>NC_064928.1:143779945-144090330 GCF_023897955.1 Schistocerca gregaria | reverse complement strand
GTACAGGAGTCCGTCATGCCATAGCTTGTCGAACGCCCTCTCAATATCCAGGAATACTGCGAGGGTGCACCGTCCATTGTTAAAGCCCTGTGTGATTCCGTTCACGAGTTTGAACAGTGGATCATTCGTGGAGTGCTTACTGCGGAAGCCAGCTTGGATCAGGGGAAGGAGTTCTTTCTGTTCTACGTATGTCTTGAGTCTGTCTGTGATGATTCTCTCATAGGTTTTTCCCAGTACGTCTAATAGAGAGATGGGTCTGTAGGATCGTGGGTCTGTTCTTCGCCAGATGGGAAGGGTTATATCTTTCGGTCTCTTCCATTACTCCTTCAGCTAAAGGCGTCAGAAATATAGTCTGCCAATCAGCATTGCTCTTCTAAAACGGGAGAATGACGTTTCGTTTAAGGCGACCAATCCGGACATCTGTAGTATCGGCGTTTGGCGTCCGCTGTCTCCCTGTGAAAATCTCTGAAACTGCGTGGTATGTTTGTGAAGAATGCGTAGGCTGGCCGCTCCCACACAATGTAGCGGAATTTGCTTTTAAGCCGAACACGGGATCGTTCCTCCTTTCCCTCCGGCGAACGCTGTCTGCTCCACGGGCGGCCACCGGCTGACGTAGATGGGTTGGGACTGGCCTCCTGGCTCCTGTGACCGTCGTGTCTCGAATGTATGTGTGTACTCCAACCTCGAGTATTTCAACCCCGGTGCGCACTTGTTATTTGCATATCGTTTACATGAATTCATACAACATTGACTTTATCTTATAGAGTTTGGGTTCAAATGAAGCGTCTGGCTGTGCGGAATATGACTGTGAGGGCGGAATATGTAAGCAGTGAAGGTCAGGAGACCACCACGTCTTACAACAGGAAGTTTTCAGCTACATGTGAAACGTCAACCACGACCTGCAAAAAATGATGATGCCCAAGTAGGTGTTGTAGCTGCTGTCGCGGCTAATCCGCACATCAGCAGCAGAAAAATTGCGCGAGAATCGGGAATCTCAAAAACGTCGGTGTTGAGAATGCTAAACCAACATCAATTGCAGCCGTACCATATTTCTATGCTCCAGGAATTGCATAGCGACGACTCTGAACGTCGTGTACAGTTCTGCCACTGGGCACAAGAGAAATTACAGGGCGATGACAGATTTTTTGCACGCGTTCTGTTTAGCGACGAAGCGTCATTCACCAACAGCGGTAACGTAAACCGTCATAATATGCACTATTGGGCAACGGAAAATTCACGATGGCTGCGACAAGTGGAACATCAGTGACCTTGGCGGGTTAATGTATGGTGTGGTATTATGAGAGGAAGGATAATTGGTTCCCATTTTATCGATGGCAATCTAAATGGTGCAATGTATGCAGATTTCCTACATAATGCTCTACCGATGTTACTACAAGATGTTTCACTGCATGACAGAATTGCGATGTACTTCCAACATGATGGATGTCCGGCACATAGCTCGCGTGCGGTTGAAGCGGTATTGAATAGCATATATCACGACAGGTGAATTGGTCGTCGAAGCACCATACCATGGCCCGCACGTTCACCGCATATGACGTCCCCGGATTTCTTTCTGTGGGGAAAGTTGAAGGATATTTGCTATCGTGATCCACCGACAACGCCTGACAACATGCGTCAGCGCATTGTCAATGCATGTGCGAACATTACGGAAGGCGAACTATTCGCTGTTAAGAGGAATGTCTTTACACATATTGCCAAATGCATTGAGGTTGACGGACATCATTTTCATCATTTATTGCATTAATGTGGTGTTTACAGGTAATCACGCTGTAACAGCATGCGTTCTCAGAAATGGTAAGTTGACAAAGGTACATGTATCACATTGGAATAACCGAAATAAAATGTTCAGACGTACTTGCGTACTGTATTTTAATTTAAAAAACCTACCTGTTACCAACTGTTCGTCTAAAATTGTGAGCCGTGTGTTTGTGACTGTTACAGCGCCATCTATCACAAAGCGAAAAGAATGGTCCAACTAAAAGATTCATATTTCTTTATGTGCTACACGAATATGTAATAAAAATGGGGGTTCCTATTTTTAAAAAAACGCAGTTGATATCCGTTTGAATTATGGCAGCGTCATCTAGCGGGCCAACCATAGCGCCATCTGGTTTCCCCCTTCAAGCTAGACAAGTTTCTGTCTTTGTACTTTTTTCGTTTGACGCTTATTTCGTTAGATATTTGGCCCGGTCACGATCAATGGATACCCTGTATTCGGGATGAGAAAATTTCTGTCACGGAAATTTAAGCCGAATAGCTGATGGCAGTAGGAACCGAAATTACTAATGTTGTGTACGTGGACGACACGCCATTGTTAAACTACAGAAACTTGGCGCTACGGGCTCCGACTGGCCGTGTCTTTGCCCTGTTGCTGTTCGTCGTTTGACGGGCAGCGCTCTGGTTGTCGGTTCACACATACAAACCTCCCTGGCTCCGTCGCTGCCCCAGCGTGATACGCACACCTGTCGAATAGGTCTTAATGTTTGTTTCCGTCTCACGTCAGAGGCATTCACGCGTAAACTTCGCTTCGGAGTACACACACGTCACCTGCAATTTAGCCATATAGTAAGCATGGCTACACAGTATTCATTCGAAGACCAGTGATATACGGTGTTTGTTTGTGGAGTAGCCGACGGTAATGCGCATGAAGCTCGACAATTGTATGAGGAACGGTGCCCAGCAAGACTCCACCCACACCCGCAAACGTTATAGCAATTCATCGGCCACTTGGCGAAACAGACTCGTTAGCGGCATATATTCATGGTGATGCTGAAAGGCCTCGAACACGATAGGATGCTGCATTTGGAGAGACTGTTCTCTAGCACTTCGAGGAAGCACCTACGATCAGTACTCGACCGGTCACTCGTCTGTTAGTCTGGGGGGTTTTGAGGGTGCGGTGTGGTAATTTTAGTGTTATCGTAAGGTCTATACTGTTCTTCTGGAGGGCTCTATCTTTTAACATGGGCTGGGGGGGGGGGGGGGGGGTCCTGGCTCTTGGTGGGCGACGTGGGTGTCCGTTCCTTATCGTAGGGCCTTCTAGCTTAACGCTGATCTGCTCTCGGCTTCTGTTCTCGTTTCTCCCCTCAGAACTGCGTCTGTCTCACGGTGGGAAGGTACGACATGCATTTAGGCATTGTTATGTTTGTCTGTGGTATTCCATTTGCTTATTCGTTACTCGTATTACTTTGGTTAATTTAATGTCACGATTTATTCGGAGCTATGCGACATACTGCTGGATTTGCTTATCATGTCAGAGTTTTCACGGAAGGTGTTGGATTTGCCTGACACCTTACAGCTGACGTCGTCTCACAGCCCCTCTCTGCTGTATCGCTCTTGATCTTCGTGCGGGCGCCTGTCGATATGCCGGAACACGGATTATGATTGATCATAGTTTGAACTTCATTTTAGATTTGCAGTACAAAGAAACACATAATTGGTACCCGTAATTATGCTTTGAGAATGGCCTGCGGGACCGAAACACGCAGACTGCGTGCAGAGTAGCCACTCAGGAGTCATCTGAAATATAAAATGCGTAACATCAGCCGATACTACATTACATTTATAGGAGTTTATACCTAACCACAGCGAAAAAAAGCTTAAATTTAACAGTACGGTACCAACTAGAACTTCGAGTTAAACTTTTGGTTTTTTTTTCACTCTGTATGGCTTTACAAAAAACAGTTAATATTAGCATCCAAACAAAAGTGTTTACTTCACGGGTGTCAGAGGCAGAAATTAATTACTTTAGAATACATTATGGGAGTAAGAGTGATCAATGTGTTACAAATATTTACTATCAAAAACAGTCTTGATCACAATTCATTTATTACGGTGACCGCTTTCGACCACTACTGTGGTCACCTTCACTACTGATTCTCCAGCAGAAGGAGGTTCTTACTTATTGGTCTGAAGATGGCAACAGTAATGGTCGAAACCGGTCACCGTAATAAATAAATAGTGATCAAGACTGTTTTTGATAGAAAAAAAAAACAGAAATTAATTGGTTGAACCGTTTTTATTTTACGCTGCGTGGAGTTTTGAAAACTGGTTTCTCGAGAAAAACCTGTTTAAAGTTTAGAGAAAACTTTTATATTTATTGTTAGTTCAGTTTACATAACATCTGCATGTTGTTATATATACTTTTTTATTTTTTGCTCTAAGCACTATAGGACTTAACATTTGAGCTCGTCAGTCCCCTAGAACTAACAACTACTTAAACCAAACTAAGGCCATCACACACATCGATACTCTAGGCAGGATTCGAACCTGTGACCGTAGCTGCAACGCGGTTCCGGACTTAAGTGCCTAGAACCGCTCGGTCACAGCGGCCGGCAGTTATATATTCTTACACAGAAAGTAAAGTCCGATTTTCAAAAATCAAAATAGCTGACCAAAGACTATGTTTTGACAAAAATGGGATCAAAAAAGTGTTTTCGTTTCTAAGTTTTATCTGCAATTCCAGGACCATATGTCAACCCTTCCTTTAACTCGAATTGTTCCTAGAGAACAATCCCCTCGTAGTTCTTGGCTAGAGAAACCGTTCTGGCTGAGCTGTATATGATGCTCTCGGCAGCCTGCACACGTCGTTCATGCCTTTCATCCCAATATTTGAGACATATACATTTCAAACAATGCAATAAAAAAATCGAATTTCTACCATTTTTAATGTGAGCCTGGCCATAATGTGACCATCTGTGGCCGGCCGCAGTGGCCGAGCTGTTTTAGGCGCTTCAGTCCGGAGCCACGCGGCTGCTCCGGTCGCAGGTTCGAATCCTGCCTCGGGCATGGATGTGTATGATGTCCTTAGGTTAGTTAGGTTTAAGTAGTTCTAAGACTAGGGGACTGTTGACCTCAGATGCTAAGTACCATAGTGCTCAGAGCCATTTGAACCGCTATTTTTAAAAAAATATCAATAGTCCTACGCACCAGCTAAGCGCCCATTGTTTAACATTGGACTCTGTAGCAGCCGACACCTGTGTGTTCGCATGTTGACCCAACGAAATCGTTATAACGACTGCACTGGGCACAGGATCATCGTGAACTGACTGCGTCGCGAGTTCGGATGAATCACGTTTCATGTTACACCAGGTCGATGGTTGTGTCTGTAATCAGCGTCACCTCTAGACATACAGACGCAGGCTAGTGGAGGCATTATTATGCTACGGGTGACATTGTCTTTGGCTTCGATAGGACGTGTCGTAATAATCGACGTCTCTGTGTCCCGTGAATGTTCGTGATAGATGGTGGTACAGCACAGTGTAGGGTCTGTGCCGTTATGGATGACGCTAAGGGAGAGGGCGGCAGGTAGCCTGCTGCTCTCGAATAGCACGTAGCGGACGCCGAGCCTAACGTTCCCGCCCGACGGACGGGTCAGCGTCAGAAATGCCACTTGGCTCCACGATGTGACAGATGGCGGAGGGGGCTGAAATTTAATCCAGCACATTGGCGCAAAGTCTGGTGATCAGGGACTTTACGCCCCAACCTCTCCTCTCATTACCCGGCAAATACGGGCAGTGAAAATTTTCCCACAAACAGCATTCGAAGCGACCTACCTCTGTTTCGAAACTTGAGTTTGCGACATAGAAATTCTTAAAGAAACTGCGCAAATAGCAAGTCATCAAACACCATTTCAAAACACGGCAGTATTCTACATGTCTGGCAACAATCTGCCACCCAAAATCCTAAAAACTAAGTACGGTACAATCGAGAGAGTTTCTCACTCCAAATATTTCGGCGTAACCATTGAGGACACTTGCATGGAAAAGGTTAGGTGCAAAATTCGTTACCAAAAAACTGAAACCGACTTTACACTTGTAAAATACCGGGTGATCAAAAAGTCAGTATAAATTTTAAAAACTTAATAAACCACGGAATAATGTTGATAGAGAGGTAAAAATTGACACACATGCTTGGAGTGACATGGGGTTTTATTAGAACCACCCCATATTTCTAGACGCATGAAAGATCTCTTGCGCGCGTCGTTTGGTGATGATCGTGTCCTCAGCCGCCACTTTCGTCATGCTTGGCCTCCCAGGTCCCCGGACCTCAGTCCGTGCGATTATTGGCTTTGGGGTTACCTGAAGTCGCAAGTGTATTGTAATCGACTGACATCTCTAGGGATGATGAAAGACAACATCCGACGCCAATGCCTCACCATAACTCCGGACATGGTTTACAGTGCTGTTCACAACATGATTCCTGGATTACAGCTTTTGTTGAGAAATAATGGTGGACATATTGAGCATTTCCTGTACAGAACATCGTCGTTGCTTTGTTATGCTAATTATTGCAATTCTGATCAGATAGGCGCCATCTGTCGGACATTTTTTGAACTTTTATATTTTTTGGTTCTAATAAAACCCCATGTCATGTGTGTCAATTTGTACCTCTCTATCTACATTATTCCGTGATTTATTCAGTTTTCAAATTTATACTGACTTTTTGATCACCCGGTATATCTATAACGAAAGGTTAAACTCAAAAGACACCAAACTGAAAAACAACACACTCCTCAAAGCAGAGTATCTTCATAGGCCTATGACACTAATTTTAAAGACAAACAGGGAGATTGTTTTTCGTTTTGTCTATTAGAATTCTTCAATCAGGAAGATTATTGACCCAAATTATACTGAAGAAGGGAGATACAGACTAAGAGAAAATAAATAAACTGGAAAGTATACCAACGTTAACACCAATATGAAAAAACCTTATTTAAAATTCTCTGGGCATATTAAAAGAATGGAACCAACCCAACTTAACTGGATAGGTCGTGTAATTCTATGAAACCCGTAGCAAACCTAGAACTGAAACAGAAAAATGGATCACTTAGTAAAAGAAGACATGAAGCAAGCAGGAATAACACAATACAGGAGCGGAAATAGGCTATTCAGAGAAAATGAAAGTGATATGTGCACAAACAAACACTGAGCGAAAACTCTGAAGACACCTTTTGCTCTACACAGGGTGGTCCAGCAGGGCCCTAACTTGACTAATAATATACATATCACATTATGAGTTGGTGAAGTATTATAGAAATGCTCGATAAAGTGATAGGGCAGACTTTCCCTCTCCCTCTGTCTGCGAGTGGAACAGGAAAGGGACTAGCAGTAGTAGAAGGTATCCTTCGCCGTGCACCTCGTGTTGCTTTTCAGAGTACGTATCTAAAACACGTTCGCAGGAGAACTTCTGTGAAGTTTGGAAGTTAGGAGACGAGGTACTGGCGGAAGTAAAATTGTGAGGACGGGTCGTGAGTCGTGCTTGGGTAGCTCAGTTAGTCGACAGCACGGTAGCTCAGCGTGTTCGGTCAGACGGTTAGCTGCCCTCTGTAATAAAATAAAATAAAACTGAGTTAATGGATCAACGACGAACTGAAACGGGTGTCTTGCGACGTCCGCCCCGAGCAAATACAACGAACAAAATGAGATTAAAAAAAAAAAAAGTTAGTAGAGCACTTGCCCGCGAAAGACAAAGGTCCCGAGTTCGAGTCTCGGTCCGGAACACAGTTTTAATCTGCCAGGAAGTTTCATGTCAGCGCACACTCCGCTGCAGAGTGAAAATCTCATTCTGGAAACCATAGTAGTTTACAGACTACCACAGTGGTGTAGAGATAACCCAGAAGAACGATTTGGTTTGGACACTTGTACTGCATCAAGAGGGGAAACTAACTCAAACTGGCCGACATTTTCAATATTCTCTAACTGTCTTCGCGCAAACTATTAGAGAAAACGGAATAGGATCATTTTTGTGGGAAATTAACGTTACATAATTTTGTGGATACGTTTTCGCTGAAGGCCGCGGGTTTCAAGTTATTCACGAAAGTCGTATAAACGTGACATTCAAATGCATCCCCACTCCCGTACTCACTCCACACCGGTCAGGACCTTGTGTATGTTATTTGTGATCTGCCTTCCACCAGCGTACAAAAATTCGCATCTGTACCAATCGATCTTCTCTTGTTTTCGTTGACTGGTCTATTACGGCTCCGGCTTACAAGTTAGTCGTGCATTTACAAACTGAAAATCAACGTTTGTGTAAACTTTACTTCACAGTTAATTGCATTACAACAGCACAACATTTGCAATTGTTTTGTTTGTCTGACCTTCTTCCTACAAAGCTACTATGCTTGTGAGGGTGAAGTTTACATTAAATTGGAAACGTAACTAATTTTTGCGTCACATGCACGAGAGCCTTTTTTGTTTCATTACTCTCACGGAAAAATTTAAACTAATAATGTTAACGAAACAGAAGCCGGTAGTGAAACAGCCCGGTCAATGAAGGGCAAAAGTGGTCGAATATCGCAAATAATTCGTGTAGTCGTACAAATTTTTGTACAGTGATAGCACCGAGTGCCACTAATTATAATATTCTGACCGCTTTGAGGTCAGTGTCGCGGTAGGGGGAGTTCGTTTGAAGGTCAGTTTTGTACATTTTTCTTGAACAGCTCGAAAACGGTGGCCTCTAGCAAAACTAATCTCAGTAAAAAAAAAAAAAAATTAAATGCATTAAATTTTGCACAAAAGGTTCCCTGTTCGCTCTTTCTCTAGGACTAATAGTTTGCACGAAAGGAGCAAATGAATATTGAGAATCTCGAGCGACACGCATACTTTGTGGCTTAGATAGTTTTTGTATGCCAATTCGAGGCGTAGTTTCCCAACCTGATAGACACCAAGTACCATGCCTCAAATTATTGGTCCCGTCTTCCTCTACACAACTGTGGAACGTTGTTAACAGTTGTCGTGTACTCCCTGTAGTGGATGGGTATGAATCTTTTTTGGCGTGTAACATCATAGATTAAGGGTCGACCTGCGACAGGAATCGCATAACTTGCGTACGGGTCGCTAGACGCCGCCGCGAGTGCTGAGAGTGCATCGCGATCGCAGGCGCGCGTGTTGCGTACGGGCGGCGATGTGCCGCCACGAGCGCAACCCTATACAGGGTGTTACAAAAAGGTACGGCCAAACTTTCAGGGAACATTCCTCACACACAAAGAAGGAAAATACACTCCTGGAAATTGAAATAAGAACACCGTGAATTCATTGTCCCAGGAAGGGGAAACTTTATTGACACATTCCTGGGGTCAGATACATCACATGATCACACTGAAAGAACCACAGGCACATAGACACAGGCAACAGAGCATGCACAATGTCGGCACTAGTACAGTGTATATCCACCTTTCCCAGCAATGCAGGCTGCTATTCTCCC
Organism: Schistocerca gregaria; assembly: GCF_023897955.1. NCBI lineage: Eukaryota > Metazoa > Arthropoda > Insecta > Orthoptera > Acrididae > Schistocerca > Schistocerca gregaria. The sequence continues at coordinate 144,081,105 of NC_064928.1, read as the reverse complement.
ATGGAGACGATCGTAGAGATGCTGGATGTAGTCCTGTGGAACGGCTTGCCATGCCATTTCCACCTGGCGCCTCAGTTGGACCAGCGTTCGTGCTGGACGTGCAGACCGCGTGAGACGACGCTTCATCCAGTCCCAAACATGCTCAATGGGGGACAGATCCGGAGATGTTGCTGGCCAGGGTAGTTGACTTACACCTTCTAGAGCACGTTGGGTGGCACGGGATACATGCGGGCATGCATTGTCCTGTTGGAACAGCAAGTTCCCTTGCCGGTCTAGGATTGGTAGAACGATGGGTTCGATGACGGTTTGGATGTACCGTGCACTATTCAGTGTCCCCTCGACGATCACCGGAGGTGTACGGCCAGTGTAGGAAATCGCTCCCCACACCATGATGCCGGGTGTTGGCCCTGTGTGCCTCGTATGCAGTCCTGATTGTGGAGCTCACCTACACGGCGCCAAACACGCATACGACCATCACTGGCACCAAGGCAGAATCGACTCTCATCGCTCAAGACGACACGTCTCCATTCGTCCCTCCATTCACGCCTGTCGCGACACCACTGGAGGCGGGCTGCACGATGTTGGGGCGTGAGCGGAAGACGGCCTAACGGTGTGCGGGACCGTAGCCCAGCTTCATGGAGACGGTTGCGAATGGTCCTCGCCGATACCCCAGGAGCAACAGTGTCCCTAATTTGCTGGGAAGTGGCGGTGCGGTCCCCTACGGCACTGCGTAGGATCCTACGGTCTTGGCGTGCATCCGTGCGTCGCTGCGGTCCGGTCCCAGGTCGACGGGCACGTGCACCTTCCGCCGACCACTGGCGACAACATCGATGTACTGTGGAGACCTCACGCCCCACGTGTTGCGCAATTCGGCGGTACGTCCACCCGGCCTCCCGCATGCCCACTATACGCCCTCGCTCAAAGTCCGTCAACTGCACATACGGTTCGCGTCCACGCTGTCGCGGCATGCTACCAGTGTTGAAGACTGCGATGGAGCTCCGTATGCCACGGCAAACTGTCTGACACTGACGGCGGCGGTACACAAATGCTGCGCAGCTAGCGCCATTCGACGGCCAAAACCGCGGTTCCTGGTGTGTCCGCTGTGCCGTGCGTGTGATCATTGCTTGTACAGCCCTCTCGCAGTGTCCGGAGCAAGTATGGTGGGTCTGACACACCGGTGTCAATGTGTTCTTTTTTCCATTTCCAGGAGTGAATGTTATGTGGACATGTGTCCGGAAACGCTTACTTTCCATGTTAGAGCTCATATTATTACTTCTCTTCAAATCACACTAATCATGAGATGGAAACACACAGTAACAGAACGTAACAGCGTGACTTCAAACACTTTGTTACAGGAAATGTTCAAAATGTCCTGCGATAGCGAGGATACATGCATCCACACTCCGTCCCGTGGAATCCCTGATACGCTGATGCAGGCCTGGAGAATGGCGTATTGTATCACAGCCGTCCACAATACGAGCACGAAGAAAAAAAAGCGGTTCAAATGGCTCTGAGCACTATGGAACGTAACATCTGTGGTCATCAGTCCCATAGAACTTAGAACTACTTAAACCTAACTAACCTAAGGACATCACACACATCCATGCCCGAGGCAGGATTCGAACCTGTCGTACTTGTAAAGGCACATGTTCTAGCAGCGCAGGTAGACTATCCCGTATTAAATCATGATAACGTGCTCCATAGAGCGTAGGTGGAAGAACAAACTAAAATGAGCTCTAACATGGAAATTAAGCGTTTCCGGATACATGTCTACATAACGACTTTTCTTTATTTGTGTGTGAGGAATGTTTCCTAAAAGTTTGGCCGTACCTTTTTGTAACACCCTGTATGTATCTTTTTGGGGGGTAATTCGCGTCACGACTGCCATGGTCCTCCCCCCCCCCCCCCCCCCCCAGTTGGATTCACGCCTGACGTATATAAGTTTACAAATTCTGTGAAATCTCGATTGTTGCGAACGATGGAACACGTGAACTGTCGCCCACTCGTTCTGTTTTCGTCGCCGGCCTACCTCCCACCTCTCTCCCTTTGCGCTGTGGTAGAGTGAAGAGTGGGCCCAGACTATTGTCTGTCGTAAACGGCAAAAGTCGCGCGCCGAACGAGATGAGCAAAATTCCCCTCCCGCTCTTCCTCGCGGGCGGCGCGGCGCCAGGAAAGTTGGCGCTCCTGGCGCGACCAGGGCTGCCACCCTCTCCTCTCGCTCCGAGCGGTAATCCCGACGTTTATTGGGGGTAATATCGTGGCGGCGGGCCATCACGGCGAATGGCACCGAGAACTGCGCCCCTCCTAAGGATGTGGTTGCGGCAGCTGACGGAAAACACCACGCCACGCTCTTCCTCATATGAGACCAAGCCTCCGATTTCTCCTCAAGATGTGAGGTGTCGATCCACTGCGATGCAGCGAAGCTCTCGTCACCTTAATGACCAGCTAGCAGCAAAAAACTGCTGTTCTCTGTCTCCTAACTGTCCATTATGTCAAGCGGAGCGATGAGGAAATAACATAGCGATTGTCAAACAAGTAATTCACTGGTTGTATGGTTAGCTATATTACACTACTGGCCATTAAAGTAGCTACACCACGAAGATGACGTGCTACAAACGCGAAATTTAACCGACAGGAGGAAGATGCTATGGTATCCAAATGATTAGCTTTTCAGAGCATTCATACAGGGTTGGCGCCAGTGGGGAGAGCTACAACGTGCTGACATGAGAAAAGTTTCCAACCGATTTCTCATACACAAACAGCAGTTGACGGGCGTTGCCTGGTGAAACGTTGTTGTGTTGCCTCGTGTAAGGAGAAGAAATGCGCACCATCACGTTTCCGACTTTGATAATGGTCGGATTGGAGCCTCTCGAGATTGCGGTTTATCGTATCACGACATTGCTGCTCGCATTGGTCGAGATCCAATGACTGTTAGCAGAATATGGAATCGGGGGGTTCAGGAGGGTAATACGGAACGCCGTGCTGGATCCCAACGGTCTCGTATCACTAGCAGTCGAGGTGACAGGCATCTTATCCGTATGTCTGCAACGGATCGTGAGGCCACGTCTTGATTCCTGAGTCAACAGATGGGGACATTTGCAAGACAAAAACCATCTGCACCAACAATTCGACGACGTTTGTAGCAGCATCGACTATCAGCTCAGAGACCATGGCTGCGGTTACCCTTGACGCTGCATCACAGACAGAAGCGCCTGCGATGGTGTACTCAACGTCGAACCTGGGTGCACGAATGACAAAACGCCTTTTTTTTGGGACGAATCCAGGTTATGTTTACAGGATCATGATGGTCGCATCCGTGTTTGGCAACATCGCGGTGAACGCACATTGGAAGCGTGTATTCGTCATCGCCATACTGGCATATCACCCGGCGTGATGGTATGTTACACTCCTCGGTCACCTCTTGTTCGCATTGACGGCACTTTGAACAGTGGACGTTACATTTCTGGTGTGTTACGACCCGTGGCTCTACCCTTCATTCGATCCCTGCAGAACCCTACATTTCAGCAGGATAATGCACGACCGCGTGTTGCACGTCCTGTACGGGCCTTTCTGGATACAGAAAATGTTCCACTGCTGCCCTGGCCAGCACATTCTCCAGATCTTTCACCAATTGAAAACATCTGGTCAATGGTGGCCGACCAACTGACTCGTCACAATACGCCAGTCAGTACTCTTGATGAACTGTAGTATCGTGTTGAAGCTGCATGGGCATCTGTACCTGTACACGCCATCCAATCTGCGTGAAAATGTAATCACATGTCAGTTCTAGTATAATATATTCGTCCAATGAATACCCGTTTATCATATGCATTTCTTCTTGGTGTAGGAATTTTAATGGCCAGTAGTGTACTAAGAAGGAGATGTCACCAGCGATGGTATCGACTTTTTGATAAGGTCTATAGGGTTACGTAGGTTAAGACTCCAGCCACTCACCCTGGTGTGTCCTCATTTGCGAGTAACTGACTGTGATTAAAAGGATGTGACATAGGAATAGAAATAAAACATTACATTTACACCAATTATCTGAATAAAAATAATGATCTGTCATTTCGATGAAATTTAAAAATAAAAAAGTCGTTTCGATAAAGATTTAAAGCTAAAAAAATACTGTTAGCGGTGAGATTGGAACCCATATCTTCTGTTATGCTACCCACTACACAAGACAACCACACTCAGTAAACATTTTTAACGTTATTGAGCACCACGCAAAATTCAGAAATATTGTTTCTACACTTACTCGCAAACGAGGGCTCACTAGGTTGAATGGCTTCAGTATGTGATACCTGGCATATTAATCTACATCACCGTATATTTGGTTCCAAAAAGTTGATCCTACCGCTGGGGACCTCTTCTCGTAAGTGGCTAACCCGGTTCAGGGTTTATAGTTCACAGCTCCACTTACTGCTTGCTATCAGACGGCATCGACCGGCTGCAAAAATTTGACTCCCGTTCACTGGCACTGGCGGGCGCTTCGGTACCGACCGACCGCCGTGCCATCGTCTGTCAGTGGCGCCGTGCCATCGTCTGTCAGTGGCGCCACTCATCGGAGTGGGGTCGGCACTTTGCACTCCACGTCGTTGTCAGATTTCGTGACCTGGAATTGCTACTAATCGGTCAAGTAGTTCCGCAGTTCGAATCACGAGGCTGAGTACGTTCCGGTGCAGTTCTTCCACCAAGGATTGGTTGCTGGCAGTATCGGTAATCGAACTCGGGTCCTACACATGGCACTCAGCGGCGCTGACCACTCTGCTACGGAGGCGGTCCGAATTTAGAAATTTAAAATGCTTTTGTAATTCATGCATTGAGGTGTATCATCTTGTGTTATATGTTTAACAGAGCGAACAAGTGTAGCTTATCTACAAAGGAGACCGCATATAGAGCACTAGTGTGATCCATTCTTGAGCACAGCTCGAATGTTAGGGATGGCCAGCAGGTCGGATGAAAGAAAGATGTCGATGCCATTCAGAGCCTGGCTGCTAAATCTGTTACGGGTGGGTTCGATCAACACGTGCGTATTATGCCTTGTGAAATCAAATGAGAAACCTTGAAAAGAAGACTGCGTTTTTTCACAAAACACTACTGAGAAAATTTAGAGAAGCGGCATTAGAAGCTGTCTGCAGAACGATTCTGCTACCGCCAGCTCACATTCGGCTTAAGGACCACAAAGATAAGAGAAAACGGCGATCGTACGGCGGCAGATAGGCGGACGGTTTTCCGTTGCTCCATTTGCGAGTGGTGCAAAGTACCCTCCACCACACACCGTAGGTTAACTTGTGGCGTATGTAGACAAGTATTACAGTTAGAAAATGTTATGTTATGAGACAGAGGAACTAACCACGCAAAAAATTCCAGGTTACATCGATCCAGTATTTGAGAAAGAGTACTTGGCGACTTCGAACATATTTTACAAATAAACTCAAACTTCCACGAAGCTTTTTCTCACTGACCCCTTCTCCCCCCTCCCCCCCTCCCTGCCTCTCGCCTAGAATGATGAAAAAAGTTTATCGATTACGATATCGTTGTTCTGTAGTAAAACTGTCACATCAGGCATGGCGTTTTAATTTATTACTTCTTCATTACTAACCCCATTCGCAACGCAGTTTGCAGACACTATCGACATCCACTACGAAATGTACTTGCAGAATTATGTCGTTAAAGGACACGCACTTGAGTCATAGACACTGAGATGCGTGAAGATCCACCCAGGAAACAGCCATCCAGTGTTTGATAACGAGACCACTTCAAACGAATTTCACTCATTGTTTCAAACATTCTAAAGTTTGTCTTATGTCTTACGTAAAATATTCACTCGTTAAGTCATTTATAAGGTAATCAGAAGTTTTTACCCTCCAAGAGTCTAGTGGATCTTGGGGGCCGATGTGCCTCCCGCAATCAGACTGATGTATACTTGAATATACCGATTTCCACGTGTCCTTAGTTTCACTCATTTCCACGTGTTCCTTAAGCAGTGAGCCTTCATCTCCAGTTTTTGTACTTCACGTCGTGATCCTAGCTAGATACAAGCATCGGCATCTAACTTGTTACTTGAGCACCTATATTGTGGTAGTTCTATGGGATAAAAGTAGCCTGTTTTGTTTGTGAGGACCGCGTGTTGATCAACTACTCGGACCTTCAGCTTTCGTGGTCTCGTTGATCTGTTCGCCGTCCTTCATCATTTAATCTAACATTTGTAGTTGTGTACGCTTTACTCAGTGATTTTTGCTGTTTCATCAAAGTGTTTCTCGAGAAGTTATTTATGCACCCACGTGTTATTTCCTTTACTCATACATGTTGAGCCGGGCGGTTGGGCCGAGCGGTTCTAGGCTCTTCAGTCTGGAACCACGCGACCACTACGGTCGCAGGTTCGAATCCTGCCTCAGGCATGTGATGTCCTTAGGTTAGTTAGGTTTTAGTTCGAAGTTCTAGGGGACCTCAGATGTTAAGTCCCATAGTGCTCAGAGCCATTTGAGCCACACATGTCGTGAGCGTGAATTCCCACATCTTATATCAGAAAAGTTGTTTTAGTCGGAATGAATCTCTTCGCTCTGATTGAATGATTATGGTGATGGTCGATTTCTCTCTGAACTTTACCTACCTGTGTGAGTCCAGTCTGAGTGCATAAAGCTCTACGTTCCTTTCCCCATCCTTTCAGCTTCGGTGCGGTCAGTTAAGATTTACACACAAAGTTGTGTTATTTTAACGTGACCTGATTAGTGGTTTCATGCTCAAGCATCAGCCAGCTACTGAGTTAGAATTATTTCTCATATACTGAGGAAACAAAACTCATGGAATACTTCTTAACAAAGTTTTGAACCTCATTTTGCCCAGTGTAGTGCAGCAACTGGATTTTGCATGGACTCAACAAGATGTTGGATGTTGAAAGATCTCTGTTGGATTCCTTTCATGTTAATTTCTTAAAACTGTTGTCATTTGCGGCATACATTCCACTTCTAAATTTACTGTGGAGTTTCTGACTATCTAGGAGGAGACTGAGCAGTGAAACGTGTTACTTTTACACATAAACTAGAACGATCTGTCGTGCCACTACACTTTAAGACACAGTTTATATGTCATTCATGTCACACAGTCTCATACGGAACCCACATCCGCTTTCTTTTATATACCGTATCTGCTAAGATACTGTCACCTCCCTACCCTTCTGTGTGAAAGGATGAATGAGCAAATGTGTTTGTAGTTCCATGCTCGACGGTAGCAGACAAGCCTGTCTGCTAGAGAATAGTGGGACCAACGTCGGAACAGGTAGTTACGCTTTCTAAAAGCAAAGAGGTTTCTATTCTTAGTATGGTCCTGTCCGTCCCTTGTCATGTTGGTATAGGAAGCTGCCCCTCTGGTCACTTCCGTTTGTATCTGGGAAGCACGCTCGGTAGGCCCAGACAGTCTGTCCGCGGCGAGCGTCTGAAGTGGTAAGATCTCCGGCTAAGCGCGTCTCTGCTAAGTCCGTAGGACAATGGATTTCTTAAGTTCAGCCCAAATGGAAATTTAATCACCTTTATTTCAGGTTTAGCTCTAAAATATCTAATGTTATCTTAAATTGCAACGCAGTGTATTTCGAGTGTGAAGTTCAGAATATCTTCTAGTAGTTGCTTTGTCACTACTTTGTGAGTAAAGTGGAACCACGTGTTGATCAGCTACTGAGTAAGATCATCAATCTTAAATGCGAATGTGCGTGAGATTATAACGTCTCGTCTTGACAATATTTTTCAATATAGCAGCTTTTCTTTATGTTCAACCCAAGTGGGCTGTACTTTGTGAGACCAGTACCACGTGCTTATACAGTTGTTTGACCCATAAGGTTAATAGTAAGACGATAGTAACCAGTTCGAGTTTTTTCTTTTGTAAATTGCTTTTCGATCTAATTTATTTTAATTATCAAAATTATTGTGGAGTTACACTCTTTGTGTAAACCAAGTTGACCACGTGAGGCATGTGGTGTAATCATCAAAGTAGCCCTCAGCTATTCTTTTCGGTAAGATTTCACAGAGAGTTAGTATGAAATTAGTATACAAGTGTGTGGTAATTTTATGACGGACAGCATTGCGCTACGAACGTAACTTCTTTGGGTGAAAATTGAATCAATTGGTTGTGGTTAATTTCCTGTTGCATATGTTTCAACGTTCTTCATGTATTATTTTATGAATGCAGTGTTGTATGCAGTCTCCCAATCTTGGCTCCATATTTGATGTGTTCCGTAAGATAACAAACTCACATATTCACAATCCTAAATAAGGCACAAGTTTAGTTATTAATCAAGTTTAATATGCTAAAATTTTAACGGAACAGTGATCAATGTTAAAATAAATGTCCAAATATAAACTTATTTATTTCTTTTTATTTAAATTGTCTTTTTGTATATATATCACCGGTTATCGTAAGATGACTATTAAAAGATTATAATTAATGTTAGTCTGGTTGGGAATTTGGTAAGTTAGACTGGATACCTGATGAAACAGTTGCTCAGTAATGCAAGGTTAACTTCCCCAGATTGCTCACAGCTTTTAACTTGGTTTTATTGTCATGAATATCAGCTCCGCTTTCAGAACATCTTAATGCATCAACATTACAATATCCGCTGCAAAATGACCCATGCTGCCTCTATAGCCGTCCGTAATTACGAAAGTGTTCCTGGTGCAAAATGTTGTGCACAAACTGTCCTCTCGATTATGTGCCGTAAGCGTTCGATGTGGTTTATGTCGGGTGATATAGGTGGCCAAATCATTTGCTCGAATTGTCCAGAATGTTCTTGAAGCCAATGGCGAACAACTGTGGCTCGGTGACATGGCGCAGTGTCATCCATAAAAATTCCATCGCAGATGGCTGCAAGTGGCGTTCAAATAGCCGTAGATACCCGTTTCCAGTCAATGATAGGCTTAGTTGGACCAGAGGATACAGTCCATTCAATGTTAACGCAACCTGCACCATTATGGAGCCACGAGCAGCCTTGTTCACAACTTGGGCCCATGGCTTCGTGGGTCTACGCCACACTCGAACATTACCATCAGTTCTTACCAAATGAAATCGGGACGCATCTGAGCAGGTCACTGTTTTCCAGCACTCTAGTGTCCGATCGATGTGGTCACGAGCTTATGTGAAGCGCAGCTGGCGATGTCGTGCTGTTGGCAGAGGCTCTCGCGTCGGTAGTTTACTGCTATAGCTCATTAACGTCAGACTTCACAGCACTTCCCAAACGGACACGTTCGTCTTAGGTCTCACATTGATTTCTGCCGTTATTTCACACAGGGTTGCTTGTCTGTTAGCACTGACAACTCCATGGGAACGCCGCTGTTCTCGGTCGTTAAGTGAAGGTCATCGTCCATTGCGTCGTCCGTTGTGAGAGGGAAGGCCAGAAATTGGACGTTGTCGACACACTCTTGACACTGTGGATCTCAGAATATTGAATTCCTTAAAGTTTTTCGAAACGGAATACCCCTTGCCTCTAGTTCCAACTACCATTCCGCGTTCGAAGTCGTGTGGCTAAAATCATATGAAAAACCTTTTCACGTGAATCACCTAAGTACAACGCACTTGCTAGGTGGTAGCCTTTAAATCGGCCGCAGTCCGTTAGTATACGTCGGACCCGCGTGTCGCCACTATCAGAGATTGCAGACCGAGCGCCGCCACACGGCAGGTCTAGTCTAGAGAGACTCCCTAGCACTCGGCACAGTTGTACAGCCGACTTTGCTAGCGATGGTTCACTGACTACATACGCTCTCATTTGCATAGAAGACAGTTTAGCATAGCCTTCAGCTACGTCATTTGCTACGACCTAGCACGGCGCCATATTCAGTTAGTATAATCTGAACAGATAATATTGCGAATCATGTACCGTCAAGAGCGACGTTAATCATTAATGGATTAAAGTTAAGTATCAAACTAGCTACTTCCGCTTTCTGAATTCTAATTCCTTGTCATGTTCCAGACCTCACGTCAATATAGTCCTTCCCTCCTCACGCCAGCCTGCATGAGCTAACACGCGTGCATTTTAGCCTCCACGAGTAACACGGTGTTGGCTCTTCTGCCTACACCACAATAAGAACAACGTAACACCCAATCACTGAGAGGAGAAAATATCCTACCCAGTCGGGAACCGAACCCTTGCCGTTAGGTATGACATTCTGTCGCGCTGACCACTCAGTTACCAGGGGCGGACACCTGAGTGTGATTTTATGTGATAACAATGAGATGTAAGTCGGTATGGAGAGATTTTATGAACATTGATACCGAGTGCTGCACTGATACCGTGTGTACGGCAACCACTTGTCCAGTGTTTTTGGCCTCGCAGTACATTGCACCTGGCAGACTACCCCTGTTTGCGTGTGAGCAGAGCGTTCACCCGGACAGTGGGCGGAAACTGGACAGTGGCCAGCCCTGCCCCAAACCTGTGCGACGCTCTGGCCTGCAGCGACGGCGGCAGGAAAAGTTGTCCGTCGCGACGCTTGTTAGCCGGTCCGGGATTGCCTCAATAAATACGGCGGCGGCGCTGGCACAACCCCACCTCCAGCCCACTCCATCCCACCCACACACAAACACAGACAACTGGCCGTCGTTACGGCCCCTCTCCTCTGCTGGCAGCCGGCTCTCAAGGACGGCTGCTATCTCGCTGCCAACTTTCCTCCGCAGACGCGAGTTAGCGAGTCCGCTATAATCCCCCACCCCGCGGCCGGTGCGCTCTGCATCTCGCTAGCTACTTTCACGGATTAATGCAGTTATAAATTAGTCTAAAGGGTTGCGGTATCACCACTGCAGACTTCTACCACTGACAGGGCAACATCTACAACCACAATCTGGAAGCCACCTTATGGCGTACGGCTGAGGATACCTCAGATAATACAGGATTCTCCCCTGCCCCATTAGCGAATAGCGCGAGAAATGAATGACTGTCGTTAAACCTCTGTATAAGCTCTGATTTTGTCGTTGTGGTCATTTCGAGATACATATTAAAAACATTATTTGTTTATGGTTCATTTTGGTACTACATTTTCTACAGATGTAAAGTGTGGTACACTGAAGTTCGAAGTTCTTTGCATTGTATGTGAGTAATGTATGTAAAATACTATTGAAACGTCCCCTTGGAAAAATTATGAATTACTGTGCTGGTAAACTTCTACGTTACAAAGACAGCTGAGTAAAACTGAACGTACTCAGACAGTTCTCTCTTTCCTTATTGTGATCATCACTACACTGACACCAATATTTTTTTCAGCGCAACGCAGTCTGACTTCCAATAATCCCTACAAAAGAATGGCCCTGACTAACAGTAACCTATACAGTTCTTTAGGCACTTACCTCACAAAAATCTTCGTTACTCGAACTACTGCAATACAGCGAGCGCCAGCACTGCCAGCTAAATAAAAGATTCAAACTACTGAAGGCACTAATTACTGATAAGCATAGTTAGCAAATGAAAGATTTTGATAGAGAACAAATAATATATTTACCTTATTAGCGTGTAAAAGTAATTATATATATAATTTTGTGACATCCAATTAAACAAATTTCCTTTTTCTGGCGGACACACGTCCAGATCGTCCGCTCTCAAAACTCTGGCATCTCTCACTCCACATCTACAACTGCTGGCGGCTCAACTCCAACTGCCCAACGCTACGTGCTGTTCACATACAACTGCCCAACACTACGATAGCGAATATTGCAAAATGCCAGCCAGCCACACACTACACACAGCACAGTCAGAGCGCAACTTGGCGTTACCAATTAAAAAACCTAAAGAGCCCACTTGTACTATGGAACTTGTTTAATACGTTAAATAATTTTCTGATGATCTTTTGTATTTAAAAGTATTCGTGTGTATAAATTGTTCATGCTGATGTAAATTTGACAATTTAAGAAATGGTCACGCTTAGGAACAATGTAAGATGTAGGTGTTATGTAAAAGCCAATGTGTTTTTGTTTGAAACGAAAGTGGCTGCGGGGAGTGGAAAAGGTGGCAAGGACAAATCGGCGCGGGAAGCAAGTCACACAGTCTGTAGGCAGCAGTGATTGAGGCAACACCTTTGTGGAGCAGGAGAAGCTTTGCCTGCAAATTTGCACAAAAATGCCTCGAATGAAGAGTGCAAACGGCTTACGGCGTAGTTGTAAGTTTCTGCTGGACCTGACCATCATTTTGCAGGGCAGTGCACAAGCACGTACAGTGCAAGCTGTTACTGATTTGTTTGACTGATGGGGCTGCTAAGTGCTGTATCATCTACTGCACTCCCCTGACTTAAGCCCTCGCGAGTTCAACTCGATTTGTAAACTGAAGGAAACTCTTCACAGCATTCGCTTCAGAACTGCTACAAATTCTGTCCCGTCCCGGCACAGCCTCACTGTACCAGAATGAAGTAAGTGCGAACTGCGTAGCGCAATCGGGACGTTAACCACTATACGTAGTTATAAATTGCTGTCAACCTTTATATCGGAGATGAGAGGGGGAGAATGTGCTTGGTTTGAAGCAAATAAGTTTCCTGAAAATAGTTTACAGTATTGTAATAGGCAGAAAAGACTGGTTAGTTTTTATCAAGTTTATTCTCACATATACTTATGTGAGGTGTTGGACCATAAACTCCGTAGTAAGATTCAGTCTGTTTATTGGGACTTGCTACTTCAAAGCTATTTGCCGGTACGTATAAGAAACAAGTACAAAGTAGAATGAGATTTTCACTCTGCAGCGGAGTGTGCGCTGGTATGAAACATCCTAGCATATTAAAACTGTGTACCGGACCAAGACACGAACTGTCAGTACCTTGTCTCCTACCTTCCAAACTTTACAGAAGCTCTCCTGCGAACCTTGCAGAACTAGCACTCCTGAAAGAAAGGATATTGAGGAGACACGGATTAGCCACAGCCTGGGGGATGTTGCCAGAAAGAGATTTTCACTCTGCAGCGCAGTGTGCGCTGATATGAAAGTTTGAAAGGTAGGAGAGGAGGTACTGGCAGAAGTAAAGCTGTGAGGACGGGGCGTGAGTCGTGCTTGGGTAGCTCAGTTGGTAGAGCACTTGGTGTTTGCAAAGGTCCCGAGTTCGAGTCTCGGTCAGGCACACAGTTTTAATCTGTCAGGAAGTTTCAAGTACAAAGCAATCTCTTGTTCTTGGTTCGTACTGAAATCTCTCCAAGTAATGAAGACAAAGACTGACAGCCTCTGTTCAACACTATTCCAATGAAACTCTAAAAATCCTACTCCATCTGCAGTTCCTGAGTGTCCACCAGAGTCTAACACCGTCTTCTCGAAGTCTTTATCAGCTGTATCGGCTGCTATGGGCCTACTCGGCCCCGCTGGCGTCTCGCTGCAGAATCTCCAAACTGCCGGCACTGGCTCTGAATCTCCATCTGAATCTCTGCCCCTAGCTATTCCGCTGCTTGGCCTTTTATTACGTTTCTCATGTACTTGGGTGCACACGAGTTAATTTGTTTCACACGACCCTTTCAATTCTAAGCGATCGGATTGCACAAGAATGCTTATGGTTCCACATTCTCGTTTCTATTTGGTCGGCTTGCGCAAGAATGCCTTTGGTTCCACACGACACTTTCGTTTATAGCTTCACACAACTTAATTTGGTTCCACACGACTCTCTCGTTGCTGTATTATCGCCCTGGCGTTTGCATCTTCCTTTGTGCAAGTTTGATTCATGCTGCTTCCTCTGGCAGGAAGTCAAGCTCTAAGTTATTTGATCACCAAGCCATACTTGGCAGCCTCTGCTGCTTATCTTGTCCCTACGTCCTGGTGGACTATTTCTTAATGTCGGCTGGCTGTTTGCCTACGGAGCCTGGACTCTTACTATGTAACAAAAGCAAGAATGAAAATTAAAATTTTCTACGGTCACAACAATTCGTCGGGCAATACACCACGCCGCTCGAACTGTCAGTACATCTGGCACTGCTAAGAGTATCCTAGGATTTCCAAATCGCTGGCAACAGGTCATACACATTGCTGGCGAATACTTTGAAGGTGAGTAAAACTTTGAAACTCGTATCTATCTTGTACGAGCTGTAAATAAATATTTTCCACTGTTAAAGTTCCAAACCTGGTACATGCGGGTTGATATCGTGATGTTGATACAAATTTCAAGCGGTAATGGCGACAGATAAATGTTTCAATTTGAGCTAAGGGTCCCTGCACTGGAAACGAACGAGTCGAAAGTTAGAAACGAAAATCGTTCTGATGTTGTGGTACTTCTGACAGTGGAATAAATGTGTTGGTGCTGTTGTTGCTAAGATTTTAGGGTAGTATTGACCAAAACAAAGAAAGTCCAGTAAACATGGCCTCTACAATGCATTCCTTATGACCGATGAGCAACCGTCTGGAATTAGCCGAGCGGTCTCAGGCGCTGTTTGGCAGGTCCCGATGGAGGTTCGAATCCTCTCTCGGGCATGGGGGGATAGTTAGGATAATTTAGGTTAAGTAGTGTGTAAGCGTAGGGACTGATGACCTTAGCAGTTAAGTTCAATAAGATTTCACACATTTGAGCCGATGAGCACTTGTTCATTTTCGCTGCTGTGAAACACACCTCTTCTATTGAACAAGTGCTCATCGGTATTAAGGAATGCATCGTAGAGGCCATGTTTACTGGACATTTTTTTTGTTTTGTTTTGGTCGATACTACCACCTCTGAAAGTTTCCTAACCTAAAATCTTAGCAACAGCAGCATTAGTACATTTATTCCACTGTCAGAGGTACCGGAAATGATTTTCGGTATAACTTTCGGCTCAGTCGTTTCCGGTACAGGGACCCTTACCTCAAACTGATACATTTATCCTTCTCCGTCATACTAAAAAACTTGTAACATCATCACAGGATCACCCTGTATATACCTACATTTACAGGTCCCGGCGTCTATATCTCTGACGCTCTGTAAAGTCATTGGATGACGTTTCCGGACGTGGGTTCCTATGCGAAACAAAGTCTACAAAGTCCCTTCTACAACCTCCAGAAGGGTGTAACATGAATTGTGAAGTACTCTGTATAAGTGTTCTCGTGTGACTCTCACGTTGATCACGCAAACATCCTGCACATATTTCGCGTGCCCGATGTAACACAACCGCAATTACTCAGCACGGTCGCAGTTCATTTTACTCGAGGTGTAGGATAACTGGCTGCTGTACGACAAAATTGACTTCAGTGAGTGAAGAAGCCATTCTGTGAGCGGCACCGCCCTTGTGCAAGCACTGGAAGACCGTTTGCTGGGGCGGCGGAATCGGCTTATAAAGGAGGCCTGCCTGCCTAGAGGCTTAGGGACGTAGCTGTCCCGGCACTGTTCGTAAAATAAATCTTTCGAAGAGGCTTCCAAAGTCTGCCGTCTTCTCAAAGCCGGCAAATGCGTCTCCTCGCCGCTCTCTGCTTTACTACTGTTAGTCTGTTGTTCGTCAAGTTTCCCGTGACTACCTCAACTTCGTTTGACAACCTGGGACTTGTTTATTTTTTCATTGTTCTTCATCGTGTTTGGGTTCACAGCAGCTATAAAGCTGCTCTTCATTCGCACTGACTGTTTATATAACATAATATGTTTAGAAACAAAAATCCCCTAAAACTAGCGGAGAAAATAATTATATACGAAGATGGTATCTGCTCCAGAAAGAACAGATACCATTGATTACCGTGCAGCTTCTCTAGAATGAAATAATAATTACATCGAAACCCTTAGCTGCCGACAGGTGTTGTTGATATACATCAGTGGGGACTGTTGAAAATGTGAATGGGCAAATATCTATTAGGAACACTACCAATGTAGGTTGTGGACAGTTGGGAATGTGTGTCTCACGGGAAGCGTGCAAGAGATAAGTCCCTGCACTCACACTACCATCTGTGCCCTCGGTGGCTCAGATGGATGCCGGCACGGTAGCTCAGCGTGTTCGATGAGAGGGATGCTCGCCCTATGTAATAAAAAGTGAGTAAAGGAATCAACGATCAACTTGAACGAATATCTTGTGACGTCCGCCCAGACCAACGCAACAAACAATACCGAAAAATGGTTCAAATGGCTCTGAGCACTATGGGACTTAACATCTGTGGTCATCAGTCCCCTAGAACTTAGTACTACTTAAACCTAACTAACCTAAGGACATCACACACATCCATGCCCGAGGCAGGATTCGAACCTGCGACCGTAGCAGTCACGCGGTTCCGGACTGAGCGCCTTTACCGCGAGACCACCGCGGCCGGCAATACCGAAAAAAAAGGTAGAGCGTCTGCCATGTAAGCAGGAGATCCCGCGTTCAAGTTCCAGTCGGGGCTTACATTTTCAGCTGTCTCCATTGAGGTATATCAACAACACATGTCGGCAGCTAAGGGTTTCGATTTAATTATCGTTTCAAATAATTATATATTTGTGATTGTGGTGTGTCGTCGTTCTTGCGGTGTGGTAATGCTGGTGGGAAAATCGTCGTTCTTTGTTTTTCACGTAAACGTGATAATCAAGTTGCTTATGTGAGTGCTTCTATGAACTATGATAAGGAAATGATTTGTTAGACAGTTGGTGGGACCGTGGAAGGAAGCAAGATTTAAATGATTACTTCGAAATACAGCATCTAATCAAGCAATTGACAATGAAAAGCGAATAGAGGCAGCAGGGAGGTGTGGGAGAAAGAAAAGGGAACTCATGAGGAGAAATATAGAGGACATTACTTTAGGAATGACAGTAGAATGAGAAACATGGATGGACATTAGGAATGAAAGTAGAATGTTTTATATGAAAATTGAAGAATGAGCTCAGGAATACAGATCTAAAATAACGATATGTAACCATAAAGAGAGAAATTTACAGCCAGATAAACATCGTGTTCTGGGTGTATGGAGAGAGTGTTTTAATGGAATTTTGGCAGGCAGTTGCACAAGAATTGAGTAACTCACCATAGAAGAATATGGAGAAGACCGCCAAAGCGCAGTTATTGAAGTTTGTGGATTGTCTAAAAAAATTACAAACTACCCGTAACTGATGGAATACATGTGGAATTGTTAAAAACTAGGGAATCCAACTCCGTAAGGGAATCCAAAAACTTACTGATATGGAATCAAGAAATAATCACAAAAGAATGAACTATAACTGTGATTCAGGCCATACATCATAAATTGGGAAAGACCAGCTGTTTCAGCTACCGAGGAATTACCCTTTTTAATGTCACCTATAAAATTGTCTCGTATTGTCTACAATTAGCAGAACTGATTTCGGGAGAACCAGTAAATCACTGATTCTGCAAACAATAGAACTCCCATGTATAAAACAACTTCAGACGCCTGATTACTTTAAAAACGAGTTGACGTGTGAAATAACTAACGCACAAAGAATCGCAACACGCCCGCTGGCGATCTCTATGCGGTGTCGGAGGCTGTTTCAATTGCTACGAGGACCGTGGCTCACCCATTCCGGAGACAAAAGTTGTCTTTGCTTAATCTACCAGCCAGCCCCAACAGTTCACATTGTGTCGTTTGAATTTCGTTGTGGGCTGTTGGGACATTACCGCGAGAAGCAACGTGTGTTTTCAAGTTGGTGAAATTCTAGTCGCCCTCTCGTGGAATGTAACTTAACTTGATTATTTTTGAATTGAAGTGCACCAGCAGAATCTTCTGCCTTGCGGCCGTTAACGTTCCGGTTACCTGCCCTGGCCGTTGACGTAAATTCAGGCAGTGTATTTTCCTCGTCGTGTTGTGGCTGTCCAGCACAGCGTGTAGTTTGACAGCTGAATGTGTGATTCGTTGTGGGCGCCGATACCTTCTGCGTTGTTCCATTGAACTCTTGAACTCCCTGTTGTGTGCTGGTCGGGTGGAGCGGAAGTTGTCCTGTCACTTGGTCCGTTGACTGTCTATCGGTTGGATTGAGAATTGGTGGGTCGACTGCCTGTCTCACCTAAGCGAGCATTAGTGCTTTAATGCCAGGCCGATCCTTGGAAACTTCCGAGCGCCATTTGGTGCGCTGCGTTTCCTTATTTGTCCTTGTTTCTTTATGTATGGCTTCTAGCCGATTTTAAATTAAAGTTATTTTGCCCTTAAGGCGTGAGACTGTATGTGCCTTCTGCCTTTTAAAATTCAAATTTCTGTTTTGAGTTGTAAGTTATTGGCCTTCAGCCGATTTTTTGTTTTTTCCCTTAGGGCGTAAGATTCTTTGGGCCTTAAGCCTAATATAGAGAAATGTTTTAAGATGGCCGTCCGATGTGGCCGAGCGGTTCTAGGCGCTACAGTCTGGAACCGCGCGACCGCTACGGTCGCAAGTTCGAGTTCTGCCTCGGGCATGGATATGTGTGATGTCCTTAGGTTAGTTAGGTTTAAGTAGTTTTAACTTCTAGGGGTCTGATGACCTCAGAAGTTAAGTCCCGTAGTGCTCAGAGCCATATTTTTTTTGTGGTTTTAAGATGAGACCTTCTGCTTTTTAAAATTCGAACTCTTGTTTTTCAGGATTAAGTGATCGGCCTTGAGCCGGTTTTAAATTAAAGTTGTTTTGCCCTTGAGGCGTGAGATTGAATGGCTTCCTCTGTTTTTAATGTTTTCTTTGCTCTTATAATGTTTGTCAAATAAATAAAGTAGTAAGTTTAAGTGCAACTGACAGCCTCTCATTTTGGCCCCTTTCAAATTAAACTATCTGTCCTGTGGGTAAAGCAGGCGATGTTAGTTGTTGTTGTTGTTGTGGTCTTCAGTCCTCAGACTGGTTTGATGCAGCTCTCCATGCTACTCTATCCTGTGCAAGCTTCTTCATCTCCCATTACTTACTGCAACCTACATCCTTCTGAATCTGCTTAGTGTATTCATCTCTTGGTCTCCCTCTACGATTTTTACCCTCTACGCTGCCCTCCAATTTGTGGTCCCTTGATGCCTCAAAACATGTCCTACCATTCGGTCCCTTCTTTTTGTCAAGTTGTGCCACAAACTCCTCTTCTCCCCAATTCTATTCAATACCTCCTCATTAGTTATATGATCTACCCATCTAATCTTCGGCATTCTTCTGTAGCATTACATTTCGAAAGCTTCTATTCTCTTCTTGTCCAAACTAGTTATCGTCCATGTTTCACTTCCATACATGGCTACACTCCACACAAATACTTTCAGAAACGACTTCCTGACATTTAAATCTATACTCGATGTTAACAAATTTCTGTCCTTCAGAAACGCTTTCCTTGGCATTGCCAGTCTACATTTTATATCCTCTCTACTTCAACCATCATCAGTTATTTTGCTCCCCAAATAGCAAAACTCCTTTACTACTTTAAGTGTCTCATTTCCTAATATAATTCCCTCAGCATCACCCGATTTAATTTGACTACATTCCATTATCCTCGTTTTGCTTTTGTTGATGTTCATCTTATAACCTCCTTTCAAGACACTATATTTTAAGTCGTTAACATTCCAAGAGCACAGGTTAATGTAAGCACAAGATAAGCCACTGCAAATGAGTGGAACGCTGGTACATTAGTAACCGCCAGAATATTCAATGCAAGCATTTGTGCATGCATTGTGTTGTGCAAGTGCTGGATGCCAGTTCGTACGATGGAGTTTCATGCCTACTGCAATTGGCCGGTCAGGGGCGGTTAATGCTGTTGGTGGCTGACGCTGGAATTGTCTTCCGATGATGTGACACACGTGATCGGAGAGAGATATGGTGATCGAGCAGGCCAAGGCAACATGTCGACGCTCTGTAGAGCACGTTGGGCTGCAGCAGCGGGTTTTTGGGCGAGCGTTATCCTGTTGGAGAACACTCCCTGGAATGCTGTTCATGGATGGCACCACAACAGGTGGAATCACCAGACTGACGTAAAAGTTTGCAGTGAAGCTGCGCGGGATAATCACGAGAGTGTTCCTGTGTCATACGAAATCCCAGCCCACACCATAACTCCAAGCGCAGCTCCGGTATGTCTAGAACGCATACCAGATACTGGCAGAATTGAAGCTGTGAGGACGGTCGTGAGTCGTGCTTTGGTAGATCACTTGCCCGCGAAAGGCAGGGGTCCCGAGTTCGAGTCTCGGTCTGGCACACACTTTCAATCTGCCAGAAAGGTTCAGGTTGGTCGCAGGCCCTCAGCTGGCCTACTCTCAACCAACTCACAACCATCACTGGCATCGAAACATAACCAACTCTCATCAGAAAACACCGCAGACCTCCACCTTGCCTACCAGTGACTTCTTTCTTGACACTGAAGCCGTAAATGGCCATGGTTTGGGGTCGGTGGAATCCACGGTCAAAGGTGTCCTTGAACTGCTGGCTGTGTTCCAGTGGTGCCAAGTTCTACTCAGATCGCTGATGCAGATGCAACACACCGAATACGATAGTCTTCATTCTCGGTAGTGCGACGTGGCATCTAACATTCTGCGTGGTGTCTGTTTGTTCTAAGTCGTGTCTCCCTATCACTTTCGCGCAACGATGCTCTGAGCGTGTTTTTTAGGGAATTGACTAGTTTGAACCTGGGACCTGTTGCTGGTAAGGAGACGCCAGACCACACATGACATGTAGAATTCAGAAGAGTTCAGTGAGACTAGCGATGATATAACCAAATACTAAATGATCTCAGCGTCAGCTCCACTGCACTCCCTGTAAAAGAATACTAACTAAATTTAGTAGAAGGGGTTCAAGGCTTTCCTATTTTTAGTTAGTTGGTAAAATAACGTCGAAAAAGCAGTTAAGTTTACCACTGGAAATTTTGTTCTACTCACAAAACATTCTTTATAAATTGCACTACTGATAAAAGGAAATATTTTAATACAGGATGATAAAAACCAACTGCGTTCAACAAAAATGTGAACGAATATTCCCTGAGTGGGTTTCCAAGTTCTACAATGGATCGAAGGATGACCCATGGCATATCACATCTATTATCTAGATTTAAGTTAAGTTTCATAAAAGAGAACACTATAAAAATGGTGTACAGTGACCCTCAATTATCTTTAATTACCTATCTAACTTGTAAAATACAGTGGCTGATGTGGCTTCTCAATAATTATATAACAGAAAAATCATCGCGTTTCAGATTTTTACTTCGAGTACCAAATGTGAACACCATGAGATTTAATTGACGATCGACACTAGTATTACGCAAAAAGGGGTTGTAACAGATGAGACGTCTGCAGTTCTGAGTGGAGCTTTATGCGCTGTTATGCGGCATCGCGTGCGTTCATTACCTTGTCGGTGTTCGTCAGGGGGGCGGCGGCCGTCGCAGCAGCCATCCAGCTCGCCGTCTCGGAACTAACTCTCCTCATAACTTACTTACTACAAATTACCGAAGTTGGTTTAAAAAAAGGTATCTGGCTGTGTTTTCAACTGACCAATCAGGGTCTCAATGTTAACCTTTAGCTCCGTGTACTAAAATTCTGTCTATCCAATGAGAAACGTAATACTTTTCGTGGTGGGGCAATGTTTTTAACGTTTGCAACGTAACAGAGACGCGAAAAAGTCTCACGCTAAAACTTGCAGCTGGTGTGGTCCTTTTAGCGTTATCGTAAGATCTATACTGTTCTTCTGGAGGGCTCTATCTTTTAACATGGGCTGGGGAGGTGGTTTTGGCGGTCAGCTGGCGACGTGGGTGTCCGTGCGTTATCGTAGCGCCTCCTAGCCTACACGGTTCTGCTCTCGGCTTCTGTTCTCGTTTCTCCCCTCGGAACTGCGTCTGTTTCACGGTGGGAAGGTATGACATGCATTTAGGGGTTCTTGTGTTAGTCTGTGGTATTCCGTTTGCTCACTCGTTGATCGGACTTTGGTTAATTTAATGTCACAATTTATTTGGAGCTATGTGACATACTGCCGGATTTCCTATCATGTCAGGGTTTTCATGGAAGGTGTTGGATTTGCCTGACACCTTACGGGCTGTTCGGAGCCCGGTCTTCTTGCATACATTCTCACGACCACCACTGCCAGCAACCAAATTGGAAACACATCCTACGACAGACAACATGTCTGATCTTCTCGACTGCTTAATCCAGGGTGACGGACAGCCCGAAACACTTCGGGCGCCATGCTAGAAAAGGCGTGACCCGAACGGTTCCGAAGTGCTTCGTCTGTAATTTCGTCAGCCTTTGTTTTTGATTTGTTTTTAAGAATTCTAAAATGGTCGGCCGGGGTGGCCGAGCGGTTCTAGGCGCTATAGTCTGCAGCCAATCGACCGCTACGGTCGCAGGTTCGAATCCTACCTAGGGCATGGATGTGTGTGATGTCCTTAGGTTAGTTAGGTTTAATTATTTCTAAGTTCTAGGTGACTGATGACCTCAGAAGTAAAGTCGCATAGCGCTCAGAGCCATTTGAACCAGCCAATTCTAAAATGACTTATTATAGTCAGCTGTTGAGAAATATTTATATTAAAAAAAGTGAAGTCTTTCCAATGAGTAGTTCGACTAATAATAATAACTATACTTTAACGTTTTGACACCCTTGCTCCGAACACAGCAGCCAGTCACAGAACAGTAGCATTATGCAAGCGGTCTTTCTCACGGGAATAGTACCGAATCTAACCTCTGTCACAGGTACCTCATACCACATTTCGTGATCTATATACTTCTTCCATCTCCACTGCTCTGGACCGAGCGAGGTGGCGCAGTGGTTAGCACACTGGACTCGCATTCGGGAGGACGACGGTTCAATCCCGTCGCCGGCCATCCTGATTTAGGTTTTCCGTGATTTCCCTAAATCGTTTCAGGCCAATGCCGGGATGGTTCCTTTGAAAGGGCACGGCCGATTTCCTTCCCAATCCCTCCCTAACCCGAGCTTGCGCTCCGTCTCTAATGACCTCGTTGTCGACGGGACGTTAAACACTAACCACCACCACCTCCACTGCTCTGGGAACAGTTTCTTGGAGCCTAATATGATGGCTGACTAAGCCAGAAATATTACCTCTATCAGGTGTAGAAACACGCCTACGAACTTTCTCTCTCGGTGTTGGCATTTTTTTTTTGGTCTATTGTATTTGACGCTATGCTTGTAAAGTAGAAATAGTTTAGGAGCGCTTCAAAATTATGCTTTAAGTTCCTTGTAAGTCCATAAGTACTCTCATTATGAAACACTGATGATGATGAAGAGGTCCCATAGTCCGAGGAGTCTAGGGAACGATGCGTCAGACCCGCACCGCCGACTAGGCAAGGTCTTAGAAGAGGTGGTTTGCCATTGCCTTCCTCCGACTGTAATGGGGATGAACGAGGATGATGACGACACAACAACACCCAGCCATCTCGAGGTAGGGAAAATCCCTGACCCCGCCGGGAATCGAACCCGGAACCCCTTGCGCGGGAAGCGAGAACGCTACCGTAAGACAACCAACTGAGGACTATGAAACACTGGATGAGCACAAACTGAGTAATTTTAGTTTTTCACACATCCCAAAGTTTATGGCGTCATGTTGGAACTATGTGCCAATAGCGATGTAAAGTAATTTAACTCTTATATTTAGATATTGTACGCAAAATGTGGTACGAATAGAATTAGTACAACGAAGTAATAAATAAAAATGTTATGCCTGATGCTGAAATTTGACTGCCTCCCTGCACAAACGTACGTTACCATAATTCGTGGCTGCAATACAGTAGTCTTCCCGTCAACATTGGTGCAGTGTTTCTGCGATACACGGCAATATACGGTATGGTCGGGCTATGTTGCTGATGGAGCAGCCTGTTGCAGGCAGTTTAAGCTGTTATTAACCTACTATAAATTTCGTGAATTGCTATTTATAAAAATCTTTAGGGTATGAATAGATGACTGATAGATGTCACTGCTCTAAACTGTTCATAAAGTGAATATACCACAATAATAATTAAAAAACCAGAACACAAAAATCCATACGACATGTACAGACGGTGACTATACACACTGAAGAGCCAAAGAAACTGGTACACCTGCCTAATATCGTGTAGATTCCCCGCGAGCACGCAGGAAGGCCGACACAACGTGTCATCGACACGACTAATGTCTGAAGTACAGCTGGTGGGAAATGACACCATGAATCCTGCAGCGCTGTTCATAAATCTGTAAGAATATGAGAGGTGGAGTTCTCTTACGAGCAACACGTTGCTAGGCATCCCATATATGCTCAATAATGTTCATGTCTGGGGAGTCTGGTGGCCTGCGGAATTGTTTAAACTCAATTCTTGGCATGTGGGGTGTCGCGTTGTTCTGCTGGAATTGCCCACGTACGTCGGAATGCACAATGGACATGAATCGATAAAGGTGATCACACTGGATGCTTACGTACGTGTCACCTGTCAGAGTCGTATCTGTACGTATCAGGGGTCCCATATCACTCCAGCTGCACACGCCCACATCTTTACAGAGTCTTTACAGCTTCAACAGTCCCCTTCTGACATGCAGGGTCCATGGATTCATGAGGTTGTCTCCAAAGTCGTACACGTTCATCCGCTCGATACAATTTGAAACGGGACTTGTCCGACCAGGCAACATGTTTCCAGTCATGAATAGGCCAATGTTCTACATCTACATTTATACTCCGCAAGCCACCCAACGGTGTGTGGCGGAGGGCAGTTTACATGCCAGTGTCATTACCTCCGTTTTCTGTTCCAGTCGCGTATGGTTTGCAGGAAGAACGACTGCTGGAAAGCCTCCGTGCGCACTCTAATCTCTCTAATTTTACATTCGTGATCTCCTCCGGAGCTATAAGAAGGGGGAAGCAATATATTCGATACCTCATCCAGAAACGCACCCTCTCGAAACCTGGACAGCAAATTACACCACGATGCAGAGTGCCTCTCTTGCAGAGTTTACCACTTGAGTTTGCTAAACATCTCCTTAACGCAATCACGGTTACCAAATAACCCTGTGACGAAACGCGCCGCTCTTCTTTGGATCTTCTCTATCTCCTCCGTCAACCCGATCTGGTACGGATCCCACACTGATGAGCAATACTCAAGTAAAGGTCGAACCAGTGTTTTGTAAGCCACCTCCTTCGTTGATGGATTACATTTTCTAAGGACTCTCCCAATGAATCTCAACCTGGTACCCACCTTACCAACAATTAATTTTATATGATCATTCCATTTCAAATCATTCCGCACGCATACTCCCAGATATTTTACCGAAGTAACTGCTACCAGCGTTTGTTCCGCTATCATATAATCATACAATAAAGGATCCTTCTTTCTATGTATTCGCAATACATTACATTTGTCTATGTTAAGGGTCAGTTGCCACTCCCTGCACCAAGTGCCTATCCGCTGCAGATCTTCTTGCATTTCGCTACAATTTTCTTATGCTGCAACTTGTCTGTATACTACAGCATCATCCGCGAAAAGCCGCATGGGACTTCCGACACTATCTGCTAGATTGCGAAAAGCAATCGTCCCATAACATTCCCCTGTGGCACGCCAGAGGTTACTTTAACGTCTGTAGACGTCTCTCCATTGGTAACAACATGCTGTGTTCTCTTTGCTAAAAACTCTTCAATCCAGCCACACAGCTGGTCTGATATTCCGTAGGCTCTTACTTTGTTTATCAGGCAACAGTGTGGAACTGTATCGAACGCCTTCCGGAAGTCAAGAAAAATAGCATCTACCTGGGAGCCTGTATCTAATATTTTCTGAGTCTCATGAACAAATAAAGCGAGTTGGGTCTCAAACGATCGCTGTTTCCGGAATCCATGTTGATTCCTACAGAGTAGATTCTGGGTTTCCAAAAACGTCATGATACGCGAGCAAAAAACATGTTCTAAAATTCTACAACAGATCGACGTCAGAGATATAGGTCTATAGTTTTGCGCATCTGCTCGACGACCCCTCTTGAAGAATGGGACTACCTGTGCTCTTTTCCAATCATTTGGAACCTTCCGTGCCTCTAGAGACTTGCGGTACACGGCTGTTAGAAGGGGGGCAAGTTCTTTCGCGTACTCTGTGTAGAATCGAATTGGTATCCCGTCAGGTCCAGTGGACTTTCCTCTGTTGATTGATTCCAGTTGCTTTTCTATTCCTTGGACACTTATTTCGATGTCAGCCATTTTTTCGTTTGTGCGAGGATTTAGAGAAGGAACTGCAGTGCGGTCTTCCTCTGTGAAACAGCTTTGGAAAAAGGTGTTTAGTATTTCAGCTTTACGCGTGTCTTCCTCTGTTTCAATGCCATCATCATCCCGGAGTGTCTGGATATGCTGTTTCGAGCCACTTACTGATTTAACATCGTTTAGCTTCTGTTTGTCTGAGAGGTTTTGGCTGCGTTTAAACTTAGAGTGAAGCTCTCTTTGCTTTAGCAGTACTTACCTAACTTTGTTGTTGAACCACGGTGGGTTATTCCCGTCACTCACAGTTTTACTCGGCACGTACCTGTCTAAAACGCATTTTACGATTGCCTTGAACTTTTTCCATAAACACTCAACATTGTCAGTGTCGGAACAGAAATTTTCGTTTTGATCTGTTAGGTAGTCTGAAATCTGCCTTCTATTACTCTTGCTAAACAGATGAACCTTCCTCCCTTTTTTTATGTTCCTATTAACTTCTATATTCAGGGAGCTGCAACGGCCTTATGATCACTGATTCCCTGTTCTGCGCTTACAGAGTCGAAAAGTTCGGGTCTGTTTGTTATCAGTAGGTCCAAGATGTTATCTCCACGAGTCGGTTCTTTGTTTAATTGCTCGAGGTAATTTTCGGATAGTGCACTCAGTATAATGTCACTCGATGCTCTGTCCCTACCACCCGTCCTAAACATCTGAGTGTCTCAGTCTATATCTGGTAAATTGAAATCTCCACCTAAGACTATAACATGCTGAGAAAATTTATGTTGGTGTTGACGGGTCCAGGAGAGGTGTCAAGTTTTGTGTCGTGCAGTCGTCAAGGGTACACGAGTGGGCCTTCAGCTCCGAAAGCCCATATCGATGATGTTTCGTTGAACGGTTGTCACGCTGACACTTGTTGATGGCCCAAAATTGAGATCTACAGCAATTTGCGAAAGGGTTGTACTTTTGTCACGTCTAACGATTCTCTTCAGTCGTCGTTGGTTCCGTTCTTGCAGGATCTTTTTGCGGCCGCAGCGATGTCGGAGATTTGATTTTTTTTCTGGATTCCTGATATTCACGGTACACTCGTATAATGGGCGTACGGGGAAATCCACACGTCATCACTACCTCGGAGTTGCTATGTCACAACTCTTGACTATAAAATCACGTTCAAACTCACTCAAATCTCGATAACCTGGCATTGTACCAGCAATAATCGATCTAACAACTGCGCCATACACTTGTTGTCTTACGAGTATATAGGCGTTGCCGACCGCAGTGCCGTCTTCTGGCTGTTTACATATATCTGCATTTGAATAGTCCTGCCCATGCCAGTTTATCAGGCGCTTCAGTATAATTAGGTAGCACATACTGAAGAAGCTGAACATTACATTTAAAATTAGTGCACTCTTTCGGGTTGACAACAACATTGCAGTCGACGTTGGAATATTTCCGTTGACCAGTATGCTGACAAAGGATTTTTGTTGTGTATTTTACCTGATGCACGAGGACAGTAGATGATTCACGTCTGCTTCTTTATTGCATATATCATGTAATAGAGATTCCTTCAGTCCTATTCCGGAACAGATGGGTTATGATATTGCCAAGATTTGAGCGCATGCACGTATTCGTTGTTAAGAATCGTGTGCTAGTATTCCATTCAGTAAACCAAGAGGATATCTTCTTTAATGTCATTACCGCCATTAGGCTGTTTTTATTTACAGTGTTACATTTACACGATCATGATTTCGGCTTCAAAGTGCCACTATCAAGTGTATTAAGTCTTATACAGTGCCGAAGATAGCGTACTGTCGTATTTAAAACACACTATTAAGACACATTGTCTAAGGTTCAATATTTCTGAGAAAGCCTACTACTTTGTTTTATCACTGAGTATACCCATGCCATCTTAGGCACTGTAGAACACTTAATATACTTGATAATGGCACTTTGAAGCCGATATCATGATCGTGTAAATGTAACACTGCAGTCTAATGGCGGTACTGACTTTAAAGAAATATGACTGTGGCCCCACATTATGAAAAAATTATCAAGAGAATAACGGTATTTTAGGCTGCAGCTGGCCGTATTGTAATCCTTTTGGTATCTTGGTCGAATCCCATTGCGTCTACCAGTCGTTTCTCGAATTTTCGTTAGTTGAGCTCAGCATTTCTCTATAAGGAAGTCTCTCATCTAGGGCTTCACGTAACTTCATTCCCCGCTTCGTCAAGCTGTCTACTGTTTCATCACGAAATATGCCACCGTGCCCTGGAATCAACAAGAGATTTGTTACTATTCCTGCGAGCTTATTTGTAATCAGTTCCTTAATAATGTCTATTATTATAGGTGACTCACTTTAAGACTCTTTAATACACTTAGGGGATCTGTTAATATCACATACTGCTTTGTCTTCAAAATGTGCCATATTTTAGTGCTTCTGTAACTTCGATGGCTTCCTCGTAAGCTTTCTCTTTCTCTCGCTGGCAGCGCTAAAGTGTCAAGTCTTCTGAAACACTGATATATCACTTAACTCGATTTGTTTGTTGCTATATGAATATACAAGTGGTCAAACGATACAAACGTCAAATCCGTAAATGTGGTATGTGCTTTTACGACCAATGCTATAGGGCGCAGAAACTAAGATATACCTTTATTCTTATTTTTTTATTTTATATATGAATTTGGCCAGCTATGGACCGCACACTACTTAAGGCTTATGGTATTTCTTCCCAGTACTTCTTCATTTTCTCGCCAACTGGTCGTCTCTGTTCATCTGTCCGCACTCTCTTGGGTCGAGGTTTTGACTCGTCTTCTTCATAGTTCGCGTTTTCTATCAGTAGCCTGAAGTGAGTCCTGTCACGTATTATTTCTTCTGTAACAGCTATTTTGTTGGCGTCTTTCTTTACTGCTTCTATCAATCCTACAGTTTTTCAGCTTACTAACGTAATTAAAAATTTTCTTTGTAATCCGTGTTTCTTACTTTCTTTTTAAATGTCCATAAAATTTTAGCCGTCTCTTCCTCATTGTATCTGTGATGTTTTCTGTGTTTTTGTCTAAGTTTTCATTTCTCCTTGTAATCCACCTATTTTCCTTGTTTTTCTCAGGACCTAGAATTTTTCTTAGTATTTTTCTCTCTCTTTTTTTCTAGTTCTCTTAATTCGCCTTTCTTATTCAGTGTTAGGCTCTCTGATCCATACGTTGCTTGTGTCCTAATAACAGAATTATAATGCTTAATCTTCGCTTGTATGGATGTTGATTTCTTATTGTAGTAGTTTTGTGTTAATTTATATGCAAATTCTAACTTTTTTATTCTTTCTGTATTTGTTGTGTTATCCAGTCCATAGGCTTGGATCCACTCCCCCAGGTATCTGAATCTATCAACTATTTTAATTTTTCCATACTTTGTTTTCATAAACTTTTCTGTATTATGTTTGTGTTCTATGTACTCGGTTTTTTCATAGGATATTTTTAGCCCAGTCTTTTCAGCAATCTCGTGTAACAGATGTAGCATAACTACTGCGTCTGTTCGGTTTTCAGTTATGTATAAGATATACCTTTATGTACATATGAGTTCATACACGTCTGTAAGGAGAGATGGGCTGCAGTGTAGTATGCCAACTGTCGTCGTAGGAAAGCCATAGAGGAGCAAGTAAACACAACAAACGGAAGATTTACTTAACTTGTATTTTTCGAAGCATATGAAGACTCATTACAAATAATGTGGCGAGGAAACAAGTCCAGCTGATACAATGACAACAAAGATGAAACTCTCTTCACTAAAGCACGAACGATGGCGTGGGAGCCTCGTCTAGGTCGCGGCGTGTGCATGGCGTCACGTAGCGAAGTGACTCAAGCGAGTGTGGGCTGTGTGATAGCCGCTGGCGGTCCTGCACTGCGCTCGTGGTACGGAGCCGCTGGAGGCGTGGCTCAGCGGGAATGCTCCATTGCGTCCGTGGAATCCTGCACGGCCACTATCGACGTCTGACGGAAATTTGCGATTCCATTGCCAATTTTGGGACGCCTGTGGGGTGATATCGATACTCGATACCACATACACAAAGACGGAAATGTTTAAAAGACATTCTCGCTGCTACTGTTGAATTAGCAGATTCACGGAAGTGAGTCATATTAGCCATACATTCTTAAGAATTCTACTGCTTTTGAAACATATGAGATTCATGGCAGCTTTTGTTCCTTTCTATTTTTAATTACAGTACTTATGTGCATTACTTTTTGTGTCCCACAACTCTGGTCTTATGTGTATCACATTCATCAAATTCGTGGTTCACCCGCAGTATGGTTGAACCACAACAGAACACTAACATTTGATTCTTGTTTGAAACTATTTTAATGAATTCCTTAATTCCGCCTACGAAAACGTCGCAAACCAAAAAGCATGTTGATAACAAGCTCATTTCAGGGAGTTACATGAAACTCCTGTAGTAATTACTACTAGCGACAAACTAATGGACGATCGTCTGTCTAGCTTCAAACTGGTATACAGCCATTCATGTTGATATTGGACTTTAATTTTCGGACGAACTGTTTTTTTTTTTTTTTCTTTTTGAATGGCATATTGAAAATCTTGTTTCATCGTTCTGGAAAAGGTACCCAGTAATTAAACTTTCGGAATCTGTTCGTCTGATTAAAAAAAAAAGGTCCAAGTGTGAGTAGTGCTCGCGCACTGAGGACTCCGTACACGCTAAACTATGTATGTAGACGGTTCATTCATACCCCAGGGTTGAGAAGCTCGACGTATTTCTGCCTGTTATTGACGCTGATACTGGCAAGGTGTCGGTCCCAGGTACGTTTCGATTTTAACTTTGAAGTCGGGTAACAAATGAAAGAAACATTTTATCGTGCGATATAATTAAAAATGAACAACTTACTGATTTCTTCCCCTTGCATTGAACCGCGCGACCTTGCTTCCAGCCAAATTTGATGATTTTAGATCAAGGAGAAGTACATTATAGGTTTTAACGAATGATTTTCCGAATATCAAAGTATATAACATAAGTTGACACATGTTTTGACTTCATTCACTTGAAAGCTTAACATTTCTAGACCACCAAGCGACTGCACGCCTTAGTGTGCGATATAAATTTCAGCTTGATACGTCTACCCCTTCCAGAGAAAAAAAGGCATTTTACCAGACAGGCAGATAACAAATGACAAAAAATTTCCTAAGATATAATTGCAAATGAACAATTTCCGTTTTTCCCCTTTACTTGTATTATGAAGCCTTTCTTTTTGGCAACTGTCATGATTCTAGATCAACCGGAAATCCTACACAGGTTTTGATTAGTTGGTGTGCGACTCCAAAATACGTGACGTAAATGGCCATATCTTCTAGAATGAAATTTTCTCGGTCCGGCACACCGTTTTAATCTGTCAGGAAGGGCCATATATTTTGATTGCACTGACTTACGTGTTACTTGTTACGTCCACCTGTTCGTGAGAAGAAAGGAGTATTAACAGGCTGTTAGACAAGATAAAAAATGTTTGTATTATAAAATTACAAATTCACAATTTTCGGACTGTTTCATTTAGTTTTACTGTGAAACCTCGCTTCCTGCCAAATTTCATAGTTCTAGGTCAAAGGAAAGTACCATATAGGTTTTGATGAGCGAATTTTCGAGTATCGAAACATGTCATAAATGACTGTATCTTCTCGGGCGGAGTGGCCTAGCGGTTCTAGGTGCTACAGTCTGGAACCGTAGGACCACTACGATCGCAGGTTCGAATCGTGCCTCAGGCATGGATATGTGTGATGTCCTTAGGTTAGTTAGGTTTAAATAGTTCTAAGTTTTAGGGGACTGATGACCTCAGAAGTTGAGTCCCATAGTGCTCAGAGCCATTTGAACCATTTTGACAGTATCTATTCACTGAAGTGAAGTGGCTTGTTTTTAACGTTTATAGAATTAAAATCCGCTTCAGTTGCTAGTAATTTTCTAAATTTATTCCGCGACCGGTTTCGAAGCTTTAAGTTTCATCTTCAGGTGGCACGAAGTAACACAGTAGTGTAGCGCTGTGCTGGTGGGCGCTGTGGTTGGTTGCTGGTGCTACGCTCCCATGCGTTCGTTTGACGTGGGTGTGATCCGCAGGGACTGAATTGCCCGACCGCCACACATTTATGTTTTCATAATTATTTGGTGGCACCTGAAGATGAAGCTTTAAGCTTCAAAAGCTGTCGGGGAGTAAATAGAGAGAATTACTAGCGACTGAAGCGATTTTTTATTCTATAAATATGTTTCTCAGTTGCGAATGCCCATCTGATCAAATATTTTGATTCTGTAAGGGTTTCGTTTTTGCCGACTGAGGCACGGAACCGTAAAAAGAACACATCCACGAGACCTGGATAATCTGTTTCGTGCTAACTCATTTCGTTGTGGAATGCAAATCCAGCAACTTCGATAATCTCTCTTTCGTCCATAGCGTGGCCATAGTGTGGCTCCTGTAAACACTCCTGCCACGAAAATGTGTCGCCGCAAATATTGCTGGCAACAATAACCAGCAACGTTGCCCTACTACTGGCTGCAATTCGAGTGGCCGCAGTGCTGGCGGACATCGTTGTCGGGCTGTGCTACCGCCACAATACAGTTGTTATGGCACGTGTAAACGTACGTTAAGTGCGTTCATCGAGCCGCCTTCTAATAGTCCGGCTGGACGAGCGGTAACGCGCCGTCAGCCTAGCTAATGGTCGCAGCGCAATAGGCCGAGAGGTCGCTACCTGCGCGTGTACGGGCGGCATGCAAATGCAGATTTCGTCCGCCGGGCAGCAGCAGGAAGGCAACACGTGTCGAGGCTGCCTGCTCGCCTCGTAATGACTGCTGTTTGGCCGCGAACGCCATTCAGCCCTCTGTGGCGGCCGCCCACTAATCACAATCGATTCCTCCTTCCCTCCCCCGCGCGCCGGCCGCGTATTGACTTGCTAATGTTTACGGCGGCTCGTGCCGGCTGGCCCCCGCGAGACGCATTCGTCACTCTCTCGCTGTCTCTCTCGAACCTCCCCCAGCGACGTGAGCGCGAGAACAGGAGGAAATCAATCTGCCGGCACGTTCATCCCCCCCCCCCCCTCCAGTACAATAACTCTGCGACGCACACAATGTTGCACGCGCTGGCAGGCATTGTTTTCAGGACCCACGCTATGAGCAGACACCATTGTCCGCTCGCCTTTCTGCGTCGCTGCTTCCCCAGACCGTCGCTTCGCGGCACATCTCTCTCTACTGTTTGCCTGAGTGGTTGAGGCGCCGATCTACTCCTACGGACACATATTTCACGCACGATGCATCACATTAGGCTTAGATTCTGAGCAAGCACAGGCCCTACTCGTTTGCTTTTCTTCTCGGATGGCTCCACAAAAGCCAAGTGCCAATTTCAGTTCCTTATTCGTTGTTCTGTTCATTTCTTCCAGTACTCTCTCATCTGTTCACTTCTGGTCTTCTGACCACTTCAAACCAGACTTCCTACATTCCTACCTCCAACATTCATTGCTTTTTCCCTAAGCACTTCTTCGTGAACTGTTTCTTCAGATTTTATATTATATTATTCCAAACCCCTTTTTAGTTGATCACTCCGACTTGTTCACCTTTTATTCTACGAATAATAGAAGATCTCTTTCATTAATCTACTTCTCCGCAGAATGGACGAGGAAAGAGGGGGTTTCACAGCTACGTCCTAATTTCCAACCTTCCATAGTTTCTCGTGGGCCTAATATTCTTCTAATGATTCGCCTTTCTAGTATTTCTAAATTATGAAACTACAGTTCAATGCTAGACATTCGTTCCGTATATATATTCTGGCTCGCGTGCGCAAACGCAACTCGCACGAATTTGACTGCAGTCTCTGCAAACTGAAGCCAGTTCCATCCAGGACTTTCCATTGTTTTATTTATTTATTTTGCATTTTTAGCAGGATCCCCTACACGCTGCTTACAGTCCAGTGTCCCGGTGCTTTTAACGAGTAGTTGAACGACTCCCTTGTGTCAAACTGGCGATGTGATCCCTAAAACTGACGTATATGTACAGTTTTCCCCTCAGTCAAACAATGAGGAGAATGCTCCCCTCTTCTGCCGGTTACGCTTCTTGCCTTTTTCATTTTTCAATCAGTCACGTCATTTTCTTTTCCATTGTGTTCATTAACCGTGTTCTGTCACGTTTTTCTTTTTCTCTCCCTCTCTAACCTCTTGTTTTATATCCACTGCTGCTAGCGCTCATAGTTTAACTCTGCCTGCTTGTAATCCGTTATTACTGTCGTACTTGTCAACAACGAATATGAACTGTGTCTTTCTTGCACTGTTTATGTCATTTGCTTTTTGGTTTATATGATAGATGGTTCATATTTACTGTAATATATGTAAAATCATATAATAGGACACCTGGTTAGATCTGAGAGGAGGCATGCCGCCTATAATCCCATATTAAATAAATAAGTAAGTAATTTGTTGATCGAACCGGTTTGACATGAAGATGGAAGAGTAAAAAATATCCTGTAAAATCACTTGAATGAAAACCGAATGATACCACATGCATTAGATGATAGCAATCGGCAATCGGGTATACTTATCGATGTTTTAATGAATTCGTGTGGATTTAGATTTCGTCTTTTATGAGGAACTGACTGAATCAAGTATTTTGTTCTTCTGACCCGATCAAGATAGCTCAATTGCTTCAAAATAATATTAGTAAGTCAGTAAATGTTAGCATGTTAGGTGTGATTTCTCAGAACAAACCAAAAGCTAAAACTAGAAGCACACGTCCATAGCGGCTGGAAAAAAAAAAAAAAAAAAAAAAAAAAAAAAAAAAAAAAAAAAAAAAAAAAAGGAAATTATGGATTTCCGGCATGCTGTATTAATTACAGGGCGGCAACTTGTGTTAATCGGTTCGATAAAGAAACAGTCAAAGTTGCAAGGTACACGTTTTATTTACTTTCTGACATGTTTTTAGTTGCCTGACGTCACTTTCAATCAATATTTCCTGAAACAATATATAAACCTTGTCAAGATTATACTTATATGTTTGTGCTGCCACTGTTCATTATTAAACCTGACTTTGTTACACTTGTATGTATAATCTTGACGTGGTTGGTAAGCTATTTCAGGAAATACTATTTTGTCTGTCCCAATTATTTGAAACTTGGTTCGGGTAACCGAAACTATGGTTCAATTAAATAAAAAAAACAATGGTGGAAGTTTGGTTATTTCTATGACGTAGAAGTAAATTCGCGTGGCATTACTGGTAGCTCGACAGGGATGTCCAGTTGCCTGTCTGCACGTTCTTCCAGTTGGACACCACTTCAGTGGCCTCTTGCACGCCATTAACGTGCCCACAATAATTTTACCGCGCAAAGGGGGCCTACAGTCGAATCTTGACATCATTGAAAGTTGAAGGCTAGGTTAAAAACAGATTGAAATATTCCTTGTTCCAGGTGGTATTTGATTCGGAGATCTTTCACCGCTGGACCACCAACCTAAGCAGCTGACAGAAGAAATATATTTAA
Source organism: Schistocerca gregaria (assembly GCF_023897955.1). Taxonomy (NCBI): domain Eukaryota; kingdom Metazoa; phylum Arthropoda; class Insecta; order Orthoptera; family Acrididae; genus Schistocerca; species Schistocerca gregaria. The sequence continues at coordinate 144,045,684 of NC_064928.1, read as the reverse complement.
AAAAAAAAAGATTAGCTTCAAAAGAAACGGATAACGTCAAGCAGTTTTGCGTTGCAGGCGGTAGTATATGTCCATGTTACATCAGAACAAACGTTTGCATCTAAAAATTTAAGTGAGAAGAAACAAAGAGATTTCATTCGGAAGCAGTCGGTAAGATATCGATTAAATGTTTGCAGTCGATAAGACGTCGATTCAATGTCTGCTGTAGATCAGTGACTGTTAACAGACCGCTGAATTCGAGATAACTAATTAGTTAATGTGTTTGGCTACCTATTAGCGTTTTGAGATACACTGTATCCGATAGTGACCCAATAAATCTGATGGTTCCTTATCAGCAGTTCCACAACTAGTTATATAACGACGGCAGAAGCACCGGAGGAATTAATACGGCATCTATACATGTTTTTACTCGAATTGTCTAGCAGTATTCGACTAGCACTAGTTTTTGTCTCTGACTGAATTGTGTTCCTTCAAAAGCTCAATAAATTAATGAATAAACTACCTGTTTCTTACGCTTATTTCATTACGACGGCGCGAGTCAATTATGAACTAATAATAATGACGAAAGAACACTACTACTGCTACTATTAATAGTGGTGGGAGTAGTAGTAGTAGTAGTAGTTTTACGGTTCTACTGGGATACAGCACATGTTGTGGTATTACGGTTTAAGAGAAAAAAAAAACATAGTTCACATGCACAGGCATTTACGTACCTACAGATCTAGTGTGACAAGGATGGGGCAGATAGTCGTTCGTGACCATATAGCAGTAACCATCCCGGAATTTGCCTGAAATCGTCTAGGAAAACTACGGAAACCTTAGATCACGGTGGCTGAATGAAGACTGCACCCTGTGACACCTAGAATAAAAGGCCAGTTTGTCTGAAACAGTGCAAAACGCTCGGCCTACTCCCAATGCACAATACCGTTTTACAAAGAATTTATTTCATAGCGTAAAAAGCTAGTGCTACAGAAGTTTAACCATTTTCAGCACCAACAACTGAACACACTACACACACATTATTTCATAGTGTTACACTACACAATCAGCGACGATGTTTGGTTTCCATTTTGTGTATTTGCAACTTCCCATTTGCTAGCGTGAAAAATTGAGCCAGCATTCATCCACCAGTGAGATGTTCAGCGAAGGAAGAGAATAAGGTCTTAGTATTAGGCATTGCAGAGCTATGGCAATGTTATCCAGAAAGAAAAATTGTCATAGTACGAAAGATGGAGATCTTATGCAATTATTTACTCGTGTTATATGTTTTATATATGTTTTACCAAACACCTTACAATGTGTTACGTAAGTAAACCTTAACTGTTTACAGTATGTAATTAATAAAGTTTTTTAAAGAAATTCGTTTTTCTAATGCTTTTAATTTATTTGGACAATTTATATTACAATTAGGTGTTTTGAGTTTCATGTTTATTCTTTCCTGGTAAATTTAACATCAGTGGAAATCTTTTTCCATGGTCATGGACGGAGCTGTTTCTGCAGCAATTATTAAGAGCATTTGTAATCTGTATAACTGACTGACAAATGTATTCATATGGTTCGGTGAAAATCCCTATTGTTCGAATAACTCAATTACTACTTTTCGTTATTATTCTTATGTCCTTATTATGAAGTTTGAAAACTGTCTTCATATGAAGGGTTTATTTCAATAGTGGTACAAGTCCATTACCTCCACTTTTCTGCCTATAATGCTTCTGAAATTAATGATCCAAACAAACGGAAATGAAGGTTTATCTCTAGCAAGACGCCATATGCTTGAATATTTCTGGTATCGCAACTGCACATTTATCAGCGTTCAGTTAACTTTAGGTTCAAATTGGTTCAAACGGCTCTGAGTACTACGGGACTTAACATCTGAGGTCATCAGTCCCCTAGACTTGGAACTACTTAAACCTAACTAACCTAAGGACATCACACACATTCACGCCCGAGGCAGGATTCGAACCTGAGACCGTAGCGGTCGCGAGGTTCCAGACTGAAGCACCTAGAACCGCTCGGCCACCCCGGCCGGCTAACCTCAGGACTCTGTATCTCAGAATGAACAAAAATGGACTTGTACCACTATTGAAATAAGCCCTTCATATTTTGTGCATTTTTCCCCAGAAAGAATTTCATTAGTAATCGGGGCTAAATTCGTTGCATTAGTGTCGTGTAAATGTGATCCCGGCGTTGCAATTGTTGCTTCGTCTCGTGTGTAGTGTTGACGTGCGGCTGCGTTCATGTGTGTTCGGCCGCGACGCACTTTCCTTTCCTCTGTGCGGTGTGGTTAATGTTTCCTTTCATACGCCGTCCGCCGCATCGTATCAAACGGCACGTCTTTTCAGGCTATCCGTCCCCCCGCTGCACGCGGTTTTATATTCGCGCAGCCTTTGAAGTGTTCAGAAGCGGAAGAGGGCACTCAACGGGGCATTTAATATGAGAGAGCGCGACAGATAAAAAGTCGTTTCCTCGTTGTTGTCCTTTACCAGCTCAAGTGGAGTCGTAAATTTGTTTTAAAAGCCGCGCGTCCATTATGCGGGATGTCGCTGAAAGAAGCTGCTCGGTGTTTTAACTGCTTTTCTCTCACGTGGCTTTAATGTAGGCACACGTCCTCTCTGCGAGATAGCCTCTGCACTTTTTGACTTCAGCGTTCGACAAAACAACTGAATGACTTTCATAGCGTGGGGCGCGAAAATTGTCTCGTGTCAGTGTTCACTTGCCTAGTACTGGCACACTGTCAGCCCGACAATATAGTCTCAAAATTGGAGGTATGGCGACTAAGAAGCTCCAGTTGATAGTGTCGGAGGTTCCATGCGGCTATTCGCGGATGGTGCTGTAGTATACAGAGAAGTTGCAGCATTAGAAAATTGCAGCGAAATGCAGGGATATGTGCAGCGGATAGGCACTTGGTGCAGAGAGTGGCAATTGACCCTTAACACAGACAAATGTAATGTATTGCGAATACATAGAAAGAAGGATCCTTTATTGTATGATTATATGATAGCGGAACAAACGCTGGTAGCAGTTACTTCGGTAAAATATCTGGGAGTATGCGTGCGGAATGATTTGAAGTGGATTGATCATATAAAATTAATTGTTGGTAAGGCCGGTACCAGGTTGAGATTCATTGGGAGAGTCCTTAGAAAATGTAATCCATCAACGAAGGAGGTGGCTTACAAAACACTCGTTCGACCTGTACTTGAGTATTGCTCATCAGTGTGGGATCCGTACCAGATCGGTTTGACGGAGGAGATAAAGAAGATCCAAAGAAGAGCGGCGCGTTTCGTCACAGGGTTATTTGGTAACCGTGATTGCGTTACGGAGATGTTTAGCAAACTCAAGTGGCAGACTCCGCAAGAGAGGCGCGTGGATCGCAGTGTAGCTTGCTGTCTAGGTTTCGAGAGGGTGCGTTCCTGGATGAGGTAGCGAATATATTGTTTCCCCCTACTTGTACCTCCCGAGGAGATCACGATTGTAAAATTAGAGAGATTAGAGTGCGCACGGAGGCTTACCGGCAGTCGTTTTTCTTGCGAACTATACGCGACTGGAACAGGAAAGGGAGGTAATGAGAGTGGCACGTAAAGTGCCCTCCGCCACACACCGTTGGGTGGCTTGCGGAGTATAAATGTAGATGTAGATGTCATGGGTGTACTCAAAAGTTTGTCCTAAAGGGGACGAAACTCGAATTCTTTATCATATTTGATATAAGCGATTTCGTTTAATATTCAAGAAGAGTACAGGAGTAATCCACAAAATTAGAGGAGAATGTCATTAACGTCGATATGTAGCAGGGTTTTAGAATGTATATTGTGTTCGAATCTTATGAAGCACGTCTAAGAGAACGGCCTATTGACACACATTCGACACGGATTAAGAAAATATTGTTCTTTTGAGACACAACTAGCTCTTTACAAACACGAAGTGTTTAGTGCTATTGACCGGTGCTTACGGAATATTGTCTCAATTATGTGACTGATTTACTGCCAGAGAGGTGACTGTACGTAGTAATTGACGGAAGTCATCGAATAAAACAGAAGTGATTTTTAGCGTTCCCGAAGCTAATGTTATATGCCCTCTGCTGTTTCTTAACGATATGAACGATTTAGGAGACAATCGGAGCAGCCGTCTTAGGTTGTCTGCAGATGACGCTGTTGTTTATCGTGCAGCAGAGTACAAAAAAAGAGGACATATTGAAGGTTCCAGAAATATGGTAAATAAACACACTGCACTACACTTTTCCATCCTCTTCTGGAGTGCTACCGCACGGTATGACATCCTTACCACATTATATTGACGCCTGACATCGAAAACGTTCGAAGAAGGTCAGCTCGTTTTGTATCATCGCGAAATAGGGGTGCGAGTGTCAAAAATGGTTCAAATGGCTCTGAGCACTATGGAACTTAACTTCTGAGATCATCAGTCTCGAACTTAGAGCTACGTAAACCTAACTAAGGACATCACATACATCCATGCCCGACGCAGGATTCGACTGCAGCTCCTAGAACCGCTCGGCCACATCGGCCGGCCCAGCAGAGTTATCAGACGATGAAAACAAATTGCAAAACGATTTAGAAAAGATATCCGTATGATGCGAAAATTGGTAGATGACCCAAAATAATGAAAAGTGTGAAGTCATCAGTATGAGTGCTGAGTCTGTTAAACTTCGGTTATACGGTAAATGAGTCAAATCTAAAGGCCGTAGATTCAACTAACTATCTAGGCATTAAAGTTACGAACAACTTCTATTGGAAAGAAGACATAGAAAGTGTTGTGATGAGAGCAAGCCATAGACTGAGTTTTATTGGCAGAGCACTTAAAAAATGTAACAGGTCTACTAAAGAGACTGCCTCCACTACGTTTGCCCGTCCTCGTTTGGGGTACTGCTGCGCGGTCAGGGGTCCTTACCAGGTAGTATTATTAGAGTTCATCGAGAGTTCAAAGAAGAGCAGCACATTTTGTATTATCGAAAAACAGGAGTGATAGTGTCGCTGAAAAGATACAAGGGTGCACATCATTAAAACAAAGTCGCCTTTCGTTGCGGCGGAATGTTCTTACGAAATTTCAATCACGAACTTTCTCCTCCGAACGCGAAAATATTATGTTGACGCCGAAATATATACGGCAAAACGACCATCATAACAAAATACGGGAAATCAGAGCTCGTCCGGAAAGATTGAGGTGTTCGTTTTTCCGCGCGCTGTTCCGCGATCGTAATAATAGAAGATTATTGTGAAGTTGGTTCGATGGACCTTCTGCGAGACACTTAAGTGTGACTTGCAGAGTATCGATGCAGATGTAGATAAAGAAAAACTAAATTTGAGAGGCAGTATACTATACGTATTTTTCTCATTCCCTTATTTTCTGAAGGCAGACCACTTTGAAGTTTGAAATATGAGAATCTTTCATTAATATAGGCAAAGTACATCATCTTACATTACCAATATGTATATAAATTTTACTTTTCGATTCAACAATATGAAATTACATGCCTTTATGATTAAATCCAGCGCATTCAACGGGTTGGAAAATAAATCTAGAAATAGTCACAAAGATCTTAGTTCATATGCCAATCAGATCTAGGCGTTTCAACCTAGAACCGCGCTGCTGCGGTCGCAGGATCGAATCCTGTCTCGGGCATGGATGTGTGTGATGTCCTTAAGTTAGTTAGGCTCCAGTAGTTCTAAGTCTAGGGGTCTGATGACCTCTGATGTTAAGTCATATAGTGCTTAGAGCCATTTGAACCATCATATACCAAAAATGGTAATTTGACTCTGACAACAAAAAATTGCAACTACCAGAATTCTGTAAATGTTTCTGATTATCTTTAGGATGTATAAATAGGATAGAAACTTCAAAAACAGTTGTTCAATTTCGATGCCATATGTACAGTTTGTTTGGCTACAAAACGTCATTCCATGTCATGTTAATGACGCCTGATGAGACAATTGCAGTGGAATATGTATGAATGAAAATTAAAAAGAAATGTTGTTTGATGAGAGAGAGAGAGAGAGAGAGAGAGAGAGAGAGAGAGAGAGATTTAAACATAAGCTGCGACATCGTCGCGAAAATACACAGTTACTCATATATGTAATAAGTTTCCTTTAATTTACGTCTATGGTCACAATTTTTCTGTTTAACAGATAGCGGTTTCGGTCTTTAATGACCATCATCAGATCTGTCTCATAAAATCAAAGTCCTAATGCCACTATGGCTGCAGTGCATTAGGACTTTGATTTTATGAGACAGATCTGATGATGATCATTAAAGACCGAAACCGGTATCTGTTAAACAGAAAAAATTGTGACCATAGACGTAAATTAAAGGAAACTTATTAGAGATTTAATCCTTTCGAAAGGTCTTTTTGGGATAGGCCACACAACCTGGTAACTGTCCTATAACACACTTCGACTATGGAATGAAATGTCACACAAAAAGTTTTTTCGATATTGGGAAGGAAACGTTCAAGGTATTCTGATGTCTTTCTCCATAACGCCAGGAAGCTTCCGCTACGTCACCGACTGCGAAGAAACATAACCTACGTCTGGGTGGGGAGACAGCGAGCGACTCAGGTGAGAATCCATGTCGACGCGCAATGCGGCCGTTGAATTGCAAACTCCCTCCCGGAATCACCTGCGTGGCCGGACGGGAAACGACGCAACAGGAAAAAGCGACTGCGGAGAGGGTTCGCCTCTCGGCTAGCAGTGTAGGGAAGGATATCCGGCGGAATATAATAAGCAGACGCGCTTCACTACACCTGTATACCGCCGCCGCTGCTCAGGATATAATAATAACGCGCCACAAGTCAGTTTTCCGCGCCGTAGAACGACGCCGTCACAACGCAAGTCGAGCGCGGCGCAGTCGAGCTCTCGAATCGAATCGAATCGCACGGCGGAGCAACAGAGCGGCAGACATGGAGGCCCCTTAGCAGACGCGTAGAGGGGCGACCGTCATTTTTTTCGCCCCCACTCTTCCGGCATTCGGCAGTTACGCGGCCTGGCCGCGAATATAAATACCATAAAAGCGGGAAGTGGGGGCGCGCCGGAAAGGAATGCGAGAGAATGGCGGCGGGAGAGGTCGCTGAGGCCGAATTCCTGCGCGCCGGGCCGCCTCCCTTGTGATCGCGGCTTCGGGCGATTCTGGTGACAGCCGAAGCGGCAGAATTCGCACCGCACTTCAGGGTCTTGTATTTTTTTCCCTTTCTTCAACAGCCGCCCTTCATTCAGAGTGTAAACTGTAATTGGACACGCTTACAGGCAGCTGACCAAGCACTAAAGGCTGATAGCGTACAGTGGAAAAGGAAGATAACTGAAGAATTCAGTTTCGCTACCTTATATCGAGTGGAGCTATCATTGGATACGTAGCACACGTAGTGTGCACACCTCTGTTTACAGAAACGACCCCAAAGTCTTGGTGTATGTGACAGCCAAGACAGACGATAACTTATGGGAATAACGGGTGGTAAGTATTTTCATAAAATTATCCTAATTGTAGAAGGAAGTGTAAGGTATTATCCATGCCAATTTAGAAGGAATACGTTAACTGTAAATCAGCTTTTTACAATCATACACGTAACCGAGAACGGTTAGGAAAGTAAAGACATAGAGGCACAATCTCCATTATTTGAAAAATTTTGTTTCCACAAAAGTTTATATGACTGTTACAAATATCATGGAAGTAGAGGAAATGAATTAAAATTTGGGCCACGGCCGGAACTTGAACCCGAGTCTCCTTGCGAGGAGATCCGGATTCGAGTCCCGGCGGAGGCACAAATATTAATTCATTTATTCAATTCCATCTTTATCGTAGATAAAGGTGAGTCTTAAATGTCTCGAGGAAAACTTAATTATAAGAGCCTTAGTGCAGATATGTTCAGAGGAAGCCTAGTGTACAGTGAAGATCAGTATAGGAATGTCAAGAGCATTTTGAAATGAGAACTGCTCTTAACATCAGAAGATACGTTACCTCCGATACTTTTTAATTTAAATTTTAAAAATTAATACCTGAGAACACAAAAATTACGTGCATCTGGAATAAGACTGGGTGACAACACGATATATCGACTTGCATGAGCGATATTGTTGGTTGATTGATTTGGTGGGAGGAGACCAAACAACGAGGTTATGGTTGTCATCAGATTAGGGAAGGATGGGGAAGGAAGTCGGCCGTGCCCTTTCAGAGGAACCATCCCAGCATTTGCCTGAAGCGATTTAGGGGAATCACGGAAAACCTAAATCAGGATGGCCGGACGCGGGATTGAAACGATATTGTTCTAATAAGTGATAGCAAAGAGGCCTTGTACCTCTTGACAAGTTCTTACAGAAGTATTGCAACGAAAGCAGGTTACAAATTAACGAGGAAAAAACTGAGTACTTGGTAGTGAGAAAGGCACCCAATTACGGTACCCCACTGGCAGCTGATGAAGTATATTTTTACAAAATTGACATTTTTGTGTGTTTGGGATGTATCTTTAGCTGACAGAATGGAATGGAAATTGAGATTAAGGTAATCATCGCAGCGGAAAATAGAGCATATGTCGGGTTGTGGAACATGGCTCTGCGGTAGAACCGTTTCGAGAAGTTATCCAGGTGAGTTGAGACTTTTATTCTAAGGAAAGCATATGAACAAAAGCTCTTCGAGAGTAAGATACGGGAGAAAGTATTTGGCTCCAAGATGAATCGTCATTTAGGGTGAACCCCCCCTTAGAAAAATTAGCGAATTACTGTGCTGATAGACCTCTTACGTTATTTGATTTTCAAATAGCTGAGCAGAACTGAACGTACTCAGACCTTTCTCTCTTTACTTATTCTGATCAATACTAAAGTGACACACAATATTTTTAGCGCAACGCAATCTGACTTTCAATAATCCCTACAACAGAAAGGTCCTGACTGACAATAACCTACACCTTTCATGAATCACGTACCTCACAAAAATCTTCGTTACTCGAACTACTGCAATACAGTGAGCGCCAATAATGCCAGCTAAATAAAAGATTCTAACTACTGAAGGTACTAACTACTGATAGGCATAGTTAGCGAATGAAAGATTTTAATAGAGGACAAATAATGTAGTTACCTTAATAGTGTTCATCGTCCGCTCTCAAAATTCTGCCATCTCTCTCTCTCCATATCCACCACTGCTGGCGGCTCACCTCCAACTGCGTAACGTTACGCGCTGTTCACATCCAGCTGCCCAACACTACAATAGCAAACATTCCAACAATGCCAACCAGCCGCAGACTTCTCACAGCACAGTCAGTGATTTTCATACAGAGCGCTACGTGGCGTTACCAACATAAAAACTTACAGCCTACTTACAAGCGGACTGAGCGTTCTAAAAAGCTAGTAACTTGCATAGGTATAATTACACGCTGATATTGGCAAAGCATGAAGAATGAAAGGATGACGCCGGCTGGACCCCTATATAGGATGGAAGAGTGAAGGCTACCGCGAGCAGCATTATCACGATCCGTGGAGGATAGAAGGGGAGGGCGATGTTAACAGGATACGGCGGCGACGGGGCTGAGAAGAGGAGAATGGACTGCTAGAGGCAGAAACAGAAATCATTGGTGGAAGAACGTAGAGAACGCACATGCTCTCCCAGGCCAAACAACAATTAAGAAGAAGATGTGAATACATGCTTCATTGAAGGGACACAAATATGAAAAACATACGCTCTCTGCTCCTTCTCGGTTTCTAGAATGCTGCTTGCATCGAGGAAATGTGTGAATGTGTAACACGCTCTCTCTCTCTCTCTCTCTCTCTCTCTCTCTCTCTCTCTCTCTCTCTCTCTCTCTCTCTGTTAATCTACGTATTTCAATTGATCGAAAAGGCCAACGTCTTGACGCAGTGGTAAATCCCATTCCCATCATATCACCGGAGTTGAAAGATGTCGGGCTTGTGTAGCACTTGAATAGTGCGCAATGGGGTCTGCCGGGCGATGTTGGCAAGCGGGCTGCACTCAGCCGTGTGAGGCCAACTGAGGAACCTACTGACAGAAGTAGCGGCTCCGGTCACGAAATCCGACAACGGAGAGACGTGTTCTGACCACATGTCCCTCCATTTCCGTATCCAGTGACGCCTCTCGGCTGACGATACGGCGGTCGGTCGGTAACGCTCGGCCTTCCGAGGGCTATTCGGACGGAGTATAATTTCAGTTTTTAATTGATCGAGGTGTTCGTGTGATTTCTAATTTAGAAACAGCCGGCAATCACATCCCCAACTGGCCATCTACACTCATGCTCATAAATTAAATTGCAGAATGTGGTGCCACACAACGTGGCACTACACAAAACTGGCGCTAATAGCGTAGGAACATAAGTAACGCACACGACACAGATCTGTAAATCCACGACATTGGTGATAAGTTGAGAAAACCGTCCCGAAACACCACTGTTTCCTTCGCATGTACCCCGACACAAATATGGGGTATGATCACCATACACACGTACACAGGCCGCACAACGGGTTGGCATACTCTGGATCAGGTGGTCGAGCAGCTGCTGGGGTATAGCCTCATTTGTTGCACCAGTGTCTGTCGGAGCTCCTGAACTGTCGTAGGGGTCTGAAGACGTGCTGCGATACGTCGAACGAGAGCAACATAGACGAGGTCGATGGGGTTCAGGTCTGGAAAACAGGCAGGCCACTCCGTTCCCCTGACATCTTCTGTTTCAATGTACTCCTCCACGATGGCAGCTCGGTGGGGTCGCGCGTTATCATGCATCAGGAGGAAGGTGGGACCCACTGCACCCCTGAAAAGGCGGACATACTGGTGCAAAATGACATTCCACTACACCTGACCTGTTACAGTTCCTCTGTCAAAGACATGCAGGGGTGTACGTGCGCCAATCATGATCCCACCCTACACCATCAAACCACGACCTCCATACAGGTCCCTTTCAATGATATTAAGGTGTTGGAGTCTTGTTTATGGTTCACACCAGATGAAAACCCGGCGCTCGGCAAATAAACCATGTCTGTTCTGTTGTGTGTAGACTGTCTGGAGACAGCCCGCATCTCGTGGTCGTGCGGTAGCGTTCTCGCTTCCCGCGCTCGGGTTCCCGGGTTCGATTCCCGGCGGGGTCAGGGATTTTCTCTGCCTCTTGATGGCTAGGTGTTGTGTATTGTCCTTAGGTTAGTTAGGTTTAAGTAGTTCTAAGTTCTAGGGGGCTGATGACCATAGATGTTAAGTCCCATAGTGCTCAGAGCCATTTTTTTTGTCTGGAGACAACTGTTGCAGTGGCGGCGGTAAGGTCCCGAGCAAGTCTACCTGCGATACTCCGTGGCCGTCTGTGGGCACTGATGGTGAGATATCGGTCTTCTTGTGGTGTTTTACACTGTGGACGTCCCGCACTGTAGCACCTGGACACGTTTCCTGTCTGCTGGAATCATTGCCATAATCTTGAGATCACAGTTTGTGGCACACGGAGGGTCCGTGCTGCGACATGCTGTGTTTGACCAGCCTCAAGTCGCCCTTGTATTCTACCCCTCATAACGTCATCAATAAGTAATCTTTGAGCCAGTAACAACACACAATCATCATAAGCACGTCTGAAAACATCTGCATACTTACTCGCTGCACCGTACTCTGACATGCACCAACACACCTCTGCGTATGTTGACAGCTGCTAGCGCCATCGTGCGACGACCGCAGGTCAAAAGCACCGCACGGTCATATCCCGAGGTGATTTAAACCAGCAAACCGGCCACCAGAGCGTTGTTTCACCATGTATCAGCATTATCTTTAATTTATGAGCGTGAGTGTAGATTGAGAAGGAAATGTGGATTGCTGGTCACTTACTAAAAAACACGGATGAACCAGCTATCTGAAAACATTAAAATTTTCCACGTAAAATTTTTTGCTTGGTTTTCTTCATTGAACATGCGATATCGTAATCTGTAGACTAGAACCTTGTGCATCCCGGTATGGACAGCTCTGATTCAAAAAAATCTTGTTTTTGAGTGTGTTGTTGACAAGTCTGTTGTTCTACTCTTAGGAAACTGGTATCCGTTGTCTGACCTTCCAATCCTGTATGTATAATGACCAGGAGGTCCAGTCCGTAAGGCCTACTTGTAAGATTACTTTCAGGAGTAATTATATGCCCAGTATTCCTAACACATTGAAAAAAAAGTAGTTTGGATCATCTTGCACGCCACAGACACACAGGGGTGTGCTATTAAGCCTGATGCTATGGAAGTGTTTCTTGTAGTTACATTTGTGTTTGGTGTTTCAGACGAGGAGCGCCGCGACCCGCGATGCCGCCATGACAGGGCAGTGGCCGCCCAGGAGCAGGGGTCGCAGGAACAACGTCTGCTGGTGAGTCGCACTGCACCTCTAGTCATGTTGTAAGGTGGGCATGTCACTTTGGTTTTTGTAAGTTATGTATGTGCGCGTCAGAGACCAAGTTACGTTAGTGCTAAACAATCTTTGGTCTCGTCGTGGCACAGTCTTTGCCTCTGTGCAGTCTGATTTAGAAGGTAGGAGACGAGGTACTGGCAGAAGTGAAGCTGTGAGGAGAGGTCGTGAGTCGTGCTTGGGTAACTCAGATGGTAGAGATCTTACTCGCGAAAGGCAGAGGTCCCGAGTTCGAGTCTCGGTCCGGCACACAGTTTTAATCTGCCAGGAAGTTTCATAACAGCGCACACTCCGCTGCACAGTGAAAATCTCATTCTGATGCAGAAACATGGTAGCCGGCAATTGTGTATGGAACGACGTCACTGGGGACAGGTATGGCATCAGATATTGTTTTCGGACGAGTCCAGGCTCTGTTTGTTACACGGAGTCCCGGGTTCGATTCTCGGCGGGGTCAGGGATTTTCTCCTGCCTCGAGATGACTGGTTGTTTGTGTTGTCCTCATCATTTCATCATCATTCATGAAAGCGGCGAGTTTGGACTGAACAAAGGTTGGAAATGTGTACGGGCGCTGATAACCACGCAATTGAGCGCCCCATAAGCCAAACATCATCATCATCATGTTAGTTTGAAAATGATAGCCGCATTATGCTTCGCCAGAGACAGGGGAATGGCATCACTGTGACTGCTTTCGCACAAGACATACAGAGCAGTCTCATGGCGTTATGTTGTGAGATGCTATTGGGTACAACTACAAATCACAGTTCGTGTGTGTCCAGTGCGCTGTGACCAGTGTGACCCAACTGAATGACCCGTAGCCGTATCCTTTCTGCACAACACCCCAGATGTCATTTTTCAGCAAGACAATGCACGACCACATGTTGCTGCAAAAACAAGTGCCTTCTAAGTGTCACATGATGTCAGCCTTTCGCCCGGTCCGCCACAGCACTAGACGTGTGGTCAGTCAAAAAATGTGGGAGTGGTGAAGTGACGAGGCAGACGAACTTTGGAACCAGGTCAATGTAACATGGATGACTATACCATAGGACGCTGTTTCCTCCTTTTAAACGCCGATACCATCACGCATGGGACAATTTGGAAATTGATGGTAAGATCCTTATGGGACCAAACTGCTGAGATCATCGGCCCCTAAGCTCACACACTACTTAGATTAAACTAATTTACGCTAATGGCAACACATGCCTGAGGGAGGACTCGAACCTCCGACGGGAGGAAGGGAGCGAGTTATCAGGGCCCATGGCGCCTACTAGGCAACGGGGCACATGCTGAACCGAGGTGACTGAAATGCTACTCATTTCTGCAGAACATAATGTCCTGTGAATATGAATGTCATATCTGTAGTTGTTCAATGTGTTCTGATTTTTCTAAAGACCTCCACCTTCAAGTCTGCATACCTCCCTTGAAACGCATTTCCGGTCCCATGTCCATTTACCTGTTTTGCTCCTTATCCTCCCAGGAATCGTTTCCTACAGTTTGTTCCCCCTTTGAAAAATTCACGTCCGCAGCTGGTGGTCGTGCGGTAGCGTTCTCGTTTCCCACGCCCGGGTCCCCGGGTTCGATTCCCGGCAGGGCCAGGGATTTTTATCTGCCTCGTGATGACTGGGTGTTGTGTGATGTCCTTAAGTTAGTTAGGTTTAAGTAGTTCTAAGTTCTAGGGGACTGATGACCATAGCTGTAAGGTCCCATAGTGCTCGGAGCCATTTTGTAAAATTCACTGTGTATACAAATATCCTAAAGGCTAACATTAGAAGTTCTGTGAGGCTTGTCGTGGATGCTTCTGTTGTATACTGAGAGGTATATATCCTAGAAAACTGTAGTGAACTGCAGGGAGACCTGTAAGAAAAAAAAATGTTCAAATGTGTGTGAAATCTTATGGGACTTAACTGCTAAGGTCATCAGTCCCTAAGCTTACACACTACTTAACCTAAATTATCCTAAGGACAAACACACACACCCACGCCCGAGGGAGGACTCGAACCTCCGCCGGGACCAGCCGCACAGTCTGCAGCGCCTCAGACCGCTCGGCTAATCCCCCGCGGCTGACCTGTAAGAGATTGATGTTTGGTGCAGGGATTGACAGTTGACGATGACTCTCAACATAAACAAATGTAACGTATTGTGAAGGCATGGCAGAAATAACCGTTCCTTTGTGATTACATGATTGCTGTAGAGTCCCTGGATGATGATGATGATGATGATGATGATTGGTTTGTGGGGCGCTCAGCTGAGCGGTTATCAGTGCCGGTACAAGTTTCCAACCTTTGCCCAGCCCAATCTCACCACTTTCATGAATGATGGTGAAATGATGAGGACAACACAAACACCCAGTCATCTCGAGCAGGTGAAAATCCCTTACCCCGGCGGGAATCGAACCCGGGACCCCATGCTCGTAGAATCCCTGGAGGTAGCCATCATTAAATATTTAAGAGTATGGTTACGGAGCGATTCAAAGTGAAACGACTAAAATTAATCGCAGGTAAGACAGATGACTCACCAAAAGTATTCTCATCATATGAAGTCTACCCACTAAAGGCCACAGCTTACAAAACACTCCTACACGCCGGTCAGGCGCCTGAAGATGACGTAGCCAAATAAAATAAGTTTGGAAACTAGACGGCTGAAAAGTGTCTTATTTGAAATCCTTCACTATAATGTTTCTCAAAACACTGTAGCACGGTTGTGGTTCCGAGACACGGACAGTTATACTGCTGAAAGATGACAGCGCCATCGGAGAAGACATCAAGATGGAAGGGTTGCAAGGGGCTCGCAACAGTCAGCGTGTGTTCTAGCACAGGTCCCGTGCAAGCGCAGGAGAATGTCTGCCATAGCATGATACTGCTCCCACCAGCCTGCATCCGTGGCGCGCTACACGTTTCGAGCGAGCGTACTTTGTTTACCACCGTAATGCCCCACTTTTGTTCCAGTCGCCAATAGTCCTTGGGAAAGGCGACTGCTGGTAGGCCTCCATGAGGGATCGGATGTCTCTAGTTTTACCTTCATGGTTTTCTAGCGATATACACGTAGCAGGAAGCAATATATTGGCTGATTGTCCTGGAAACGTACGCTCTCCGAATTTTATAGTAAACGAGTCATGTAGAGTGACCCTCTTGTAGCGCCTGCCATTGGATTTGGATCAGAACCTCCGTGACAAATAGGATTGATACAGGAAATAGAGAGCCTGCGAAGAAGAGCAGCGCGTCTCATCACAGGTTCTTTACTAAGCGCGAAAATGTCACGATGGTTCTGATTTTAATTTCCACTGTCTATACTTTTACAAATAAATTCATAAAACTTTGATAGCATCACAAGGGAGGATTCACACTCATTGCAGTGGAAGGTCAAAAATATAACAAAATAATTTTTTTACGTGTGAAATTGCATCATTTTTTCACTTACTAATGGCTGCATCTGTTGCTGTAGGTACACTTTTCTTCGTAAGTTAGATTCTTCGATGAATTTTGCACAGCATACATAAAATACTTACAGGTGTATGAAACTCCAGAATTTATTTAATTTATAAAGAAATGAATGATCTGTTGTATTTTAAACTTCAAGTTTAGAAAAAACACAATTTTTTTTGTTAATTACCTCAATTTTTACCACAGTTCTTAATAGTTTAGGAAAATTCTAGACTTTCATACACCTTTAAGTACGGTTTGTATGCTGTGCAAAATTCATCGAACCATCTCTCTTACTTATAAAGAAAAATGTACGTATAGCAACAAACTCTGCCATTAGTAAGTGAAAAAAATGATGAAATTTCACATGTAAAAAAAATTACTTCGTTATATTTTCGAACTTGCACTGCTATGAGTGTGAATTCTGAATCCTTCCTGGTCATGCTGACAAAGTTTTATGAATGCATCTGTAAAAGTATAGACAGTGGAAATTAAAATGTCCTGTGGTGCCTCTCCTGCTCCAAGTCGGCCCGTTTGACGTCCTAACCCCTTAAGAAGTTTGTGGTGAATATCTTTGCCTTGTCATCGTGCTTATCTGTGCATTATTAACTTTGGAAATTAGTAATGTACTTGAAAATGGTGAGAGGTAAAATAATAATAAAATTGTGAAACAATGACAAAAACGGTGTTAAAATGGTCATAATGTTTCGGCTCATCAGCGTATATTGGACGATCGATGTCCCTCTGCACATGAGATGTTCTTGGTCTTGATTTAGCTGTGGTTTTTTCTTCACGTTTCCACCCAACAGTCAGATCAATTACTGGTCTACGTTGGGAGTGACTGTTCTTTCCTGAGCGACCCATTCCGCTCCTAGAGCTTCTATACTGGCAACGTAGTACTGCCCGCCTTGTTTTGGGCTGACTGGTCCGTCTCAAGTGACATCTTGTGGTCATTTCCGCATTACATAGGGCTGTCCAGATGCTTTTGATCGGCTACTGTATACGTGCATAGCCGCGGTGCCTGTCTGTGACTGAGGGGTGGGGAAGCCACGTCTGCGTCGGCGCTCGTGTCTGCCCTGGGCGGCCGGCCGGCGTATGGAGGAAGCCACGGCCACTGCCGCAGCTGGTGGTGCCGGCAGGAAGCGGCCGTAATCCGTCATTTCCCGGCGGGCCCCGTTTTAATTGTGGCTCGCTCCGTGCTAACGAGACTTTAATTCCCGCCGACACACGCCCCCGGTACACTCTCGTTCCATCCGCGCCACGCCGCTACACTCCAGTCCACTGCTACTGTGCAGACGCCAGCAGCGGTTTTCTTCCCAGCTGCTGCACGAATCGCTAGCCACTGATTTCCTTTTAATGTGTCTCGCCTCGTCTCAAGCAGGACCAACATCCCCTCTTGTTGGTTTGAGACTCAATACACTCACGTTCAGAAAAAAAAAAACGCCTTGAACGACTACAGATAGTACGTTCATATTCACAGGACAGCCGGCCGGTGTGGCCGTGCGGTTCTAGGCGCTTCAGTGTGGAACCGCGTGACGGCTACGGTCGCAGGTTCGAGTCCTGCCTCCGGCATGGATGTGTGTGATGTCCTTAGATTAGTTAGGCTTAAGTAGTTCTCAGTTCTAGGGGACTCATCAGTTGTTGAGTCCCATAGTGCTCAGAGCCATTTGAACCATTCACAGGATATGTACGTTAGTACGTTCTGCAGAAATGATTAGCATTTGAACCATGTCTGCCCGCGAGTTCGAGGTTAACATCGATATCGCTGCGCAACACCACCTACCGGTAAAATGTGTCTGCAAGCTCTCATAGTCGCCATAAACCGAAGGAAATTGCTCAGTTTGGCTTGAGCGGACGTGCAGGACGCCTCGCAGACGAGTGCGCGAACCGCACCGTCGAATCGGTGTGTTTGAAAGAGGGCGTGTTAATGGCATGAGAGACTGTGATGCATTCCAACGGGAAACTGCTGCTCGTGTGGGACGGCGTGTTTCGGTTGTGCAGCAGCTGTGTGCGGAACGGCCGTAAAATACGACGAGATGGATCAGGTCGCACCACCCAGGTCATCCCTCGTAAAGACGGACACCTCATGCGAATGGCATTGCAGGTCAGATCTGCGCCCTGCTCGGTTCTGGCACAATAGTGCAAGAGTGTGACACATCATACGTTCTGAAGGGCGACCGTCCGTCGCTGTTTATTGCGACATGGGTTACGCGCGCGTCCTCCACTTCTCCGCCTACCTTTGACGAATGTGCAGGAAGCTGGTTGACGGCAGTGGTGTACGGAACGACATCACTGGGGACAAGAATGGCATCACACAGTGTTTTGACGCGAATCCAGGTTCTGTTTGTTTCAAAATGATGCCCGCATTTGGTTCGCCGCAGGCAGGGGGAGTGACATGACAGTGACTGCGTTCGCACAAGACGTACGGCGCCAACTCAAGGCATTATGGTGTGACATGCTATTGGGAACGACCACAAATCACAGAGGACTGTGACCAATGTGACCTGTGTGAATGACATCCTACGAACCGAGCCACGTGACGCTGTGGTTAGCACACTGGACTTGCATTCGGGAGGACGACGGTTCGAACCCGCGTCCGGCCATCCTGATTTAGATTTTCCGTCATTTCCCTAAATCGTCTCAGGATGGTTCCTGCCGGGCGCGGTGGTCTAGCGGTTCTAGGCGCTCAGTCCGGAACCGCGCGACTGCTACGGTCGCAGGTTCGAATCCTGCCTCGGGCATGGTTGTGTGTGATGTCCTTAGGTTAGTTAGGTTTAAGTAGTTCTAAGTTCTAGGGGACTGATGACCACAGATGCTAAGTCCCATAGTGCTCAGAGCCATTTTGATGGTTCCTTTGAAAGGGCACGCCTGATTTCCTTCCCTATCCTTCCATAATCCAATGGGACCGATGACCTCGCTGTTTCGTCCCTCCACCAAATCAACCAACCAACCAACCAACCAACATCTTCCGACGCGTAACTTTACCCTTTCTCCACGACATACCACACATCATTTTTCAAATGGCTCTGAGCACTAAGGGACTTAACTTCTGAGATCATCAGTCCCCTAGAACTTAGACTAATTAAACCTACCTAACCTAAGAACAACACACATCCATGACCGAGGCAGGATTCGAACCTGCGACCATAATCATTTTTCAGCTAGAGAGTGTACGACCACATGTTTCTGCACGAACACGTGCCTTCTTGGAGTCACAGGATGTCAGTTTTTTGTCCTGGCTCGCGGGATCACCAGAGTTGTCGCCAATAGAAAATGTGTAGGATATGGTGAAACGAAGAGTGCAGTGCTGTGATTCAGTGCCAACCACCCCACGTGAACTTGGAACCAGGCCAATGCAGCTTGGATGGGTATAACGCAGGACACTATTTGCGCCTTATACGGGTCCGTCGATTCCGTCACGTATGGAACAAGGCATCAGGGCCCATGGCGGACCCTGTGCCTGCTAGGCAACAGGACACATGCTGAACCGAGGTGACTGACATGCCAGTCATTTCTGCATAACTTACTACTGTAAATGTCGTGTGAATATGAACATCCTGTCTCTAGTCGTTCATTGTGTTTTCTGAACATGAGTGTATTATACTACTTGCAGTTACACTTGTTTGTTGTAACTGCTGTTTCCGCGGGTTTGTCAAACAACTGCGTAGACGTCCCAACAAAGTTTGTCGACCATAATCAATTATAACTCTGCAAGAGAGGGTGCGTTGGTATGCAGCTTCATGGCAGGTTAAAACTGTGTGCCAGACTGGCACTCCAAACTGGGACCTTAGCCTCTCATGGGCAAATGCGCTCCAGAATTAACTATCCAAGCACGACTCAAGAGCCGCCCCACAGCTTCACTTCGGCGAGTACCTCACTTCAGTTTGAAAGCAGCACACACTCCGCTGCAGAGTGACAATTAATTCTTGTCAAATTGGCAGTCAATCAAAACTTCTCTTGAACTCTTCAAACACGCTCTGTGTTTGACAAATTCGTCAAACTGACAAATAGTGTGAAAAAAGTAGTGAATTTTCACAAATTTTTTCATCGTTTACAGGGACTTTAACGTTTACAACTGTCATGTAAGTTCACCAGACGAAACGCTAGTCCTCCCTTAAAAGAGCACCCACCGTCTCTTTTTAGAGCACAGTAGATGTTTTAGAGCTGGTACCAGTTCGTGATGCGCTGCTATTACGGTCGCAGGTTCGAATCCTGCCTCGGGCATGGATGTGTGTGATGTCCTTAGGTTAGGTAGGTTTAAGTATTTCTAAGTTCTAGGGCACTGATGACCTGAGAAGTTAAGTCCCATAGTGCTCAGAGCCATATTTTGTACCAGTTTGTGACGTGACGCTCCACCGCTGACGTGAAGTGGTGTGTATGTGTCAATCATGTGTGGATTCAGAGCAGTAATACGAGTTGACGTCGATACGAGACAGAATGCAAGAAAGGATATGTTGTTTCTGAGCCTAATGTGTTAACGCGACCTGTCCATCATGTCTACAACGAATCGAATACCACGTGAGACGAGTATCATGCTTTGCCTGTGACATCACGACAGACTATAGTGCTGTCAGTGGATACAAGTTGATCTCAGTGATGTTCCGAGCGAACGCTAGAAGGGTACTTCATGTATTAGGATCGGGAAGCTCGCAAGAGGCTGCTTCAAACCGTGGAACCTAAGGCTGTAGGTCTCCATTGGTCAGAACAACACCGAACGTGGACAGTACCTGGCTGGAGGCGTGCAGTGTGGCCCGACGAGTCAGGATGTCGTCTCTTTCGAAGCGAGTCAAGTGCAGTAACAGCCCCACGAGGTGTTTAATCAGCAGCGTCTGGAGGGGAAGTTGGAGGTGGAGTCCATGCAGAACACGCTGGGCGATGCCCAGTAACCAGTTTTAGTCCAAAGCGCTGGGCGAGTTCATTCTTTTGTTCGGAATAGGGCGCCGACAGTGTTTGCCACCTTTGGCTGGTCGGTGATGACAGAATCGAAGCACACGCCCTGCAGTCTTTCTCAAATGGTTTCAGAGAAACTGTTCGGTAAAAAAAAAAAAAAAAAAAAAAAAAAAAAATCATTTCTCTGTTACTTGTACCTTTGAATGTCAGGCTCATGATGATGTGCTATATTTTGTTAATGATCATTGTTATTGTGATATTTACATGGAAGTAAGACACTGCGCGAAATTCGAAAAAAATTGCAACGAAAAATACAGATCGCTATGATTTTGTGTTCGGTGATACATGATATGTTGCTGCGTATGAAATTTAGCAATCATATCGAATCTTTCTTTATAGTTAGGTGCAGGTCTCTATCTTTATCTGATGTAGCACACTCATTTCCATGGCGCAGCGCCAGCGATAAAGCCAGAGTGAAATATCCACAACATTCCTCGTATTTCATAAACAGTTCGAGATATCGAAATGAGATTTTGGTAAATGATAGCGTGCAAGAGGAGAGTTTTGCCGTGTCGTTATTATGCAAAACTTCATTATCTACGGAGTTATTCCACTAACTACATGTTTTATCGATGAAAGAATGTAATTTTTAGCGGCCACCGGTAGCTGGTGAAAGGAGAAATGCTGTGGGTTTTGGAACAACACAAGTAAAGACACTGGCTGTCTTCTTTTTGTACTGAAAATATGCTTTTTCATAAGCTTCTGACCTTACTTTCGCTCAGTTCCTCACTTAATACATTTAATAAGCCACTATTTCAGTCAGCCCGAATAGCTGAATGGTCAGTGTGGCGGATTGCCGTCCTCAGGGGCCCGGGTTCGATTCCCGGCTGGATCAGAGATTTTCTACGCTCAGGGACTGGGTGTTGTGTCGTCATCATCATTTCATCCCCATCCGGCGCGCAGTTCGCCCAATGTGGCGTCGAATATAGAAAAACCTGCACCAAGGCGGCCGGACCGGTACCGTAATGGGCCTCCCGGCCATGACGCCAAACGCTCATTTCCATTTACCACTATTTCAGAATTCCCTCGCAACTGTGTCTGCACAACGTGTTAGTGATGTGAGACGGTAAACGCTGCTGTGTTTTGGCCAAAGAAGCAAATTTTAACATGACAGCCAGAGAAATATGTAGGTTTTACTCAAAATTCGGCACTCATGACACTTCTCTGAAAGTTAGACATGGTTAACAAGCCAGGGGAAAATAAATCGCTGCATTTTCGGCTGAACTGTTTAAGCAGTGGTGGCAGAATGTCTTTTTGACTGTTAAAAATTGTGTGTCCCTTTGGAAGTCAGTTCTGGAAGCCGGAGAGACCTGGAGAGTAAGAGCCTCTGCCCGTTCTTTCAACCAGTCTGTCGTCTTCTAAAGTTGTGTCCCCAGCGCAGAAGACAGCTCGTCCGTCGTGGGATCTATTTCGGCGGAGGCCGCTATGCTGTCAATTTGAACCTGCGATTGTGCTTTTTGCGGTACGCCACTTGCTCAGATTAGTCTCGGTATCTACAGAGGGCAAGACCTGCAGTACTAAAGATGATGGTAGGTGATACGTCTCATTAATGTATCCTGTTTGGTTATTATTCAAATAGTCACACATTTTACACTGTATTTTAAGACACTCGACATAACCATCGTAATTGTATGCTAACTTTCCCATCCAACTTTCGGCACGCACTAGACTGAGTGAGTGTTACATACTTACAACTAAGTTACCCCCGATATAGAGTACAACATGTCCGGCTATGAAGAACACCCCAAACAGAGTGACTATTACATACTCACAAGTAAGTAACGCACGATACTGAGATACGTGTCCGATCCTCTAGAACGCCCGAAACAGAGTGACTTAGCGCAGCCAAAGTACTTCGTCTCCCAGGCGCACCAAAGCGACCAGAAGGTGTCCGAAGTTTCTCAAAACTAGCGAAATTTAATAAAGAAGAACGATAGACCCGTAGGATAACCATGAGAGATTCTAATACTGAGAACTGGATTAAAAACAATGGAAAGTATATACAGTTTGTTTCAAAAATGACCGGTATATTTGAAACGGCAATACAAACTAAACGAGCAGCGATAGAAATACACCGTTTGTTGCAATATGCTTGGAACAACAGTACATTTTCAGGGAGACAAACTTTCGAAATTACAGTAGTTACAATTCTCAACAACAGATGGCGCTGCGGTCTGGGTAACTCTATAGTACGATATTTTCCACATATCCACCATACGTAGCAATAATATGGCGTAGTCTCTGAATGAAATTACACGAAACCTTTGACAACGTGTCTGGCGGAATGGCTTCACATGCAGGTGAGATGTACTGCTTCAGCTGTTCAATTGTTTCTGGATTCTGGCGGTACACCTAGTCTTTCAAGAGCCCGCACAGAAAGAAGTCACAGGGGTTCATGTCTGGCGAATAGGGAGGCCAACCCACGCCGCCTCCTGTATGTTTCGGATAGCCCAAAGCAATCACACGATCATCGAAATATTCATTCAGGATATTAAAGACGTCGGCCGTGCGATGTGGCCGGGCACCATCTTGCATACACCCCGAGGTGTTCGCAGTGTCGTCTAAGGCAGTTTGTACCGCCACAAATTCACGAAGAATGTCCAGATAGCGTAATGCAGTAATCGTTTCGGATCTGAAAAATGGGCCAATGATTCCTTTGGAAGAAATGGCGGCCCAGACCAGTACTTTTTGAGGATGCAGGGACGATGGGACTGCAACATGGGGCTTTTCGGTTCCCCATATGCGCCAGTTCTGTTTATTGACGAAGCCGTCCAGGTAAAAATAAGCTTCGTCAGTAAACCAAATGCTGCCCACATGCATATCGCCGTCATCAATCCTGTGCACTATATCGTTAGCGAATGTCTCTCGTGCAGCAATGGTAGCGGCGCTGAGGGGTTGCCGCGTTTGAATTTTGTGTTGATAGAGGTGTAAACTCTGGCGCATGAGACGATACGTGGACGTTGGCGTCTTTTGGACCGCAGCTGCAACACGGCGAACGGAAACCCGAGGCCGCTGTTGGATCACCTGCTGCACTAGCTGCGCGTTGCCCTCAGTGGTTGCCGTACGCGATCGCCCTACCTTTCCCAGCACGTTCATCCGTCACGTTCCCAGTGCGTTGAAATTTTTCAAACAGATCCTTTATTGTATCGCTTTTCGGTCCTTTGGTTACATTAAACCTCCGTTGAAAACTTCGTCTTGTTGCAACAACACTGTATTCTAGGCGGTGGAATTCCAACACCAGAAAAATCCTCTGTTCTAAGGAATAAACCATGTTGTCCACAGCACACATGCACGTTGTGAACAGCACACGCTTACAGCAGAAAGACTACGTACAGAATGGCGCACCCACAGACTGCGTTGTCTTCTATATCTTTCACATCATTTGCAGCGCCATCTGTTGTTGAAAATTGTAACTACTGTAATTTCGAAAGTTTGTCCGCCTGAAAATGTACTGTTGTCCCTAGCATATTGCAACAAACGGTGTATTTCTATCGCTGCTCGTTTAGTTTTTATTGCCGTTTCAAATATACCGGTCATTTTTTATACACCCTGTAAATACTTAATGAGAGAAGTTACGCTTTTTAACGCATAGCAGCCGAACATGTCGACCAATCAGAAGCAAGTTCAGCACTGAGCCGTGCGTGGCATGTGTTCGTGCCATCTCTCATCCAACATCCTGTTTTTTTTTTTTTTTACTTCGTTTTGTTAGTTTCTATTACTAGTGTCACTGAGGTGCTGCCTTGCCTGCCCGTGAGCGGCAGCATCATCGCTTATCGATATAAGCCCTGCCGCATTACCTTTGCTGACTGGTGTTACTTCGCGGTCGTCATGTGTCGTCCAGTTAGTTGTAACCCGCCAGCAGCGCACTTCGAACCGGGCAATGAAGAGGGTTGTAACGCGACAGCAGCGGAGTTCGGACCGGGCAGTCGGACAGTTGGGACGCGGCAGTAGTTCGGTCGAGTTGGAACGGCCGTGAGGTTACCGGCACACATGGCTTCAGTAGGGACAGTCTCGGTTGATCGTAGGATGGTCGTTTTGTCGGACGTCGTGTATTTTCTCGGCGATCGCTTATGGGTCGGCGGTGTGTGTCTCAAGTCGTGGTTCGTCCTGGTTCCAGACCTCACGTCAGTGTAGTTCTTCCCTCCTCACGCCAGCCTGCGTGAGCTAAAGCGCATGCATTTCGGCCTCCACTCGTAACACTGTGTTGGCTCCTCTTCCAACACAAAAAGAAGTTTGTGCCATCAATGGCGTTTCAGTCAAGCCCATCCTTAGAGCCATGAGCGTCGTCAGTTCACAACCATAATAAATCTGACAAAATTTCTTTTAAAACACTCGTAACTACGATTCTTATTTAGGTACAACGATTTTCCGTGCTGCAGAATTGTTTTCTCCTCCAGTTCAAAATGGTTCAAATGGCTCTGAGCACTATGGGACTTAACATCTGAGGTCATCAGTCTCTAGACTTGGAACTACTTAAACCTAAGTAACCTAAGGACATCTCACACATCCATGCCCGAGGCAGGATTCGTTCCTGCGACCATAGCGGTCGCGCGGTTCCAGACTGAAGCGCCTAGAACTACTCGGCCACAACGGCCGGCACTCCTCCAGTTAAAGTGTGAACTATTATGCAGATTTCTACTTCCAATCAAATTTTCCCTTACTGAAGTTGTAAGTTCTGGTTGCTGTATTTCTGTCCCACCAGTCTACCATTCACAGTACTATAAGGTGTTGTTTCTCCCGTATTACAAGAAAAAAGAAAATCCCACTGTTTTGCGGAAGATGAAGTTTTTAAAAAAAGAATTCAAATTTCCCAGAAATATCAAAATTATAACCAATGAAGGGTTTGTCAGTTGCGTTTACAAGGCCATAGAACAGGTATAAAGCATATCTAAGCGCAGTAATACACACACGACAGAAATGAGCGAAGAAACCTTTCAGAATGATGAGACCGCTGATGCGATCAACGTACAAGACTGAGTAGACGGTTGTCACACAAGTGGATAGAAAACAAACTCTGGCACCATCCCACATTCCCTTCCTCCTGTGTTATTTTCACGATTCTCTTCTTATCTGTGACCGCTCGTTTTATAAGCACACAACAAATGAAGAGAGACAATAGGCAACATCATTTTCACTCTACAAGTCACATATCTGTTTCCTGTTTAATAATTCCTTAGTCTGGTAACACTCACACTCGTAACTTATCTGTGTGTCTTTAACATTTTGGATGTATCATACCATTTATGTTAGATGTCATTCTTACTGGACAGGAATGTAATAAGAAAATTGCTTAATATTAGTGATACTGACATTCCTTAAATTCCACATATTCATTATTATTATTATATTATATATTACTCATGTACCATACAAATTTTAACGTTTAGTCGCTGAGGAAGTCTGGTTACGAGTAAGATGGAGCCTGAAGGCCAGATGAAATAAATGCATAAATGAAGAATTAAAATGCTTTATTTAGAATTAATCTTGTACATTGTATGAAAAGTATACGAGTGAAATGATAGAATAAGAAGAGGAAAATTAATGCTAAGGAAACCGAGGGAAAGAGTATAAATGTTAGGTTTCTTTGCCCTTTTTTACAGGTATTTGTACAGTCATTTTATTAGCAAAGTCGCAGTACATAATGAATAAGTGAAGTACAACACGTGCCTTGTACCGGTTCACAAGCGGTCGCAAGAAATATGATGTGTCGCTGTTTACACGAGTTATTTTAAGTACATACAACATGATATATTTACAGTAAGTAATACAATTTTCAGAGGCAGCCTTTTGGCATTTTGGAAATTTGTGGTAAGCTTCAATGGGACCAAATTGCTGAGGTTATCGGTTCCTAGCCCTAAACACTACTTAATCTAACTTAAACTAACTTAAGCTAAGGACAACACACACACCCATGTCCGAGGGAGGACTCCAACCTCCGACGGGGACAGCCGCCCAGACCGTGCCAAGGCGCCCAAGACCGCTTGGCTACCCCGCGCGGCGAACCGAATATTGTTGAATTTGATAAATACTTACATTTTTTAAATAAAATTAATCTGTTTTAATAAGAAATGCTCGCCTACAGAAGTTAATTTTGTTTCGCAGTACTTTAGTATGCCCTTTTTCTTTTCTTCTGTTTCACAAATCATCTGAGGATGACGTTGCAATAGCTCAAAATTGGTAATACTACCACTTGTGTGGACTGAGGTTACAGTCCACTATAATAAAATTTTTTACTATGTAGTCGCTGTGTTGTTGCTCTGTGACGGTGCACTTGCGCTGTGTAACATTTATCCCGTCTTCGTGACGCATCGTCCCCCCGCCTGACCTATCGATGCAGCCTGCCTTCCGAATAAACAGTCCTGTTCTGAGGAAAGTACAGACACGTCAGGGACACAATACAAGCGCACAACGTTTGCATGGGGCGCCAACTGTACGAAGAGCTACGAAACGTAACAGAATAGACGCATGTAAATACACTAAGAGGCCAGATTTCAAAGGCAAAACACGACAAATACCGACGCACACGACCACAACAGAAAAGACAAGACAATATGTAGCAGGATAACAGGATTCCATAGCGTGGATCAGGACACGGAAGACGGCCCTTTCGAAAGAACCATCCCGGCATTTGCCTGGAGCGATATAAGGAAATGACGGAAAAACGACATCAGGATGGTCGAACACGGGATTGAACCGTCGTCCTCCCGATTACAAGTCCAGTGTGGTGGTCACTGCACCACCTCGCTCAGACTGCTACTCGACTTAGACATGAATTTAACTGTAGGTATACTTAGCAATAACATGTTGTAATCATGAATACTTCGTGCTGCACGTTAGGCTAAGGTAGGTAGTAAAGGCTCCGAGCATTGTCGCAGGTTGCCAAAGCCAACGGGTACAAGAAACATGTAAATAGTAACTAGGGGTATTTAGGTATAAATTAATCGTAAAATTACCGGCGCATTGTCGGAAATTGACTACGGCAACGGGCACTATAAACTCGTATATAGATACATAAATTACGACGAAGGAATATAATGTAACGACCACCGTAATTACTAGCATAGAAAATGTCTGGGACTCAATGGCTCGAAGGAAATAGCGAGGTATTCATCCTCAGATATCCAGATGCTGGGACTAACATCTTTAACTCTTTCGTATATTTCTTTTTGTTCGGAGCCGAATCCTCCCGCGGTCATAAAAATGGTGCCGAATCATCCTCCCAAGCCCGCAAGGGTCTTAAAAAACGATGGGACCAAACCGTCCCGTTTGAAGCTGGTAGCAGTTCTAAACGTTATGAATACTCCAAGCATGCAAAGGAAAGCATATGAAGTTTACAGTAGAAGATGTAAAAAAATTTCGCCTGTATGTTTAAAAGGTGTATCTTTTATCTTCTTTAGATGAAGACCAGCCGGTGCAGCGCCAGCGTGCATAAGTGAATCAATATTTTTTGTTTGAAACATGGGAGGGGTAGGGGAAGGAGATAAGGAACATGGCAGAGATAATTGTATTATTGTCTATAATACAACATACAATGTGGGAGGATTCGGTCCTGTTACCTGCTTACCTACATAATTTCGGGAGGATTCGGGGCTGCGCCCTTTTAAATTCAACAAAATATTTATATTTCCATTTCTAATTCGTTTATGATATTTTGATACTGTACAACGATGCTAAGAAAAAGGACAGAAATGAACAGAAAGCGCACCTCCAGGTGGCGGGACACGGGCAACGGTATGATCGGATTTGGGCGGAGGGTGGAACTTATAATGGTACTTCCATTACGTAACCATTACGGAACCTCACCTCAACCTCTCCATACCACCAATATTCTACTGTGTTTCCGTAAAATAGTCAACATATTTCTGTGACAACATTCACATTTGATTTCATTAATGTAGAGGTACTTCGATACATCGATATGTATATATATATCAATGATATTATTCTTATGTGTATTCTTTCAATTGTCAGTATGATCTTTGACGTACTTGTAACTCTGATTTTTGGGCGCGTAAGCGGTTATTAGAGAGTCAAGTTTTGGTCGTCACGTTAAAAAGACGCAAATTGTAATCAGTTTATGAAATGTGAATAACAGCGAAGAATATATTTTCAAGTATGTTTTATATTGTGAAGCGATGTTGCAACAAAAGTAATAAAAAAAGAAGTGTAACATAAATTCGGAGTGCTGATTACTTTTTTTACATCACAATTGTCCTAACTTGCAAAAGTCTAATCTTCAAGAATGGTTTATGAAACACATGTATAAAACTTTTGAATATTGCAGAATAACACCTAGGCCTCTTTGCACCCGAGCTTGGAATCACCACCACCTAGATTTTCGACGATTGAGCCATGAGTTCACAACGAGACCACCGTGGGAAACACGAAAAGATGAGTGCCTAGTTTATCCAATATTTCAAGAAATGACTTTATTGTGCTGTAATGACACCTGCCACATAACATAACTTTCTTGTTGCCCGAAAATGCAATATTTAGTAGCGTGGGCAACACTACAATCATAATTAATTTTTGACCTTTGTTGTGATAGGGTTGTTAGAAACTGCAATTCAGGTCCACTCGGGTACCATAAACCGATCACAACGGCCCAGACGCAATAAATGACCCACCGTAATCAATCAGGTGGTGGGTCGGTAAAAGTAAGCAGCAAGTGAAAAAAAGAAAGTGTAACTGGAAGGTAGCTCCGACGGAGAGCACGTAGCGCCATTTGTCCTCCCGCCACTCTTCGGTGGCTCCAGTGTAGCTCGGCCGTCGTTTCGGCCGCTTCTGACGCCTCTGTCTTCAGTAGAAGAGCGGCCGCACGGCCACTGGCACGGGCACGGGCACGTGCCGTGTGACGGTGACCGTGTGCACCGTCTGCACGTGGTGTTGCACGTGGTCTGGCGGCACCTGCGGCGGCTGTACCGGCGCCCGGCTGCGCGCCTCCTCCCGCAGCGGCGAGTCGCGGTACAGCTCCAACAAGCGGCCTGCAACAGTCGGTCAGTGTGCTGCGGCTCAAGCTAAAGTGCGCGTCATTTACGACGCCGGCCGAGTTTAGGTTCGTTCTGCGCATCTGACGTCACAAAACACAGTCAGCCAATGAACAGAGAACGGCGTTGCCAGAGCTCGACTGCAGTGCAGAGCACGGACGAGTATCTTCGGTTTTAGAAACGTTCAGTCATAAATAAAGTAATTGAACAAAAACAATGTCTTGATAGCAGACTTTCTATAAAAGAAAGTTCGGAAAAAGCATTCTTTATACCAAATGCTTCATATTCTATCGATTAATTAAACCAAACAAGCAATAAGCCTCCTAATTCAGGCAATAGCAAGGAAAGGTGTTTGTATCATTCTCACGAACTGCTTTTTCACAATAAAGAACAGCGATAATTGTTTATTTCCTATTGTACTTCGACGAAACGTTAGTAATTTATAGTCATACCAACAGTGTTTTTGCGAGATATTTTAGACCCCTCCAGCCGGCCGGAGTGGCCGAGCAGTTCTAGGCACTACAGTCTGGAACAGCGCGACCGCTACGGTCGCAGGTTCGAATCCTGCCTCGGGTGTGGATGTGTGTGATGTCCTTAGGTTAGTTAGGTTTAAGTAGTTCTAAGTTCTAGGGGACTGATGACCTCAGTAGTTAAGTCCCATAGTGCTCAGAGCCATTTGAACCATTTTTTTAGAGCCCTCCAGGAGTACTTTTGACAAATGAGCTGTGTTAGCCTAATGGTTGAGGTGTTTGGCTGCTAAGCAAAAGGTTCCGAGTTCAAACTTTATTTGGTGCCTATTATTTTCCTTATTTAAAAACAATATCGAAGAGTCTTACTTCATGAATTTTATTCGTTTGAATGTAATTTACTGAAATTTCTAGTGGGAACTAAAATCGACCGTATGGAAATTATACGCTGTGACTTTTACCTCTGCAAACTCTTCACAATTTCGTGCAATGGTTTACTACATTTAATGCTGGACAATAACTGCGTTGAACATCTAAACAAAATTAAGTCATGTATGGGGGGAAGGTATCAGTCAAGAAGATGTGTAAAAATCAAATTTTTGGGCCAAATAGTTTTTGTGAAATCGAATGATAAGTGTGTCAAAGCAGTCGGAACACCATGTGTCTGCACAGTGATGACAAAATCGCGCACAGCGCGGAATGCGGGGAGCACGTCTCTGTAGCAGGGAAAGGGTTAATGCGGCCGTGGTGGCTTTACTTCATAAGCTGCGGGCTACCCCCTAAACGTAAGTTTGCGAACTATACTATACTATGGCGCTGCTTCTCTTAGCGCCTACAACGGACAACACAGCAATCTCCCGCGTCTGGGCGGGCATGCGCGAGCAGCCAAGATAAA
Source organism: Schistocerca gregaria (assembly GCF_023897955.1). Taxonomy (NCBI): domain Eukaryota; kingdom Metazoa; phylum Arthropoda; class Insecta; order Orthoptera; family Acrididae; genus Schistocerca; species Schistocerca gregaria. Next base: position 144,014,618 of record NC_064928.1, on the reverse strand, counting down.
AGAATTTAACTATAGCACTGACGCTTCCCTGACCTCAGGCCAACTGAACCTGCCGGTACCGGATGTCTGTTTCATCCTGTGATGTAATGATTTCGCGTCTGACGTCATATAGGTTGGTGCAAAAATTCGTACCGTTTTCTCCACAAGTTTAACAAATAAAATAGATACACACACAGACTTTAGTCATCAACGATATAATCTCCTTCATTATTTACAGCAGTCTGCCAACGCTAGTTTATCTTTTCGATCCCGCGAATGTAGAAATCGCGTAGTTTTCAAGTCGAGCGTTATTCGGAGCGCATTTTCCATACGGTAAGGAAGTTCGTCAAAAAAATGGTTCAAATTCCTCTGAGCACTAGGGGACTCAACTTCTGAGGTCATCAGTCCCCTAGAACTTAGAACTACTTAAACCTAACTAACCTAAGGACATCCATGCCCGAGGCAGGATTCGAACCCGCGACCGTAGCGGTCGCGCGGTTCCAGGTTATAGCGCCTAGAACCGCTCGGCCACTTAGGCCGGCGGAAGTTCGTCGAAGGAAGAGAGCGGAAAAGGTGAAAAACTGAGGACGGAAGATTAGGGGGAATAAAGTGGGTTCGGAATGATTTCCCAACCCCACTCCAGTATACCGTTTCTTGTCAGTCTAGGAGAGTGGTTTTTACCCCACAGGTTTTTATCGGCCAAAGCAAGGCCGAAGGCCATTTAATTTTTTATTTTGGACCTCCATTTCTGCATGGTGTGTTTTTTATCGCTTTCTCCACGTGCCTGTTTTTAGCTGTCTTTTCTCATATCAATTGGGACTGGTGTATAGTCGTTTTTTAACGCCTCTGTCTTCGTGTTCTATAGTTTTGACTTGAGCGTTTATGACCCCAGTTGTTTTTTGCGACCTATAGCAAAACAAAACTAAATTCATTGACCCGTATGCCGCCACAGGGGATACAGCGTAAAAATCCTCACTGAGTACCACAAGGTTAACAGTAACTCTCAGGTGTCCATACATGATGACATAGCTGACCTCGATTGCAGAAGACTGATATCGACGAGGCAAGGGCTAGTCACTGATAAATAACTTTGACGTTCACAGTGGCTGAAAACAAGACTGACAAGAGCGTTCCCCACCACAATGTCAAAGTTTCACGATCATGGAGAAGCCTTCTAGTTTCAGCCAATCAGGCAAAGTGTGGACGAAATTAAACCGAATATACACTGGGCCTGACACAAGTGCCGACTTCATCCATAAATGGAGGAGGATACGATTGTGTCCTCTCCAATGGACGCAACTGGAGATGGCGTGCTGAGACAGTTTCCGACTGGCGCCACCTGCGACATTTTGAAGTTCGCCGCCAACCACAAGCGCTGCCCAATCAGCAAGCTCCGAGCCGCAACCAATGAGATGGACTCCCGCGTTATGATAAGCGGCGGACGCAGGCAGCAACAGGGGTTCATGCTCGGCGTTGGCGTATGTGAGTTCGAGTACGTAGACTGCAGTTCGTAGCTACAGTTCGTAGCGGAGATCATCCTGCGAGACCTCGACGACAAGTGGGAGTCACCTACACCCTTCGCACAGGGGCATGTGTTTACTCCAAAACGGTTCAAATGGCTCTGAGCACTATGGGACAACATCTGAGGTCGGCAGTCCCCTAGACTTAAAACTACTTAAACCTAACTAACCTAAGGACATCACACACATCCATGCCCGAGGCAGGATTCGAACCTGCGACCGTAGCAAGAGCGCGGTTCCGGACTGAAGCGCCTAGAACCGCACGGTCACCTCGGCCGTCTTTACTGCAGTGATCGACAGTGTGATGCCCAGGACTGACGTAGTCTTTTTGACATTGCGTTCAGTAATCCACTCCTTCACAGGTCACTACTTGGTTCTACCTGTCAGCAAGCACATCCAACGAGTTGCTGTACAACTTAAGTATCGCAGCCCAATAAAGCGTATACTTCTCTGTCACTAATTCGTTTGCACGATCACAGTTCCTCTGTCCACCCCGGAGCACCTAAACGCGCCGGCCGCTGTGGCCGAGTGGAGCTAGGCCCTTCAGTCCGGAACCGCGCTGCTGCTACGGTCGCAGGTTGGAATCCTGCCTCGGGCATGGATGTGTGTGATGTCCTCAGGTTAGTTAGGTTTAATTAGTTCTGAGTCTAGCGGACTGATGACCTCAGATATTAAGTCCCATAGTGATTAGAGCCATTTGAACCTTTTTGAGCACCTAGAGCTGGCGTGTGCGAACCTTTGTACCCAGACGATCCTTACACATCGAAATACAGTATCCAAAATACAGGGTGCGTTCCGAAAGTAATGCAATTATTTTTTTTAAAGTAATTTATTGAACAGATTTGCACAAACACTTAAAATTCTTCAAAGTACTGTCCTTGGGCCTCTACACATTTTTTCCAGCGACTCTGCCATGACCGGTACGCGCCCTGGAAGGCGTCTTCTGGGACCTCTCGCAAGGTCTTCGTCACGGCGGATTGGATCTCGTCTATGGACGAAAAACGGGTTCCTTTCAGGGCTCACTTAATCCTAGGAAACAAAAAGAAGTCAGCTGGGGCGAGGTCAGGACTATAGGGGGGGGGGGGGGGCAGCGTTGGCACCTGGTGTTTGGCCAGGAACTCGCGGACTCGTAGCGCGTTGTGGCAAGGCGCGTTGTCGTGATGGAGTTGCCAGGTAGCGGAGATGTCCTTTCTCGTCCTGACGACCCTTTTGCGGAGTCTTTCCAGCACATCCACGTAGTAGGCAGCGTTAACTGTCTGTCCTTGAGGAACAAACTCCTTATGGACCACTCCTTTGCTGTCGAAAAAGACAATGAGCATTGTTTTCACTTTTGATTTGCTCATTCTTGCCTTTTTGGGCTTGGGGGACTGATCAGTGTGCCACTCAGAGCTTTGGCGTTTTGTTTCTGGGTCGTATTCAAAAACCCAGGTTTCATCACCAGTGATGACGTTGTCCAAATAATCAGGTTCAATTTCAACACGTTGCAAAAGTTCACTTGAAATTTCCGCTCGGTTGGTCTTTTCGTCGTCTGACAACACCTTGGGCAGGAGCTTGGCGCACACTTTCCTCATCGCTAAATCTTCAGTAACAATGTGGAAAACAACAGTAGACGACAAGTTCAGTTCATTGGCAACCATCCTGATACTCAATCGACGGTCAGAGTCCAACAGTTGTCGCACACGAGCCACATTGTTGTCGGTTTTGCTGGTTGACGGCCGCCCAGAGCGTTGTTCGTCGTGAACCTCTTCCCGGCCTTTAACCACCTCGAAACTTGTGAGTAGGACAGAGCAGAGTCCCCGTAAGCCTCACGAATCATTTTGTTAGTCTCCTCAAAAGATTTGTTCAGTTTAGCACAAAACTTAATCGCGTAACGTTGCTCGATCGTCGATTCCATTTTTTCCGTGACACGGTCGGCGCGCAGAGGTTTACAATAACAGACGTCCTGCCGCTTCCACAGCTCGGAGAGCACTGAAACCGGTTTCGCGGCAAAGCTTAGCGTCCCCCCCACCTGCTCCATGTGGCCCGCTCCCACCCCGACTACTAGGAGCGGCGCGGGAAATTCAATTGCATTACTTTCGGAACGTACCCTGTATGACTGGGTAGCCGAAAAGCAAACAACCCGACACACAGTGAAAGAATATACAAATCGATTTTCTTGCAGCAACAGATGAGACGACTGAATGTATCCAGTGAGTGGATGTTAATTTGTAACTAAGTTTGGCTCACAATATGCACATGTGCATATGAACTATGGTAACGTTGTTGTTATGTGAATTTATAACGCTGTACACCGTACGGTGAACGTGTAAATAAATAATGTGTTGGTAGGGACCTATAAAGCTTAACACGATCAGTTTGCCAGCAGAGCCCTTTTGACTCGCTCACAAAGTGCGCCCGGTGGACACGGACAGGCAGGAGCAGCTCAGCCCCCTGCGCCACCCACCGGCTACTTCCTCGGCGCGGCGGCTGCTGAACAGCGGCGGGGATCGAAGCTCGGCCTCCAGCTCCGGAGCCGGCTCCTCCCACACCTCCTGGAACGTCGGCGCCAGCACACGGCGTTTCGCCGCCGTACCGCCGCTCGTCGTCAGGACGAGAATCACCACCACCAGCTGAAAGCGAGAGAACGTCCGCTCCTGCTAGGAGCACGCCTTTGCATTAACAATACGGCACAAATTTGCCTAGTAAAGTAAAGCAGTGCACTCGTAGTAGCCTCTGCTGTCTAGTTTGTGCGCCAAGTGGATAGTACTGTAGATTTAGAACTCCTACTGAACACTGGCTGGGAACACTTGGCGCAATCTTTGGTTTGAGGATCAACAAAGCAAAGACGTAAGTTACGAGTATTGTAATAAATGAATATACATCTCTTTGCAATGGAACTCTATGCTCTGCCCTCAAAGAATTATTAGCCAACACCAACCTATTGAGCTTCCCACACACACACACACACACACAAATCCTCTAAGATACTGTCACACTCACTCTCTCACTCTCCCTCCCTCCCTCCCTCTCTCTCTCTCTCTCCCTCCCTCCCTCCCCCCCCCCCCTCTCTCTCTCTCTCTCTCTCTCTCTCTCTCTCTCTCTCTCTCTCTCTCCCTCTCCCTTTTTACATACAATAACAACACGCACACAGAGCAAAAAATTACTTGTAGTAATAATAATAATAATAATAATAATAATAATAATACTCTCCCTTTTCACATACAACACGCACACACGAAAAAACGTACTAATAATAATAATAATGAAAAACTCTCAGACCTGCTCTCTCTTTCTCTCTCTCTCTCTCTGTCTCTCCCCCCCTGTCCCATCTCCATCGACGCGCAAGTCACCGAAGCGGCGTCAAATCGAAAGAGTTGCACCAGGCGAGCGGTCTACCCGACGCGTTGCCCTCGTCACTCGGCATTATTATTATTATTATTACACACACACACACACACACACACACACACACACACACGCACGCACGCACAGACACCTCTGAAATATTCAGAACAAATGCCAGGAACAGCTTGAACTGTTCCACCGTCAGCCATGTTTCTTTTTAAACTGGTAAACAGTGACAGTGGCAGCTCAATATATAGTGTTTGACAGTGATGAAGATGAGGAAAAAAAACGGAAGTGAAACATAATGTAAATACACGAACACACACACACACACTCACACACACACACTCACACACACACAGAATTCATAAATTTCAGGCATAGAAATAACAATTTTCAAATCGTAATTTTTGCTTAAACAGTTTATCTACTTTAAGGTGTAAGAGGTTGCAGATGACAAACTGTGGAACAAAACAGTCACTGTAGAAACACAATACATCACTATGTGGGAAAAAGGTATGAATTCATAATTTAATTTGTTTTTCAAAAATCTGTAATTAAAAACTAATAGTTACATGTATACAGTGAAGAACATTCTTTATCTTAAACAGTCATAAAATAAAAGCCCACTGAAGTTGCTGCAATTTGCAGTGAAACATGTTTGGGTTAAAAAGAAAACTGTGTTTTGCAAAAGACCGACCCTATAAAAAAACATATGTATAGTATTAACACTGGTTGAAATGAAAATAGCTGTCAATTTCAAGACATAAACAGTACAAGAATTTCTAGGAAGCAAGAACTCACACACAACACTGCCTGACAAAACAAATAAATAAAAAAGAAAATTTAAAAAAAAGAAACACCCGAAAGGGATGGGGTTGAGAGTATATCCGTAGTTATTTTTGTGTAAACAAGATAGATTCAAATGAGCCCATTTATCTGCACAATGTTGCACCCCCTACGGCCAGAATACATGCACTGATGTGGTTGGGAAGGATGTCTTAAGGCCGTAGCATCCTGTCGTGAGACAAGCTGGGCCACAAGTGATGTAACTGGTCCTTGATATTCGAGATAGTGGCAGTTGGATGGAGCTGCTATCCGATGTTGTACCATGTATGTTCTGTCGGTAACGGATCTGGGGATCTTGCCGACCGCGGAAGCAGTCCGTAGCGACATGTATCTTGTCTGGACGGGGACTGTTCTCTTGAGAGCTAGCACCAGGTCTCTGTCACATGAGAGGCAACACATGGTACGCACAATGTCCTTGACGCAGAGTCAGCGCAAGGTACGGTGGCCAATGAACAGTGGCCAAATTTCGTACAAAGCGCTGGGCGAGTTCATTCGTTTATTAGAAAGGGGAGGCCGACACCAGCTTTCGGCTGGTCGGCGACGCGCTGCGACGACAGAATCGAGGCGCACACACTGCAGTCTTTCTCAAACTATTTTCCAGAAACCATTCGTTAACAAAAATTTCATTCTTGCAGCACTTACAGCTTTATATGTCACCTTCATGCTTTTTATTTATTTATTTGCACGTCAAGTTCCGTAGGACCAAACTGAGAAGCAACTGTACAAGGTCATGGAACGTGTCAGTACATGAAATTACAACATAAAAGTAATAACAGATAAATGTTCATGAACCTGAAAAAAGTCAGTCCATAAGTTTAAGTAAACGCTACCACCAATACAATAAGAATCAGATTAATTTTTCAAGGAGCTCCTCGACAGAATAGATGGAGTGATCCATGAGGAAACTCTTCAGTTTCGATTTGAAAGCGCGTGGATTACTGCTAAAATTTTTGAATTCGAGTGGCAGCTTCTTGAAAATGGATGCACACATTTTTGCACTAGAGTTACGGAAGTCCGATCCAAATGCAGGTTTGATTTGTGCCGAGTATTAACCGAGTGAAAGCTGCTTATTCATGGGAATAAACTAAAATTGGTAACAAGAAACGACAATAAGGAATACACATCAGATTCGTGAACAGAGGTTCGCAAACTTTCACCACATATTGCCCGAACCGCCCGTTTCTGAGCCAAACATATCCTTGTAGAATGGAAAGAGTTACCCCAAAATATAATACCATACGACATAAGCGAATGAAAATAAGCGAAGTATACTAATTTTCGTGTCGAAGTATCACTCACTTCTGATACTGTTCGAATAGTAAAAATGGTAGTATTAAGTCTTTGAACAAGATCCTGAACATGGGCTTTCCGCGACAGCTTAGTATCTATCTGAACACCTAGAAATTAGAACTGTTCAGTTTCACTAATCATATGCCCGTTCTGTGAAATTAAAACGTCAGGTTTTGTTGAATTGTGTGTCAGAAACTGTAAAAACTGAGTCTTGCTGTAATTTAACGTTAGTTTATTTTCTACAAGCCATGAACTGAGGCTATGTACTGCACTATTTGAAACCGAGCCAATGCTGCACACAACATCCTTCACTACCAAACTACCTTTACTACCAGCAAACACAAATATTTTAGAGTTACCTGTAATAGTAGAGGACATATCATTTATATAAATAAAGAACAGGGTCGGCCCCAACACTGATCCCTGGGGCACCCCCCACTTGACAGTACCCCACTCAGACCCCACATCACAGTCGTCATCAACATTGTGAATAGTGACCTTTTGCTGCCTGTTGCTAAAGTAAGAGATGGACCAATTGTGAGCTACTCCCCATATTCCGTAATGCTACGACTTCTAGAGCAATATTTTGTGATCAACACAATCAAATGCCTTAGTTAAATCAAGAAATATGCCACATGTTCAAAACTTTTTGTTTAGCCCATCCAGTACCTCACAGAGAAAAGAGAATCTAGCATTTTCAGTTGTTAAACGACTTCTGAAGCCGAACTGTACATTTATAGCAAATCGTATGATATAAAATGATCAATTATCCTTACATATCGTTAATGGTTTTAGTTATTGTTATATCCATGCTGAAGGAAGACATTACGCGCAATTCGAAAAAGTTTACAATGAAAAATTGGAGTCGCTACGATTTTGCTTTTGGTGCATGTTACTAGTAACTTTGCTTCCGCCGTTTTTTCTCGAAGTACGGGGCTTTATTGTGAAAAACTTATAAAAAATTATGATTCATTGAATTGCCCATCGTTGGCCGCTACATTCTCCCATCTTTCGGGTAGTGTGCGAATCCCGTGACACAAGAACTGGGCGTGTTTTGTGGGGATCCATGAATCGATTCAATTTTGCACGTGTTCAAATGATAGGAAGTGCTGGTCAGCCAGACCGTATGCCACTGATCGAAAAAGGTGGTAGTCAGAGAGAGCAGCGTATGGAGTATACGGCGGATAGGACTACTCAATACAACGTTTCTATGTGTATTTTGACGGGTTTTGCGACAGGGGGTCGAGCACTGACTGCTAAAAAATTATTTTTACGCGTCTATCGCTGTATTGTGGCCGTTTGTGTTTCAGAGCTGGGCTCAAAGGCATCAGTTGCTTTCGATAATTGTGTGCTGTGACTGTCTGAGTAGCTACGAAAACGTTATGTCTTCCACCGCCATGCCGGTCTTCGACATCAAAATCACCGTTCTTAAGGCGTTGAAAACATTCTCTGCATGTTCTTCCACTAACAGTTGCCTCACCATTGGTCTTACACCTGTTGTCCAGACCTAAACCCCATCGAGCACGTCTGGGATGCTCTCGGTCGGCATATCGCTGCACGTCTTCTAATCTCTACGACACTTCAGGAGCTCCGACAGGCACTGATGTAAGAATGGAAGGCCGTACCCCAGCATCTGCTCGACCAGCTGATCCAGAGTGTGCCAACCTGTTGTGCGGCCTGTGTACATGTGCATGGTGATCATATCCCCATATTGATGTCGGGGTACATGTGTGGCGGTTTGTAGCACATGTGTTTCATGGCGGTTTTCTCAACTTATCACCAATGCCGTGCACTTAGTGATCTGTGTCGTGTGTGTTCCCTACGTGCCTATTCTATCAGCGCCAGTTTTGTGCTGTGCCACGTTGTGTGGCACCACATTCTGCAATTATCCTCAATTTACGAGCACGAGTATAGGTCCTTAAGATTTAGACTGATGATGGGTGGGCTGCTTACCATCTCGGCGCCTCGAGTAGCTGCTGGTAACCGTGGCTTGTCTTCTGGCAGACGCCGTGGAGACCCCAGCTCCTTTATAAGCGGCACCACGGAGAAGCCTCCCAGCTGTAAAGTTGTACTCCCGGGCAGCCGCCGTGTCCCGGTTCCGCAGCTGCCTACGGCCTAACCCCCCCCCCCCCCCCCCCCCCACACACACACACACACCAAGGACCTTTACGCCCTGATGAGGTCTCGACAGCAAACAGGGTCGCACCATTGTGGCCCGCTTGCTGAGAACAACCGTACGTAACCAAGGTAGCTGGACCAGCTGCAAGTCACTAGCAAGGGTACCTTGTTGACTGCTTCTCTTCGATTTTGTTCACACTGCCAGTGCTCCTAGATCAATTTCTTTTTACTCGAAAAAGTTGACTTTGAAACTCTGAGAGGGCTATCAAGCACAAAAGATTTCACTTTAGTTAACTGAATCGCCCATAGTTGAATGGCCATATATGTATTCTTAATTATTTCTATATTACATCAGCCCTCAGTTTGAGTTCTTATTTTTCTTCTGCATCTGGCCACTGTGGCCGAGCGGATCTAGGCTCTTCAGTCCGGAACCGAGATGCTGCTACGATCGCAGGTTCGAATCCTGTCTCGGGCATGGATGTGTGTGATGTCCTTAGGTTTAAGTAGTTCTAAGTCTTAGGGGACTGATGACCTGAGATGTTAAGTCCCATAGAGACATTTGAGCCATCTTCTTCTTTTTCTTCAGTCTATCTCAATCCATTGCTGTATACAGTCCTCTGGCGTACGTTTCCATTGTCTTCGCTTCTGAGCCACCTAGTACCATTGTGCTCCAGTCACCACCTTCACGTCATCGAGCGGTCCCTTTTGGGAGTTTTCCAATTCGTCTCTTCTGGTCCTGTGACCTCGAGCGGTGTATATGGATCTTGACCTCATTTCCATCACTCCATTCACTTCATTTTTACTCCTTTCATAACCAGGACTGTACTCTCCTTCATTTCTTTTTCGATCTTCCCATGTACGTATTTGCACTCTTCTTAGGAATCTCACCGCTTTAGTCTTTATTCTACTTTCTTGGTGTCTTGTTGTTGCTCATCCTTGCCGCTCGTGATTTAGCCGAGCGGTCTCAGGCGCTACAGTGATGGACTGTGCGGCTGATCCCGGCGGAGGTTCGAGTCCTCCCTCGGGCATGGGTATGTGTGTTTGTCCTTAGGATAATTTAGGTTAAGTAGTGTGTAAGCTTACGGACTGATGACCTTAGCATTTAAGTTCCATAAGATCTCACACACATTTGAACATTTTTTTGCCCATCCTTCACGTCCATAATTAAGGCTTGGTACTGCTATTATTTTGTTTCTTTCCTGACCTTATTCCGCATACTTTTTACGATGGTTCCACATATGGAAGTAAATTTATTTAATTTTTGGTCCACTTCTTGGTTATATCTGTAAATGATGTCGCATCCTTCATATTTAAAATGTTGTACATGCTCCAACATTTTATTATTCAAAATTAATTTAGACCTTACTGGTTGTCTGATCTGAAATGCCATCACTTTCGTTTTATCTGCTGACAATGTTAGGTTGTAATATGCGGCTATCTTTCTGCAACTTATAGACTCCCTTCTGAAAGTTATCTTTATTCTCTCTAGTCAGAGTTAGGCCATCTTCATGTAAAATTACATTTAATGTACGAACTAAAAGGACTAAGGAAAGTTTGAGGAATATATAACTTAGCGTAACTACCCAACAGTGAAAATATAATACAATGTGACAAACCTATAACCTTTCAATAATTGACAGTCAAGTTAACCTGGTAAATTTTGGACGTCAGCAATGCTGCGTCATGGCCCTGATACATCATTCTGAATAAACTGAAAAATCTTGCCTTAATTAGGTCGCCGGATAACGCGTATATATCTGCTCCTATAAGAAATTTTTCCTGGCGCAGCTAAGTGCAATGCTGGCCGATAGATTTGTCTTATATAAAAGGGAAAAACTGATTTTTCTTTTCAATAATCGAGATGGCGAAGGATTGGAGAAATTATTGAATTGTTTGAATTGAGATTAATGTCAAAAGTTACTTTTTATGAGAAAGATTATTATTAACAGATCTTTTTTTAAACATTTACATGGGACTTGATTAACAATACTACATACGCGCGAGGCTGCTTTTACCTTACCCTACAACGCTCAGGCTCTGCCATCGCTGCACACGACCGGCCCAGCCAACACGATACACCAGACAAGACTGCTCGCTAGCAACAACTAACTCCTACTGCTACGCAGTTCTTACAGCAGTCAATATTACTCTTTGGTCTCAGATTCTCTTCTAGCTTACATATCGCAGGCAGCGCGTGAGCATCGAAATTACATCAGCTCGAGTGCGCTAGCAACAAGTTCTCTAATTATGGACCTCTTACACAGGAAATATCGAGAGCTGAAACCACCACACAATGACAAGAGCTTCCAACTCAGTTACCGAATAAGTTTCCTTCAATTTACGTCTATGGTCACAAACTTTATGTATACAGATTATCGGTTTCGGTCTTTAATGACCATCATCAGATCTGTTGCATAATAACAAAGGTCAGCGAATAGTTTTTCTCGACTGTTCTGAAAAACCTACTTGCAAATACGGTTGTCGGTTCTACTGTTATTGCCATCCTCTTCGACCGACTCGAGAGCTGCCCATGGTAAGATAAAGCTCCTTATATAGGTCCGCTTGGACCTAGGTCGGGACTTCCACTAACGTTGTCTTCAGCACCTCAAATTCCTGCTGCACCTTGTTATTCCAGTCCCAAATTGCATTCCCGTCAGTCAGACGGCACAAGTGCGGGATCTTCACGCCATGTATGATGAATCTCTTACATAAGTTTATTAAACTGTAAAATGCACAATTTTGACGTTTCGAAGTGGGTACCGAACTTTTGTGGATCAGGTCCAGATTATGTGAGCTGATTATGTGCCAGTAAAATTTCACTCGACTACATCCGAAGTCAACTTTTCCTTCATTTCCAGTCGCGCCATGTGCCTTGAATACTTGTAGAAGCTGGACCCAACTGCTGTAATCCTGTGGAGCTACGTGTCAGACCCACTGGCACTTCAGCCTTGCAGTTCTCTCTAGGACGTATGCTAGCTGTGGTCTCCTGATGTCCTCTGATCGGATCCTGTCCTGAGGCCGACTCCTAGAATCACCTTCTCCTCTAGCCCAGACTCCATCACACTGCTACATATTTATGATATGAAGATGGCATCTGTTCTTGCGGACATGTCCGAAAGAACAGATGCCATTGGTGACCGTGCAGCTCTCTAGAATGAAATTGCAATTACATTAATACCATTAGCTGCTGACGGGCGTTGATATATATCAACTTATTTCCACTCATCATGGTGTCCCCTTCGAAAAAAAAAAAAAAATTCTCCATCGCTATTCCTTCTCTGATCTTACACAGTACATAAATACACAGAAACGTACTTAAATAGAATTACACACATACAATAATCTAATTTAAAAAAAGAATATTTGTAGGTCAGAGACGAAATAGTAGAAAGGTTATGTTGGCAACACTACAAAACACAAACATCAACACATACTTGAAGTACGAAAACAAACAAAATACAGTGGTGTGCAAAAAAGTGTGTTGTGGGAAATGCGTAGTACTGCATAACATCTTAAAAGTAGACGTAAATTATCCGTGTCTAACACAGAAAAACAACGATCTGTTAGCAGACGGCATTTCCCAATGTAAGCGAGAATGCTGCCGAAAAATCACCATAAGTACAAACCAACCTATTCTTAACGAACTGTCATTCGATCTAAAAAGCAATCAAAATGTAAATAAACGTAATTACAGACCACTGATGATGCTTTACCTCAATAAAGCGAAACGCGTCTGGTGAAAAAAATTACGCATTTTTGTAGTTGCAACGAAGGATCAAAAATACCCTCATGAATCCTAGAATGAGTCGCTCTGAGCCTCGTTGTGTGTGCTGTAGTCTACAGGGGCTTGCCTTAGTCGCGCATAGTTTGCAGTTCGTACGTTGTAAGTGGTAGTATGCACATATTATAGAATTTGGCCTTCATGTTATATGGCACATCCTAGTTGATGAGGATGAATCTTAGTTCCCGGGACGTTGTCCAGCTGTCCTACGAGGAATTTCTGCATTTTGCTTGCTTTTCGCTACTTTAATCTTGTGGCCAAGGTAGACGTATTCATCAACAACTTCTACAGGGTGTTTCAGAAAGAGCGTCTAAAAATGTAACAGGACATAGAGGATGCCCTATTGAACAATTTGAGGTAGGGAACCTGGGGTCAGAGAACTGTGTACTTCTTTGATTGCATTAGTTACAGTTAGCTGCAAATACACTCATTGGCACAATCAACGTACCTTGCAACATGTGCTGAAACTGACGGTCATAAGCGTGGCATCGGCGAACAAGATTTTGCCGCACCACGCCAAGGGGCACGGGTTCGATTGCCGGCTGGGGGAGGAGATTTTCTGTGCTGTGTTGTGCTCATCATCATTTCATCCCCATCTCCGACGCGCAAGTCGCCAAATGTGGCGTCTAATGCAATAAGTATTTGCCCTCGGCGGGTGAACTTCCCCAATAAGGGACTGCCGGCTCACAATGCCTTACGCTCATTTGCAGTGTGTTAGTCATACTGCTGTTAGCACGTTGGGTCGCACGGGTGAGATCTTTTGGTGATCTGGTGTGATTTTTTTACAATTACCCTTCGTAATTCTGTACGGGCCCTGGCCGTCAGTGCATGAGCTCTATCTGTTCAGCCGTGGTCGTTCCTCCGTGTCCCATATCACAGTCAGGCAACACCACCATTCGAGGCAGAAGAGTTCAAAAGCCTCTGATGTACACTCCTGGAAATGGAAAAAAGAACACATTGACACCGGTGTGTCAGACCCACCATACTTGCTCCGGAAACTGCGAGAGGGCTGTACAAGCAATGATCACACGCACGACACAGCGGACACACCAGGAACCGCGGTGTTGGCCGTCGAATGGCGCTAGCTGCGCAGCATTTGTGCATCGCCGCCGTCAGTGTCAGCCAGTTTGCCGTGGCATACGGAGCTCCATCGCAGTCTTTAACACTGAACCGTATAGTGGGCATGCGGGAGGCCGGGTGGACGTACCCCCGAATTGCTCAACACGTGGGGCGTGAGGTCTCCACACTACATCGATGTTGTCGCCAGTGGTCGGCGGAAGGTGCACGTGCCCGTCGACCTGGGACCGGACCGCAGCAGCGCACGGATGGACGCCAAGACCGTAGGATCCTACGCAGTGCCGTAGGGGACCGCACCGCCACTTCCCAGCAAATTAGGGACACTGTTGCTCCTGGGGTATCGGCGAGGACCATTCGCAACCGTCTCCATGAAGCTGGGCTACGGTCCCGCACACCGTTAGGCCGTCTTCCGCTCACGCCCCAACATCGTGCAGCCCGCCTCCAGTGGTGTCGCGACAGGCGTGAATGGAGGGACGAATGGAGACGTGTCGTCTTCAGCGATGAGAGTTGCTTCTGCCTTGGTGCCAATGATGGTCGTATGCGTGTTTGGTGCCGTGCAGGTGAGCGCCACAATCAGGACTGCATACGACCGAGGCACACAGGGCCAACACCCAGCATCATGGTGTGGGGAGCAATCTCCTACACTGGCCGTACACCTCTGGTGATCGTCGAGGGGACACTGAATAGTGCACGGTACATCCAAACCGTCATCGAACCCATCGTTCTACCATTCCTAGACCGGCAAGGGAATTTGCTGTTCCAACAGGACAATGCACGTCCACATGTATCCCGTGCCACCCAACGTGCTCTAAAAGGTGTAAGTCAACTACCCTGGCCAGCAAGATCTTCGGATCTGTCCCCCATTGAGCATGTTTGGGACTGGATGAAGTGTCGTCTCACGCGGTCTGCACGTCCAGCACGAACGCTGGTCCAACTGAGGCGCCAGGTGGAAATGGCATGGCAAGCCGTTCCACAGGACTACATGCAGCATCTCTATGATCGTCTCCATGGGAGAATAGCAGCCTGCATTGCTGCGAAAGGTGGATATACACTGTCCTAGTGCCGACATTGTGCATGCTCTGTTGCCTGTGTCTATGTGCCTGTGGTTCTGTCAGTGTGATCATGTGATGTATCTGACCCCAGGAATGTGTCAATAAAGTTTCCCCTTCCTGGGACAAGGAATTCACGGTGTTCTTATTTCAGTTTCCAGGAGCGTATTCGTTAATCGTGTGATGTCCACTGACTGTAATCCTTGTTGGAAGTCAGTGAACTGTGCTGACCGACCCATCCTGCCGTTAACCGCATCTCTATTCAATACTGTTCCGTCCACGTCCTTTTCTATTGCCGAGGCCGCCTCTCGTAACACGTAGTGGTAAATTCCGCCTTATATAGGGGTGTGCGGAAGGAAGGAATGCCAGCATCTCGTGGTCGTGCGGTAGCGTTCTCGCTTCCCACGCCCGGGCTCCCGGGTTCGATTCCCGGCGGGGTCAGGGATTTTCTCTGCCTCATGATGGCTGGGTGTTGTGTGATGTCCTTAGGTTAGTTAGGTTTAAGTAGTTCTAAGTTCTAGGGGACTGATGACCATAGATGTTAAGTCCCATAGTGCTCAGAGCCATATGAACCATTTTTGAGGAAGGAATCAGGAGGGTTGGGTTTAACGTCCCGTCGATATCGAGGTCATTAGAGACGGAGCTAAGCCCTCATTGTGGCAATGGTAGGAAAAGAAATCGGCCGTGCCCTTTGAAAGGAACCGGAGCGATTTAGGAAAATGACGGAAATCTTAAACCAGGATGGCCGGACGCGGTGTTGAACCGCCGTCCTTCCGAATGCGGGTCCAGTGTGAGCCGTGCTGGTGCCGTTTGTAGGTTTCCGCCCTCTGTTGGAGGCCAGACGGTACCGTTTAGTTGGCACGGTTGCGGTTGTTTGTTTTCTTCTCGTGTTGACTGGCGTCACTCGTTTCGCAAGCGTTGCCTGTCCGCCAGTGGCAGTAGCAGTGGTTATCGTTATGTAGTAATTGTGGGCCTTTGGAGCGACGTGGTTGTTTCTCCGGGTCGTGTGAGTGTGGTTGGGGACGCAGGAGGAGCCAGGTCCGCGCAGTGCCAGAACACGCCGGGACCGCTGGCGGCACGCACGAACTGCCGGATGGAAGGGCTGTGTTCACGAGGGTGCGGTACCTCGCCGTAAACTGGACCCAGCAAACTTTAAGATGAGCGCATTTCAATCCCAGCAGAGAAACCTCCACCATTGTGATACCTCGCGGCTCTCCAGTGACTTGGGTTCGTGTCGCTGCTCGTAGTGTCGCCGAGGCGAAGAGCAGCGAGTGGAGTGCTTGGGGAAGGCGGATCTGACTAGCTTTCCTCGACTTCTTATTACTATTTACTGCGTTCAACTTGTTACAATTTGTTAAGTTCAACCACCGGTAACTTTTCTTGCCGGCCGCCGCTAAGGCCCCAGTTACCTGCCCTGGGGTTAGTGTATGTAACGGCAGTGTACGTTTCCTCGCCTTTCCGTTGCTCTCCGGTAAGGCGTGTAGTTTTTGACAGCTTTCTTGATTGTAGGCCGGTTGGTGATTCTTCTACTCTGGTGGTAGTGGTTCCTTTCTCGTTCCGGGCTCTCTAAACGCAGTACTCTGGGGACATAGTGCAGACCGCCGGTTCCGGCTTTGGCGTATTGTTCCATCGTTGCATTTGGTTTACCGGACGTCAGGTAGCTCAAGCAAGATTATCATTACTTATACTGGCACTAGTCTGAGTTAGCATCTTGTGAAGTGAATGCAACTCTTGGTTGCCTATCTCATCGCTCGCGGAAGTGTTTGTTGCCGGACCTTCTCAGAGGTCGATTCCTGGAGCACCGTTCTTGTAAGACATGTGTGTTCTAAAAGGAGGTCTGATGGCCAGTAGTTCAGTGTAACGCTCCATCAGTCGACGCCTTCTGCGGGTGTAATATGCCTCAGTACCCTTAAAGGAAGTTACGTACTGGTTCTTGTGTTGTATTATTGTTTATTTCAGTGTCTTGTAAAGCATACGTTAAAGGTTATATATGTCTAGTTAAATAATAAATCTAGCAGTGTAGTGTTCAGTGCATGTTAAGGGTTGTGTTACAAAGTTTACCATCATCTTATTTCACCCGTTTGGTGATCAAATGGCCCTGAGCACTATGGGACTTAACAGCTGAGGTCATCAGTCAGTCTCCTAGGACTCAGAACTACTTAAACCTAACTAACCTAAGGACATCACACACATCCGTGCCCGAGGCAGGATTCGAACGTGCGACCAAACGGTCGCGCGTTTCCATTCTGAGCGTTTGGTGATCAGTTCCTTGTTTTTTAATTAACCTCTGCTATTGTATTTGTTGTTTTACATCAGGTTTCTATTTTTTTATATTATTGCCGTTCCTGGCGTGTAAGGCCTTCAGATCTGACTGTGGTCATTTGCCTCAAAATTCTAATTTGGTATTTGCATTTCAGCAGTAAGCCTTAAAAAGTTATTTACTGCCATTACTGGCATCTGATGCCTGCTGCTGTGTATGTAGTGACTTACCTTTAATATTTCAATACCTGTAATTTGTAAGTTGCAGCGACTTTAAACAATTCATAATTTATTGCCATTCCTGGCGTGTAAGGCTTTCTGCCCAGATCACAGTGGCTTGCTTTATTATCTGCTGTATCTGTATTTAATGGTGATTTGTTAAATTGTATCTCACTGAAAAGACTATTATTTACACCGTTGTTTATTCCTTCATTTATAACGTGTCGTATTTTTATTTTATTTGAGTGTGGAATTACAGGTTTAAAATAAATTGTGTGTAACTGTAAAAGGCAACCAATAGTAACTCATTACGGCCCCGTCGACAATCGTAACCGCGGGCCGGGGTGGCCGAGCGGCTGTAGGCGCTACAGTCTGGAACCGCGCGACCGTCAAGGTCGCAGGTTCGAATCCTGCCTCGGGCACGGATGTGTGTGATGTCCTTAGGTTACTTAGGCTTAAGTAGTTCTAAGTTCTAGGGGACTGATGACCACAGCAGTTGAGTCCCATAGTGCTCAGAGCCATTTGAACCATCTGAACAAGAGATTTGTTACTATTCCTGCGGGCTTATTTGTAATGAGTTCCTTAATCATGTCTATTATTATAGGTGACTCACTTTAAGACTCTTTAATACACTCAGGGGATCTGTTAATGTCACATACTGCTTTGTCTGCAAAATGTGCCATATTTTAGTGCTTCTGTAACTTCGATGGCTTCCCCGTAAGCTGTCTCTTTCTCTCGCCGACAGCGCGAAAGTGTCAAGTCTTCTGAAACAGTGTTATATCACTTAACTCGATTTGTTTGTTGCTATATGAATATAGAAGTGGTCAAACGATAGAAACGTCAAATTCGTAAATGTGGTATGTGCTTTTACGACCAATGCTATAGGGCGCAGAAACTAAGATATACCTTTATTCTTATTTTTTTATTTTATATATGAATTTGGCCAGCTATCGACCGCACACTACTTAAGGCTTATGGTATTTCTTCCCAGTACTTCTTCATTTTCTCGCCAACTGGTCGTCTCTGCTCATCCGTCCGCACTCTCTAGGGTCGAGGTTTTGACTCGTCTTCTTCATAGTTCGCGTTTTCTATCAGTAGTCTGAAGTGAGTCCTGTCACGTATTATTTCTTCTGTAACAGCTATTTTGTTGGCGTCTTTCTTTACTGCTTCTATCAATCCTACAGTTTTTCAGCTTACTAACGTAATTAAAAATTTTCTTTGTAATCCGTGTTTCTTGCATTCTTTTTAAATGTCCATAAAATTTTAGCCGTCTCTTCCTCATTGTATCTATGATGTTTTCTGTGTTTTTGTATAAGTTTTCATTTCTCCTTGTAATCCACGTATTTTCCTTGTTTTTCTCAGGACCTAGAATTTTTCTTAGTATTTTTCTCTCTCTTTTTTTCTAGTTCTCTTAATTCGCCTTTCTTTTTCAGTGTTAGGCTCTCTGATCCATACGTTGCTTGTGTCCTAATAACTGAATTATAATGCTTAATCTTCGCTTGTATGGATGTTGATTTCTTATTGTAGTAGTTTTGTGTTAATTTATATGCAAATTCTAACTTTTTTATTCTTTCTGTATTTGTTGTGTAATCCAGTCCATTGGCTTGGATCCACTCCCCCAGGTATTTGTATCTATCAACTATTTTAATTTTTCCATACTTTGTTTTCATAAACTTTTCTGTATTATGTTTGTGTTCTCTCGGTTTTTCATAGGATATTTTTAGCACAGTCTTTTCAGCAATCTCGTGTAACAGATCAAGCATAACTATTGCGTCTGTTCGGTTTTCAGTTATGTATAAGATATACGTAGATATGAGTTCATACACGTCTGTAAGGAGAGATGGGCTGCAGTGTAGTATACCAACTGTCGTCGTAGGGAAGCAGAAGTTAAGTGCCATAGTGCTCAGAGCCATTTTTTTGACAATCGTAACCGAATCCTGCCTCCCGTTGACTACCAGGTTTCACAGTGTTCTAACCACTGCACCGCCGCGCTCTGTCGGTAATTTCTGACCAGATGGTGAATAGCGAAGCAAGCGTGACCCTGAAGGAAAACGAAGCAGATCTGTTGTACTGCGGAAGAGCGAGCCGTTTCCTTCAGAGACGGGAGGGTCGTGGTGATAGGACTGCTGGTTCTATAGTGTGTGTGTGTGTGTGTGTGTGTGTGTGTGTGTGTGTGTGACAGACAGCAGACGGCGTCGTGTTTGTGGCGGGACGGCCGACAGATAGAGCGGCTGTTTGCTGTTCCCACGGGACGCTGCCTGCCCGCCTGCTAGCTGGATAGGCGCCAATCATCTCTCGCTGGACGTCACGGCGTCTCCAAAGCCGGGGCGCATCTGCCGTCTGCCATCGGCGACAGAAAGCAGGCTCCAGTCGGAGAGAGTCAGTCGCAGCCTGAAGCGATTAGCTTAAAGGGTAAGGGAGTTGGCGGAGGAACCAAGAGTATACTCGACCGACAGGCTATACACCAAGTTTGTGATAGTCTACATCTACACCTACTACGTCCGTTCTCTGCGAACCATTTTGAAATACAGGGAGTTCGACAAGGAATGGTAAATATCCGCAGGAACGCCCATTTGAAGCAAAAATTCTCATATGGAGGTACGCCCCATTCCGAATGATATCCTAGACGGAACAGATTTAATCTGCATTTGCTTCTGGATTGCTGTTGCTCACTTGTGTGTGTAACGAATATTGTGACGGTTTAATGCATCCTTTAAGGGGGGGAGGACGTCAAACGGGTCGACTTGGAGCAGGTGAGGGACCACAGGGCATTTTAATTTCCACTGTCTATACTTTTACAAGTAAATTCATAAAACTTTGTCAGCATGACCAGCAAGGATTCAAAATTCACATTCATAGTAATGAAAGTTCAAAAATATAACCAAATAATTTTTTGCAAGTGAAATTTCATATTTTTTCTCTTACTATTGATTACATTTGTTGCTATAGGTATACTTTTCTTCATAAGTAAGAGAGATTCTTCGATGAACAGCATACAAACCATACTTACAGGTGCAGGAAACTCTAGAATTTATTTAATTTATGGAAAAATGAATGAGCAGTTACATTTTAAACTTTATGTTTAGAAGAAATTCAAATTTTGTAATTATTTATCTCAACTTTTACCACAGATTTTAATAGATTTGGAAAATTCTAGAGTTTCGCATTAAGGAGTTTGTGTTTAACAAGCAGTGCAAACTTCTTGGAAGAATCGCTCTTACTTAGGAAGAAAAGTGTACCTATAGCAACAAACGAAGCCAATAGTGAGTGAAAAGATTATGAAATTTCACATGTAAAAAAAATTATTTCCTTATGTTTTTGAGCTTTTACTGCTACGAGTGTGAATCCTGAATCCTTCCAGGTCATGCTGACAAAGTTTTATCAATTTATTTGTAAAAGTATAGACAGTGGAATTTAAAATGTCCTGTGGTGTCTCTCCTGCTCCAAATCGGCCCGTTTGACGTCCTACCCCACTTACAGTGTAACGAATATTAGGGTCGGCGGTCAAATGTAGTCTTAAGCAAACGCAGCTACACAGTGGGTTACAGTAAGGGAAATGTCCCACTTTCAAGATGTGCCTGTATTAACAAACACGGTGCATTTTACCAAGAAATGTGTGCGATAACTTTCCCTAGCACGGTTGTCGGCAACTAGTGTATCTCGTGTCTTCTACAGATGTCCTGTAGGCGTCGGTCCGCTTAGTTTCTTCTCCATCGGTCGCGAGCTCAAACGCTTGTGCAGTGAACAGTGCATAAGTAAATGGGCAGGTTTAGATGCTGAGCACGATAAGAATCGTAAAATATTTGTATGGCAACTAATTTTGTTTTATTTCATTAATCGCAAAACTAGTAAAACGGTTGCCACATCCAATCTGTCCTCAATACTCATAACAAGATTCCCGGTCATTAATCATTAGTTTCCGAGCACCGCAAATGTCACAAAAATGCTTCAAACTATCTTAGAATCAACAGATATGGTAGCACAAATGTGTTTTCCAAGGAGATTTTAACAATTAACTCCCTCTTCATATGCAGTTGCACTTGACGCCATAGTTCGCGCGTTGCCATCTCGAAAACAGATCGCAGACTGCCTTGGATTAACACAGAATCGGATAAGTACGTTATTCGAGGCAATTTTCAACAAACTGTTCCGTCTTCACGTGAAATCAGATTTTATAAACGGGTTCATGTGTTGCCTCCTAGTAAACCGATCGTAGAGCACTACTGAGCTGTCTTAGCATTTCACCATCTTCCGTCTCGAGGCGCATTAGTGATTTGAATATTTTTAGCATGGTGCAGCAGAGTCAGCAACTGTAAAATATAATTATATTAAATTCCAGCCTCCAGTTGCATAAGCAAGTAAACTTCACCTACGTTTCGGCTGTAATAATGAAGCCTTCTTCAGAATGTCACAGTATAAAATTAAATTTAAAACATGCCAGATATTCGCCTTATTAAACTTTAATATCTGACGTGTTTTAATTTTAATTTTATATTACGACATTCTGAAGAAGGCTACATTATTGCAGCCGAAACCTAGGTAAAGTTTATTTGCTTATGCAACTGGAGGCTGAAATTTAATACAATTGCACTTGTGATTCTTCCCACCTTTCCACCAATAAGCGCTGATAGTAACTGGAATTTGTAGCTATCATTTCCTGACAAATTGAGTGATATTGTAATTATCATTGACGAGTAAGTTCTCGGCGCAAGTACGTCATCACGACGGTTGGAGCTGAATGTTAAGATTTATACAGTGTATATAAGTGACAAAATATTCGCTTCTTGACGCCTAGCGTGGTAGGCGAAACCCCATCTCTGCTCCACAGTGTTACTTAAACATCGATACCGGTATTTGTCACGTTCGATATTACTGATATTATTTTTGAAATCTGTAGGTATATCGATTGTAATGTGGCGGTATTTCAAATGAAAAATAGCTTTCTAAGACGTTTCATTGTTTAAAATGCAACAATACAAGATATTCAAATTTTATTTTATAAAAAGTAAGGAATTCAAATTCTTGTCCTTTAGTCTGTTGTTAAAAATACATTAAAAGATACGCAGATTCCATTTTATAAAAGGTAAGGTATTTTAATTCTTCGCCTTTAGTCTGTTGCGTTTTTCAGTAATTATTTATCCTGCCTAGGAGAAAGCCCTCTCTCTAGGAACTGAAGTCGCTGGACAGAATAAAAATGTTGTGGCTATTACACGGAAAATACTATTAGATTCTGAACAATATTCTAATACACAAGCCAGCCTCTGTATTACAGGTTTTTCAAAATACTGACGTAGGTCAATGATGGAATTACTGAATGGTGTAATGACATCGACGTTACGCTGTTGTTAGTTGGGCAAAAAATGTAGATCATCCGATTTCAGATTGTTAGACATACCAATAGACATATTAGCACTTCTCATGGATTCTTCTGTTTCAGGTATTATTTATGTTGTTGATGCGATGATAGCTGCGTACTCTTTCTGAACTACTTGTGCAGCATTCTCTGCCTCTTGAAATGTCCTGAAACAAGCTTTTTAAACCTAGGATCTAATTATGTCACAAGCAAATTAACAGTCAATGTGTTCAGCGGTTTCACTCTTTCACCGACTGATTTAATCAAAGAATCCAGGACACTTCGTCCTTCATTAGTTGTTAAGATGCTCCAAGTGTGACAACTTTGTAGCAATACCTCGTATAAGAGGTATAATTAAGGAAGCAGTGATGTATGATTTCCATGAGACTGTCGTTGTTGTTACTTCAAAAGGTTCAAGCAGAACTGTTATCTCTTGTATAGCTAAGTAATTTTCTGCTTCGAGGGTAGACAGTGCTTTTGAACTTCGATAGATCGCAATCCTAAGCTCACTTCTTTTTTGTTTGCTCTTTTTTGAACACTGCGCAGTTTTCCACTTCCTAGTGAACGGTTATGAAATAAAGTCAATAGCTATTATTTTAAATAAAGTTTTGTAAAATGTTTCTGCTTTAAAATAATCTTGTACTGTTAAGTTGATGCAGTGGGAGAAACAGGGTGAAAGTCGAATCCTTAAGGTTTCGCAGCTTTTCCGTAACTGCAGCTTTGTCTGTAACCAATACCATCTTATCACGAATGTTGTATTCTAGTAAGATCTTATTGATGACCGGAAAAAATGTAATGTAAGAATATCTTTCCACTATGTTCGAAATTTTGCATAATATAGGGTGAACATAAAGTCCGGGAACACTTTCAATCATTTATTGCACAAGAACCAAACATTGTACAGATATGACACATATGTCATTTTGAAGAGAAACCCTGAAAGTATTTTTCATGTATACCGCCACGGCGTAGTTTGGTAATTTGCCGATAGTCAGCGCTAGTCGCAAACATGGCGAGTTTAGGTGCAGAGCTAGCTTTCTGTGTTTTGGGAGTTTCGCCCGCATCTCGTGGTCGTGCGGTAGCGTTCTCGCTTCCCACGCCCGGGTTCCCGGGTTCGATTCCCGGCGGGGTCAGGGATTTTCTCTGCCTCGTGATGGCTGGGTGTTGTGTGATGTCCTTAGGTTAGTTAGGTTTAAGTAGTTCTAAGTTCTGGGGGACTGATGACCACAGATGCTCAGAGCCATTTGAACCATTTTGTTGGGAGTTCGACAAAACAAGTGTGCTACAGATGTTCAACGGATGTTTAGGATCAAGTACGGTAAGAAGCCACCAACAAGGAAGGCCATTTACCACTGGCACGAAAAATTCGTTATGACGGGTTGGTTGTGCCCAGCAAAGAGAAGCGGACGTACCCGTGTGAGTGAAGTGAATGTGGAGCGCGTACGAGGCACATTCATAAGGAGTCCAAAGAAATCGGTGCGTCGTGCATCCCGTGAACTCGAAATGGCTCCAATGACAGTGTGGAGATTCCTGCGACAGAAGCTGTCTATGGAACCATTCAAATGGGAGTTAGTGCAGAAGCTTACTGACGACGACAATTACAAGCGTTTTGAGTTTTGTTCGCTGTTGTAACAATTGAATGAGGATGGGAATGGGATTGTTGATCACTTAATTTTTACCGACGAAGCCACTTTTCACACTGATGGGAAAATGAACTAGCATAATTGTCGAATCTGAGGTACAAAGCTTCCACACGAATGCATTGAATTTGAGCTTGATTCTCCATAGATAAATGTTTTTTTATGCCTTGTCACGTCGAAAACTGTACGGGCCATTCTTCTTCAACGAGAGCACTGTCCCTGGATATTCCTACTTGGACATGTCGCAGCAATGGGTGATGCCTCAAATGCAATCGTACTCTCCGTTCATCTTTCAGCAGGATGGGGCTCAACTCCATCTTCGTCGTGGGTAACTGAACAAGGGGCTGCCGCATGGAAGGATCGGCTGTGCTGCAGAAGGGGTCGACTGTTTAATGAAATGGCCTCTTCGATCATCAGATCTCACTCTGTGGTGTAGGGATACATTAAAGATCTGGTGTATGTACCGCCTCTACCACGTGATGTAGCAGACCTCCGGGAGAGAATACGGGAATCGACTGCCACAGTCGACGATGCCATGTTGGGACGGGTACTGACGTCTGCCGGGTCACTCACGATTTGCATATCAGATGTTTGTAAAAAAAACTTTCAGAGTTTCTTTTCAAAATTCAATATGTATGACATCTGTACAGTATTCAGTTCTTGTGCAATAAATGATTGAAAGTGTTCCCGGTCTTTATGTACATCTTGTATTGTCAAAAAATTCTTTTCTTCAACGTCTTGTTATCTGAAAAATTACTTTCATACACAAAAAAAATCTCATGAATATTGTGCCAATAAACACTAGTGGCCATTAAAACTGCTACACCAGGAAGATGACGTGCTACAGACGCGAAATTTAACCGACAGGAAGAAGATGCTGAGATATGCAAATGATTAGCTCTTCAGAGCATTCACACAAGGGTGGCGCCGGTGGCGACACCTACAACGTGCTGACATGAGGAAAGCTTCCAACTGATTTCTCATACACAGACAACAGTTGACCGGCGTTGCCTGGTGAAACGTCGTTGTGATGCCTCATGTAAGGATGAGAAATGCGTACCATCACGTTTCCGACTTTGGTAAGGGTCGGATTGTACCCTATCGCGATTGCGGTTTATCGAATCGTATCATAACGCTGCTCGCGTTGGTCGAGATCCATTGACTGTTAGCAGAATATGGAATGGGTGGGGTCAGGAGGGTAATACGGAACGCCGTGCTGGATCCTAACGGCCTCGTATCACTAGCAGTTGAGATGACAGGCATCTTATCCGCATGGCTGTAACGGATCGTGCAGCCACTTCTCGATCCCTGAGTCAACAGATGGGGACCTTTGCAAGACAACAACCATCTGCACGAACAGTTCAACCACGTTTTCAGCAGCATGGGGATCAGCTCGGAAACCGCGGCTGCGGTTACCCTTGACGAAGCATCACAGACAGGAGCGCCTGCGATGGTGTACTCAACGACGAACCTGGGTGCACGAATGGCAAAACGTCATTTTATCGTATGAATCCAGGTTCTGTTTACAGCATCATGATGGTCGCATCCGTGTTTGGCGACATCGCGGTGAATGCACATTGGAAGCGTCTACTCGTCATCGCCACACTGGCGTATCACCAGGCGTGATGGTATGGGGTGCCATTGGTTACACATCTCGGTTACCTCTTGTTCGCATTGACAGCACTTTGAGCAGTGGACGTTACATTGCAGATGTTTTACGACCCGTGGCTCTACCCTTCATTCGATCCGAGCGAAACCCTACATTTCAGCAGGATAACGCACGACCGCATGTTGCAGGTCGTGTACGGGCCTTTCTGGTTACAGAAAATGTTCGACTGCTGCCCTCGCCAGCACATTCTCCAGATCTCTCACCAACTGAAATCGTCTGGTCAACGGTGGCCGAGCAACTGGCTCGTCACAATACGCCAGTCACTACTGTGGTATCGTGTTGAAGCTGCATGGGCAGCTGTACCTGTACACGCCATCCAAGCTCTGTTAATGCCTAGGAGGTGGTTGTTCTGGGTACTGATTTCTCAGGATCTATGCACCCAAATGGGTGAAAATGGCAGTTCTAGTATAATATATTTGTCCAATGAATACCTGTCCGCAGCTCGTGGTCTCGCGGTCGCGTTCTCGCTTCCCGAGCACGGGGTCCCGGGTTCGATTCCCAGCGGGGTCAAGGATTTTTCCTGCCTCGAGATGACTGGGTGTTGTTGTGGCGTCCTTATCATCATCATTCATCCCCATTACTGTCGGAGGAAGGCAACGGAAACCACCTCCGCTAGGACCTTGCCTAGTCGGCGGCGCGGGTCTCCCGCATCTTTCCCCTACTCTCCGTCACGGAGTATGGGACTTCATCATCATCATCATCATCACATGTATCCATGTATTCTGCTGGCTACGAGCTGCTGCGCACTGCTACGTTGACTTGCCGATATTTTTATAGAGACGCCCATCAATTGGCATTCAGAAATGTGTTTCTATCGGGGAAAGTACTTGTATTGCAGCTAAGACATAGTAAAAGTTAATGTACACAATTATTGTAGCCAAGAGTCTGAAAGGGTTTTTTCTGCTTGTCGTACAGAGTGTAACGCACACGGTTAGCGGGTTAGTGTTACAGGATGGGCGCGTCATGACCGGGAGGCGCTTTGCTCGTCGCGTAATGCCGCGGCCAAATGAAACGCAGCCAGCGTGCCCCACCTCACCGCTCCTTTGACGGAGTCTGCAGAGTGCAGTGTGCTGGGAAGGGGAAGGGTGATGGGGGGGGGGGGGGGGGGAGCCGGCCCCCTCTGCGTGGGGTGCGCTCCGCCGGCGTCGACCGGCAATAATCGATACTGCCCGACGCGACGCCCACTCGCTCAGCACACGGAGCCAGGACCGCTCGCCGAGACGAACACCGGTTCCATTCCAGGGCCGGTTGTCCTACAGGGATAGCATTCATCTCACGCTAGGTGAGGAGAACGCTACGTCATAATGACGTAACGCTACGCCATGATGACGTAAATAACTTAAATCGACTAAATGAGTATGTATATCGATCTTTGTAGTTGTACCGATAACGTCAAAGCTAAATGTGAATACATGTGTACAAACGAAGTGGCAGGAGTTGTGTGATATGCTCATCCCAGCTGAACGAATTGTTAAATGTAATCCCAACAATTTGCGATGTTATTGTGTATTTTTGAACATAATCAATATCTGAGCGAAGGAGCCATAACGAAATAAAAAAAAGCTTGTCATTCTTTTTAAATCCGATGAATCGTGCATAAATCGTGTAGACAGAAAAGTGAAGTAATTCATTATTAAGCTGCAATCCAAAGAATGTAGGATGTTATTGTGTGTTTCATGAACGTAACGAATATCTGAATGAAGGAATCATAACCATAACGAAATTTAAAAAAGTGTCTAGTCATGTTTCCAGTCCGATTAATATTGAATAAACCATGTGGACAAAAACGTGAGATAGGAAGAAATTAAAGTGTTTCGTATTTTTATAAAATCCAATGAATTGTACATAATTCATGTCGGCAGAAACGTTAAATTGAGAAATTGGAGTGGTTCTGAAGATAGTTCCGAATGTTGCTACAAACATTAAACCATCTAGTTCCATTTAATTTTTCCTTCGTGTTGTAAATCAACTAAGAAAGATAGTGACATCTTTCAGACTATCTTCATGGATCTGCTCGAAAGTTCTCTCATCTCCGTTAGAACCAATATTCAGAACGACGTACACGCTAGCAACACCGGACAATAGGACAATGAAAGCACAAAACAAATAACAATGCAGATTCAAGACGCACGCAACAATCGATATATACAGAATTCACAGAACAGTCGATAGGACAACTCGTGAAACTCATGATGCCGCGTGGCTACGTCACTATGATGTAGGGCTCTCCTCACCTACCGTGAGATGAATGCTACCCCTCCTACAGCTGCGTCTCTACTCCGCAAGCACCGTTACGGTGAGTGGCGGAGGCTACTTCTAGCACTGGAGTCATTTCCTCCCTCTTCTGTTCCACCGGCGAAAAGTGCTTGCGAAGAATATGTCGTCGCTAATGCTCGATAAGGCCTCTAATTTTTCCGTCGTGCTCGTTTAGCTAGACGTACGGAGTCCAACTCTTCGCGAAAAGTGCGATCTCAGAATTTCAGTGGCAAACTTCTGCAATATGCCATAGCTGCTTCACATCAAACAGCCAAATTACCTATGGTAAACGTAAACCTGACTCCTGTCATTCATGGGGAACCTTAATTAACCCGGTGTGGCACCCGTGAACAATCCTCGTTTTTCCGTAACAGATTCGGCATACTCAAGAATAACTGACGAGAGGAAAGAGCCAGATTCATAGTTCTACAACTACCGAGTGTCTAGGTACTGGTGCATAAATCCGTACGTTTTTCCATAAGTTTAATAAACACAACAGGTGCACATAGCAGAGACTTCAACCTTCATATATATGACGGTAGCATCTGTTCCCGAAAGAACAGTTACCCTTGACGACCATGCAGCTATGCTAGAAATGAAATGATAATTAAATGGACATCCTAACTGCAAACAGGCGTTGATATACTTCATCGGGGACATGTTGAAAATGTGTGCCCCGACAGAGACTCGAACCCGGGATCTCCTGCTTACATGACAGACGCGGGTTAGAGCCCCGGTCGGGTCACACATTTTCAACATGTCCCCGATGAAGTATATCAACGCCTGTTTACAGCTAGGGTGTCCATTTAAGTATCATTTCACTTCAATATTCAGTGATATATTCTCCTTCACTATTAACAACATTGTGCCAACTCTGGGATAACTTTTCGATTCCACTGTGATTCCGCTGTATTTCCCTTAGAGCATGCGGTACCCATACACTCGATTCTTGAAACTTCCCACTGAATGCAAATGTCGGAAGATGTTGGAATGATTGCAGTCCATCACATTTGCGAGTTCTCGAATACACTGATGTGGATCATTGTGGATCGATACGTTTAAAGGATTTTCATCAATCCCTGACGGTATTCCTGAACTTGGAGAGTCACTAATGGCAAAACGATCCTCCTTGAAACGAGAGCACCATTTCCTTGCCGTTTTCTGTCCAGAGGCATTATCCCCACACACGGCGCAAACGTTTCCGGCTGCCTCCGCTGCTGTGACGCCTCCACTGAACTCAAACGGAAGAATATGTCGGAAATGTTCCGATTTCTCCATTCAGCACTTCATTTTCTAGCATCTACAGCTCCACTGACTAGCTTCAAATGACAAAATGACTATGTAAACCCGAATAGCAACAGTGAACTGCAAATAAAAAATGACAAATGATAAATAAATCCATAGCAACCGGAATAACAACATACAAAACAAAAACGCTACGAACTTATGCACCAACCTAATACTTAGCGAAATGCAACACACCAATTCAATTCACGAAGTTGTTGATTGCATCTCCACGTAGATGTTCCATCCTGCTAATTCATTTACTATCGAACAGATGGAGCAAGATTTCGTTGACAACTGCTTGGTTTAACACAGTGACCTCCTTCCTTGGGGTAATCAACCGCTGAGGGCTAAAATATAATTTTCAGATAGATAAATACAAAAGGAGCCAGTTATTTTCCGGCCACGAAACTAAATTATCTTTAAAAGATCAGTACTATTTTCACTGTTTCGTACAATTATATAATTTACCATAATTAAATTTTGTTTTTCAAATAATACCATGAACACATGGCACATAGTCGTGTAGGTTACAGCCGGTCGGAGTGGCCGAGCGGTTGTAGGCGCTACAGTCTGGAGACCGCTACGATCGCAGGTTCGAATCCTGCCTCGGGCATGGATGTGTGTGATTTCCTTAGGTTAGTTAGGTTTAATTTGTTCTAAGCTCTAGGCGACTGATGACCTCAGAAGTTAAGTCGCATAGTGCTCAGAGCCATTTGAACCGTTTTGCAGGTTGCAGCTTGTGAAACGAATTTATGAAAAGCACCTTCCCCACACAGTCTCCCCACTACACACATACAATGTACTTTGTACTACGTTTCTGCGGCAATAAAGTTTAGACATATACTTCACATGCCATTAAAATGGCTTCTCCGGGTGGTAGCTAGTTCCCACTATAGATCAGGAATTTCTTTATTTAAACTTCCTGGCCGATTACAACTGTGTGCCGGACCGAGACTCGAACTCGGGACCTTTGCCTTCTAGAAAGTAGGAGACGAAACACTGGCAGAAGTAAAGCTGTGAGAACGGGACCTGAGTCGTGCTTGGGTATCTCAGAAGGTAGAGCATTTGCCCGCCATAGGCAAAGGTCCTGAGTTCGAGTCTCGCTCCAGCACACAGTTTTAATCTACCAGGAAGTTACATATCAGCGCACACTCCGCTGCAGAGTGAAAAGCCCATTCTGGAAATTTCTTTATTATTCACTTCGCAACAATAAAAGAAATAATTGACAGGACAGTAGAACAGATGCTATGTAATGGATACTACATTGTTACAGAGCCCACACAGTATCATTATTATTATTATTATTATTATTAGTGGCAATGGTCAGAAACAAAGTAGTGGCAGCCTGAAGTCTCCCAGTTTCTGCCATTGTAGAATAACGAATCTAGTAGTGAAGTTATTTGCAAATAGTAAGCCGACGTGTAACGCTCACACTTTAATTTGATTGATGTTGAATGGGGATGTAGCGTGTGTGCCTGAAGCAAGTCAGTCACCTACTCTCTTCTTTACAGAACACCGAGACCATTCCAAAATATTCGAGAATATTCCAAAACTTTCTAAACTTTTCGAGAACTTTAAAGAAAATTGTGGGAACTTTCCAGAACATTTCACAATACCAAATCATTTAAGCTCGTTCGGAACGTTAGAAAAAAATCTCCGTGATAATGTACAACACTCTGCAGCATTCCACAACATCAAACAATACTTTAGAACATTCGTTAACATTCAAGAATATTCGTAAAATGTCGAGAAAATTATAGGTAACTCTCGAATTTTTGCCTTCAAATACACATTCTCATACTTTCTGTAAGATTCTATAGCAGTTGCTATTTTATTCAGCAACCGGTTCAGTCCTACGTTACATCATCTTCAGGTAAGTGATGATCAAAGAGATCGCTGTGTCAAAAATCTACGGACACCAGTAATTGCATGCTGCCCACAGTTGGGATTCTGCCTTCACGGCTGTCAGGGGGTCTGAAGATGGCGTAACGTAGCGCTGAAACTGGTTGTTAAAATAAAATAACAAATTTAGACGGCTGAAAGTGTTTTGATTCGAAATTTGATACTGAACAGCAGAGGGCCTGCAACCGTCTGTATAACGATGTACTTACAGAGCCAGTCTGCAATATTCTTCAGCATCATCGAATATTCTGGAATATTGTAGAATCTTTCCTTAGCATTTTTTCTGGAACATACTAGAACATTTTGACCAGTCTCGGCCACATAGGTACTCGATTTCCCGTCTGCTTCACTGAATTTCCGTAAGATGCGCATTCATCGATTCCCTCTTTTTGATGTACACATTTTCGAAAGCCCTGGAGTTGCAAACCGAAACCTTCGTTGTTGTTGACTGTTGACTACCATAGTAAATAACCCGCGTGGGCTGTGGGCGTCTGTTATAGTGGCACGCACGGACATATAACGCTTACATGTATTACACATATTGATTTATTAGCCCACGGAGTGGCCGCGCGGTTTGAGGCGCCATGTCACGGATTGCGTGGCCCCTCCCGCCGGAGTTTAGAGTCCTCCCTCGGGCATGGATGTGTGTGTTGTTCTTAGCATAAGTTAGTTTAAGTTTAGGGGCCGATGACCACAGCAGTTGGTGCCCTTAGGATTTATTAATTTCTTTTTTTCCTGAATCAAGGTGGCAGTTGAAGAATAGTGTTGTGGTCAGTTTTCGCAGAAAGTCTGTAAATATTCGTTTTATAAATTGAAAATGCTTTCTTTTCGTGATCTATACAGGGTGTTACAAAAAGGTACGGCCAAACTTTCAGGAAACATTCCTCACACACAAAGAAAGAAAATATGTTATGTGGACATGTGTCGGGAAACGCTTACTTTCCATGTTAGAGCTCATTTTATTACTTCTCTTCAAATCACATTAATCATGGAATGGAAACACACAGCAACAGAACGTATCAGGGTGAATTCAAACACATTGTTACACGGAATGTTTAAACTGTCCTCCGCTATCGAGGATACATGCATCCACCCTCCGTCGCATGGAATCCCTGATGCGCTGATGCAGCCCTGGAGAATGGTGTATTGTATCACAGCCGTCCACAATACGAGCACGAAGAGTCTCTACATTTGGTACCGGTGTTCCGTAGACAAGAGCTTTCAAATGCCTCCATAAATGAAATTAAAGAGGGTTGAGGTCAGGAGTGCGTGGAGGCCATGGAATTGGTCCGCCTCTACCAATCCATCGGTCACCGAATCTGTTGTTGAGAAGCGTACGAACACTTCGACTGAAATGTGCAGGAGCTCCATCGCGCATGAACCACATGTTGTGTTCTACTTGTAAAAGCACATGTTCTAGCAGCACAGGTAGAGTATCCTGTATGAAATCATGATAACGTGCTCCATTGAGCATAGGTGGACGAAAACAAAATGACCTCTAACATGGAAATTAAGTGTTTCCGGACACATGTCCACATAACATCTTTTCTTTATTTGTATGTGAGGAATGTTTCCTGAAAGTTTGGCCGTACCTTTTTGTAACACACTGTATTTATGTGCCAGATGCTTTTCACCTTTTACATGAAGTCATCTGCAGTTGACTTAATTTGGAATAATACAACTTTTGTTATTATGTGCGGTATTTATACAGGGTGTTCAGTACGAACTTCTAGGAGTGAGTATGTAACATTACTTAAGTATCTCCTATATAGTCGGATCTACTTTGCGTCGAAACCAGTGTAGGGGAGTCGAAACCAGTAGTGACCCATAACGTCATATTAACTTGAGATTTTTTATTATACATGTCATTCGTTTCTAAATTTTATTGATTATTTACAGAGTAAAGAATTTAATTATGTACAACATTTAATAGGTAATGAGTTTTAATGAGATAACAAATAACCTTGTTGCATTATGCATGACATGTTTTCTCTTTGTAAGAAAAAAAACTTCCCGTGTTGCTCGAGTGAGCGATCAAGTAGTCGTCGGGTGCTGATCTGCCGCAACTTTCATGCATGTGCATAGAATTGTTCATTTACAACCCGCAGTTGATTTAAAAATTATTCTAGGGAACCACGGCCCGACTTTGGTGCAAACAAATCGCGCGCGAATTCTCAAATATCGGCGTGGAAGTCAAGAGACGCAGCTGGAAGTTAGGCGTTATCGGCGCGTGTGTGATTATTTACGGACACTAGCTTGATAGTAACTATCAAAGACTTATATAAGCGGCATAGTAATCGTCTTGATGCTTAAATCAAGCGAGAAGCGATTTGCTGTCGGGATACGACAAATATTAATCATTGCATAGTCAGCTTGTTGATACGTTTGCTTAGAAACTCTTAAACAGACAGTGATATAATTATTGAAATCATCTTGTAAGTATTAATAACCACTACCCACACATCAGAAACTAATTACTTCAACAGCGAGTGATTTCTGGATTGGATGAGTTTTTTTTATTTCAGCAAATTGGTATTAATAAAGTTCTTTCGAGGTTGAAACTTCATCAATGGTGTCGCACTCATTCAGTTTAGTAGAACGATAGATAGCACTAGCTACGATACTATTTAAAGTTTCAAAAGAAAAGAGAGCTCATACCTGTTTTTCTTTTGATAAATGTTCGTACTTCAGCCGTCAGTCTTCTCAAACCAGGGGCAAGAGTTATGCTCCCTCACAGCACTACGATATCGTGAACCACCACACCCATGTGTCCCCTTCTCACTACATTTCTGCACTGAAAACCCCGAAATATAGGCGCGGTACGAAGAAGGAAGAAAGACGAAAGATCAGCGAAAGAAACGGAACAAAGAAAGAAGGGGAGGTCACAAGTACATAATACTTTGAATAGGAACCCATGTCCGGAAACGAACCTTTTCCGTGCTACAGCCGTTTTAAAAGACGTTTGTTACGTAGTCATGCAACAGGGTAGTCATCGTGCAGGTGGTTACGTCGGAGCAGCTGATTTCATTTGACGTCCATCCTACTTCTCTGACCTGGTTAGAGCCTCATTCACGTGTTTCTGAGTGTTAGAGCAACATAGTTTAGTACGCATTTGCAGAATACACCGACATGATCCTTCTGAATGGCGAGGCTCACGGTAATGAAGAGCTGCTCGCGTCCATCGAGAAACGAGCATTTTCTTTGGCGGCTTGTGAGTGATGTACTGGGTCACGCCTAATGAATTACTCGTAAAAGTGATCGTGTTACCAACATGTTTTCAAATGAATCGTGTCCGGACATGGGTTCCAATTCAAAATCTTATCTACTTACTCCGCTCTGTAAGTCCTAAAAGTTTGTAACGAGAATTTCCGAGCACACTGTAGATCAGAAAGCAGATCGCGCCGTAACGTTTACATTACTGAATCATCACTTTATAACTGTGCAGCCTCCCCTAGGACTCATATGAAATGTCCGATACCACCTTTTTATATGCATCCGGATAGTTATCGGAGAATTCAGTGCTTCCTAAGGCCTTGTACGTATGTCTTTATATGTATCATTCTGTCCTATTTGATGAAAAACTTGATATTCATTGTGGAATGTTCTGGAAGGACGTGCGTTGTCGTAATTATCGGTGGATTGTTGTCATTGATAATATTATGTTCATATACTAAATTAAGTAACTAATCAAAAAATTGAGGTATTAAGTCCTTAGCAATAAATAAAGAGACTGCAGAGGTGTTAGCATGAAAAATCAATGCTTCTAATTAACAAAATGTTAATCCAAAAATCCAAGACCTCACTATCTTGATAAACAGCTTAAAAGTTATTACGAAGTGATGTATTTTCATTTGTTATGTCTTCCTCTGTAATTAATGCTGTTTGTAATTACATTTCTAATTAGCTCTTCAATTGTTTACATCTCACCTTTCTCCAATTTTCAGAATTTTTAACATTTTATGTATGAAGTCGGGCAAATCACGAGCTCTGTACTACCATTGAATGTTAGGAACCAAGTCCAAACTGTAATTAATTACGTAACTAAAATAATACTAGACATTATTGTAATTAAAGTGCAGAATGGTTTTCTCATGGAAAACTAAAGATATTACTATAAAATATTGTCCTTGAATATTGTATTTTATGCCTTATTCGGCTGTGACATCAGTTTCTTTACGTTTTGTAAATTTTAATTGTAAAATTAAAATTGTACAAAATTAATAATGCATTATTTTGGAAGCTATTGTTAAAATTCTGTATAAAGCAATGCAGCGATGCTGCGAGAAGTCAGTTTTGAAGTTACTCTTGGAAGTCAAAGAGATCAGTTAAGTCTGTCCGTGTTTTGTTTACATAGCGAGTGTCCAGTTCGGATGTCAATTAATGTGAATACATTTTCTGAAGGATGAAAATTTCCCATTCATTTATCAATGGGCCAGGTAGATGAAACGTAAGTATTATTCAGCACGAATCGTTACAACTCGCCGTATTTAGTTTTGTCCGTCGGTGATAAAGAATTCTGTGTGAGACGGTATTAGCTCGATGTCTCCTAGGGTGACAATACCTTTTGTCTCGTGTGCTTGCCCGTTGTGTCGAAAGGAAGTGAACATGCAGTCGCTCGAAGCATGTAAGGGGGTCGCCGCGATGCAGGCAACCCGCAAAGCAGACCTGCTTTGTTGTGTCGCCGTCTTTGCAGGCGTCGTCCAGGGCAACCGGCCACAAACACTCGGCTAGCCCAGTCATCCCACGATGAAAAATATGTGCCTGGAGCGACAACGGCGCGTGTCGGAACTACTTGAGGTGACACCGTATCGAGCGTGTACTGTCAGCGGAGCTGAGAATCTACGGTGGTGAAGTGGAGCCGAAGCTGCGTCTAACGTCTCCATGCCGAAGCGACCGTGCCGTGGTACCGTTGCTGGACCGCTTTGTTTTGACTGATGGTTTTGAAGTTAGCCGGATGCGGTGGCCGAGCGGTTCTAGACGCTTAAGTCCGGAACCGCGCGACTGCTATGGTCGCAGGTTCGAATCCTGCCTCGGGCATGGATTTTTGTGATGTTCTTAGATTAGTTAGGTTTCAGTAGTTCATGTAGAACATGTTATGAGGAATGTGTGGCTAGATGAAGGAGAAACAGGAATTAAAATAGCTGGAATAAATGTAAACAACCTCAGGTACGTGGATGATACGATCCTGTTGGCAGAAAGTGAATAAAAATTGAGAACACTCTTGCTGAAGGTGAAAGTGAAAAGGACGGTCTTAGGCTGAATGTGAAGAAAACGAAAATTATGGCAACTACACCTACCAATTCGTGGGATATAGCAGGAGAAACCATGGAGGTAGTGACCACATTCAGTTATCTCGGTTTCCAGATCTCTGATGATGGCGACTGCAGCCATGAAATCCGGAGACGCCTGTTGCTCGGTAGACAGACGATGTCAAACCTTGAGAAGGCTATAAGGTCCAGAGATATAACACTAGCAACAAAGATCAGTATTGTGAGGGCTATGGTCTTTCCGGTTGTGATGTATGGATGTGAGACCTGGGCCATTAGAAAGGTTGAACGGCGAAGAATTGACTCCTTCGAATTGTGGTGTTGGAGGAAACAAAGAGAACCAACAGATCAATATTGGATCAAATAAAACCAGATTTCTCCCCGGAATGTCTAACGTTGGATTTTGAGTGTGGCCTTCAGCCGATCTAGAGTTAATCAAAGGAGGTCGATTAAAGTCTTGAGTGTTTTGCGTCCTTGTTGTAATATTGTGTGTTGATGAAAAAAGTTTGTGTGTTGAGTGCAGCTGACAGCAACATATTTTGGCCGCTTTCCACAACCCAATCCGCTCTGCCACTGCTATCGCAGGCGTTTCAACCTGTCCCGGAAGAACGCCACAACTGCCGTATGGGATGACCAAGAATGAATTTCGGCTGTAGCAGCGTAGAACGGTCTGCAGTGGTTTATGTAGGTCCTGTCCATGTTATCTTCTTGCGTTATTATTATAGCTGCTCGTTGTAACTAGTAGTTATGTGTATTCAGTGTACAGTTTACAGACTCTGTGCGTCGGCAGTGATTCGTACAGCGAGCTGCGGAAAGGTCGGTATATTTTTGTGAATCACCCTGTAGCTGTTTGTCGTGACGTAGTGGGGTACGCCGAATGGGGTGCTACCTGCTCGATCTCCAGTTGGCAGGCCCGCAATCTGGCGATCGCTATTCCCTTACGTGTCAAACCTCCATCCACACCACAACTCCCAGTCCCCACTTCCCTCCAGACCGACAAATACCTAGAACTGAATTTTTCCCTTAATAAAGTTCTACTGCACGTATATGCGCTAGCCGCATTTAATATTTCTTCTCAACCTACTCCATTTAACATTAAACATTAATTTTATACCATAAAACAGTTTTCTTCTTTATAATCTGCTATTTTTCCATCTCCTGATATGCGGAAGCTGGTAGTTCTAGAGGAAGATGAATCGGACCTTTCTTATAGGAAAGTTAATGAAGTTTAATTTTGTACTGGGAAACATTTTCGCTAGAAGCTGCGGTTTTCGGGATATTCAAGGAAAACCAAAAAAATAGATCTTTAAACGACCATCAACGCGGAAGCCCCATATCAACCCTGTTGGTATGCTGCTCACGACGCTTCCCTCTACTGCTCTATAAAGATTTACGACTGCTCGAATTTTTACCCCTGTCGAACTGTTTTGGTCTTTGTTGTCTGGGCTACACTGACGCATGTGCGCAATGCCGTAAAGAAGAAGAGGCGTGGAAAATAAAGTAGAGGAACTGTTCTCCTGCACACTAATGCAACACTACGCACGGCTCACACAACACGTTTTCTATGGGAGATATGGAAGCTTCTGCCGTACAGTCCAGATCTCACACCACACCTAGCGAGGTGGCTCAGTGGTTAGAGCACTGGACTCGCATTCGGGAGGACGACGGTTCAAACCCAATTCCGGCCATCCTGATTTAGCTTTTCCGTGATTTCCCTAAATCGCTTCAGGCAAATGCCGGGATGGTTCGTTTGAAAGGGCGCGGTCGGCTTCTTTCCCTCATCCTTCCCTAACCCGACGGGACCAGTAACCTCCCTGTTTCGTCCCCTCACCCCAAATCAACAAACCAACCAATCTTACACGATGTGTTTTACGTTTTTTTGGCATCCGGCAAGAATACGTGGGGGAAGGCAGGAGGTAGGGCGGAGGAGGGGGGGGGGGAGGGGAGAGGGCAGATGTTCCAACGATGTGGACGTTCACACAGCAGTTCTGGAATGGCTCCCTGAAGAAGGACGGTCTTAATTGAGGAATTGACACTGCACTCGCATTCGGCCATCCTGATTTAGGTTTTCCGTGATTTCTCTAAATCGCTCCAGGCAAATTCCGGGATGGTTCCTTTGAAAGGGCACGGCCGACTTCATTCCCCGTCCTTCCCTAATCCGATGAGACCGATGACCTAGCTGTTTGGTCTCTTCCCCCAAACAACCCAACCCCATTGAGGAATTGGAACGATTGGCAGAGCGCTCGGACAGTTGTTCACACCGAGCGAGGTGGCGCAGAGTCTAGCACACTGGACTCGCATTCGGGAGGACAACGGTACAAACCCGATTCCGGCCATCCTGATTTAGCTTTTCCCTGATTTCTCTAAATCGGTGCAGGCAAATGCTGGGATGGTTCCATTAAAAGGACACGGCCGACTTTCTTCCCCGTCCTTCCCTAATTCGATGAGACCGATGACTTCGCTGTCTGGTCTCCTCCCCCAAACACCCCAACCCAACAGTTTGTTCACCGAGTGTATTCAAGGACACTGTCACATATCTCTGGCAGTTTGCGTATATTCGATAATGTTGCTTGGCGTACCATAGTAGCTATACACTCTCTGAAGTCACCTCGTGCAACGTACTGCTTCGACGTAGGTGTGCGGCCACTTGTGAGTGATGGTCCGCCACACGGCTCTTCTGGACAGGGTGGAGGCCCGACTTGAGTGGCGCAGCGACTACGGCCCCCGATGGCGATGGCACCACTCAGCGCTCGCCGTTTAATGCCCCGCTAAGCGACGCGCAGACACCTCGTTCCGGGCCACTCCAGCGCCTCTCCAGCGACCGTGCTGGAGCCTGTTTTTTTCGCAAGTATTCCTCTCGTTTCCAGCGCCATTACTGCTCCGCCTGCCGCTGTCCGGATGAAGTGTTTTCTGTATAATAGACCACGTGGATTGGGGGAAGGGAGGGGGGGGGGAAGAGAGAGAGAGAGAGAAAGGGGTGAGGGCAGACAGAGGCAGAAAGATTGTCAGCAGAGGGGGGAAAAAAGAGGCTCGAGCTAACAACGGCGCGTGGCAATTTTTTCCTTGCTCTCCCTCTTTTATTTCGAGACCAGTGAGGCGACGCTGGGAGTTGGTAAGACTGCGCTACGTAGCAATTACCGTTCGTGCGCAGTGCTGCCAACGCCCCAGAAAATGATCTACTGCAGGCACTACCACGCACCTGCGTCCTCGTTTCTTTTACTAGGGCAAGAGAGAAAGAAAACGGCAATTTTTTTAAAAACAGAAGCCGTTTATAAAGCAAAGAAACATCAGAAACAGTTTCTCTGCAGGGGGAGTCAGAGAGAATGTGACCTAATTTGTGAGGTGATTCTACGTGTGAAAATAAACCGATAAGGTTGTGTGAATATGTGTGCAGTTTTCGATCGTTACGGAACTGGAGCAGGTTGAAGATTACACACATCCATGAATGATTATGAAGACAAGAGTGAATATTACCTACCAAAATGCTGAGTAGGCGCTGTGATGGACAGAATAATGGTGGGACAGATCATCCGTCGTACAAGAGGTTTTGGGGTTTTCCAACAGATGGCAGCACTGTGCCGTCGCGCCGAGACAACATCTGCAAGCGTAGCCTGTCTGTAATCGTACGTTGGATCAGTGAACAGCCGTGAGGCCGTGTGCGTGTGGTGTTTGAGAGTTGTTTAATTGATGAAGTCCATTTTGTCCGCGAATGCGAACCTTCCGCATACGTTCACCCATACAAAATACGCAGACATGTTTGTGTGTGCGTACTGCAATGGTGTTGCCTGTGCGGCTATGACTGTGTCAGAGACGTTTCCCTCATCGATGAACCTCTGTGTGCCAGGCTATTTCCCAGGGTTTTTCAAATATTACGTGAATTCGGATGTAATCTCAGAACGTGTGACCGTGCAGTCAGTGGAAGAAAGGGAAGACTTTACTGCAACAGTAAAAAGAAGTTTGGACAAAACGTTTCGTCTATGGAGTGCGTGATTGATTATTTTGTAATTTTTTTTGTTTATTTATAGGCGCAATCACATATTTACGATACAATCATAACGGGTTTCGGCCATACAATGACCGTCTTCAGAGTCTAAAACAATATAAATGAAAATTTATATTAAAAACTAAAAATAAGTGCAACATTTAACTTCTTACTAATAAGCCTGGTTATTTATAGACGAAATCACATATTTATGACACAATCATAACGGGTTTCGGCCATACAATGACAATCTTCAGAGTCTAAAACAATACAAATGGAAATTTATATTAAACCCTAAAAATAAGTGCAATATTTAACTTATTACTAATAAGCCTGGTTAAATATTGACTTATTTTTAGGTTTTAATATAAATTTTCATTTGTATTGTTTTAGAATCTGAAGATGGTCATTGTATGGCCGAAGCTGGTTATGACTGTGTCATAAATATGTGATTGCGTCTATAAATAAACAAAAAAATTTGTTTAGAGGAGTCCCACCTCCAGTACAAGCTGCATCAGCCGTTAGCTCGACATTCCACAGACGCCACAGCGGCGTACATTACATCGAGATGACTCATTCCATGTGCAGGGTGTGCATCTTTCTCCAGGTGACTGAATACACAGGCAACAATTTTGTGAATGGCTGGCTCTACACAGAGACTTCGTGCAATGAATATCATTTACAGATGAGGTCGCCTTTACACGTAATAGTACCAAGAACACCAGCAGTTCTAATACATGGGCAGTGGAGAACCCATATGTCACTAGGGAAACAAGATTCCCAGTTAGGTTCTCAGTCAACTCTGCTGTGGTATGATTGATGACTTGGTAATATGGTGTGTATTCTCGCCCAGTCTCCTGACATCCGCAGCATAGGGACATTTCCTTATAGAACTACTATCGGCGCTTTTGGAAGACGTGGCATTAGAGTAACGACGGCAAATGTACGCCGCGCGGGATTAGCCGAGCGGTCTAGGGCGCTGCAGTCATGGACTGTGCGGCTGGTCCCGGAGGAAGGTTCGAGTCCTCTCTCGGGCGTGTGTGTGTGTGTGTGTGTATATCTGTTTGTCCTTAGGATAATTTAGGTTAAGTAGTGTGTAAGCTTAAGTCCCATGAGATTTCACACACATTTGAAGATTTGGCAAATGTACCTGCAACATGAGGGATAATCAGTTCACTGTACCAGACAAGTATCCGACTATCTGAATGACTAAGGAACTTAACATCTGAAATCAACATTTCGCGGCCCTTTCGGCAACTGTGTAAGTATTAATTTAATTTCAATGATTACCAGCGTCAGTTGCACCGTTTGCCTAGAAGAAGGTTTGGTTTTCCCGACTGAAACCTCGGTATATTCTAGGCAAACGGTGGAACTGAGGCTGTTAATTATTAAAATTAAACTTAACATCTGAGGTCATCAGTCCCCTAGGCTTGGAACTACTTAAACCTAACTAACGTAAGGTCATCACACACATCCATGCCCGAGGCAGGATTCGAACCTGCGACCGTAGCGGTCGCCCGGTTCCAGACTGAAGTGCCTGGAACCGCACGACCACACTGGCTGGCCTGAATGACTGGTGGTCGATGCTAAATAGGAACATACAAATCTCTTCTTTGCACATCCAGCAGATTTGCCAGTGAAGTCGATAAGGAGCTGGCTGCATGGTTTGGGTCTACAACGACTAAGATAATTAGAAGTCGTTGGTAAGAAATAATATATTGTACTTAAGTGGCGGTGCAGGAGTCTTCATAGGAGGAATATAATTGCAAACAGAGAGCTACAGAGGCATCACATAG
Organism: Schistocerca gregaria; assembly: GCF_023897955.1. Classification (NCBI taxonomy): domain Eukaryota; kingdom Metazoa; phylum Arthropoda; class Insecta; order Orthoptera; family Acrididae; genus Schistocerca; species Schistocerca gregaria. The sequence continues at coordinate 143,972,001 of NC_064928.1, read as the reverse complement.
GCCATACTTTAACTAAGCGCCTTGTCAGAGGTTGCTTCCTATCAGGCTACACTACTTTCCTACTTGACGTCCCCAGCAAGAGTGGCCGAGCGGCCGCTAGGGACTTGTTGCAAGCCGCGGAACGCCGCTAGTCTCGACTCGCGGGTCCAGGGATACCAGTACGGACCGCGGTCGACAACTGCAACCCCTAACAAGTGGGGTTTCGAACGTTGATTCCACAGTATAGACGTGAAAAATTTGTCGCTCGCATCGCCGACGCTGCAGACCGTATTAAAGTCCGCCGAGATGATGATCATCGCGCAACAGAACACAGCCTCCAGTGCGTTGACAAGTGCATTGAGGTGGGTGGGGGACTTTTTGGACATCTCTCGTAGGATGCCTCACTCGTCTGTCCCGCCACTATTCTGTTCATCGCAGCGCCTACACAGCATTTCGGTAAGTAATATTCACACTTGTCGTCACAATCCTTCATGAATGTGTGTAGTGTTCAACACGCTCCAGTTCTGTAACGATCGAAAGTCGAAAACGTGCTCATAGGACTCTTTTCGGTTTATTTTCACATGCAGAATCATATCACAAATTATGTGACGTTCCTCCTGAGGCACTCTGTATATTTTCTTTCTTAATGTCTGTGCACTACCAATCAAAGTGGCGCAGTGGTTAGTACAATGGAATCGCGTTCGGAAGGTCAACTGGACCCGCATCCGGCCAGCCAGATTTAATTTTTCCGTGATGTCTCTAAATCGCTCCAGGCACATGCTGGGATGCTTCCTTTGAAAGGACATGGCCGACTTCCTTCCCCATAAGTCACACAATCCGAGTTTGTACTCCGTCTTTGATGACCTAGATGTCGACGGGACGTTAAACCCAGTCTTCCTTCCTTCCTTCCTTCCTTCCTTCCTTCCTTCCTTCCATCCCTTCTACCTACTTGTTCCATTTCCTCACAAACTTCGTAATTAAGTCCTAGAAAAAGCTCTGTGGAATCGTGCGCACATACTGATGCACTGCCTCCACTACCTCGTCATCGGGCGATAACTCGAATTCAGGCAGGTGCCCCTTCATCAGGCGAAAAAGATGAAAGTCAGTTGCAGCCAGGTCGGGACAGTACAGGACATTCTCCAGCAGCGAAATAACACGATTTCGAACGCACGGGATTATTTTTCCAGGTGTAAGAGGGCTGCCATTACCCAGAAGAAAAATCACGGCATTTGAAAGCTTCCCTTCTTTCCTCGTTTTAATTTTTGTCTTTTACTATTGAGTAACCTTTAGGACTGCAATTATTCAGCAACTTTCGTACAGAAGCTTGGCGTTTCAAGCATTATATTGTTATGATTATTATTATTATTATTACTACTATTATTATCATCTTGCTCCTGCAGACGCGAGTAAATGTTCCCACATTGTGCTTTGCCGCTTCCTCGCATTATTTTTAGATCCACGTCTGATCAATGCTTCCTTCAAATGGTTCAAATGGATCTGAGCACTATAGGACTTAACATCTGTGGTCATCAGTCCCCTAGAACTTAGAACTACTTAAACCTAACTAATCTAAGGACAACACACAACACCCAGCCATCACGAGGCAGAGGAAATCCCTGACCCCGCCGGGAATCGAACCCGGGAACCCCGGCGCGGGAAGCGAGAACGCTACCGCACGACCACGAGATGAGGGCAATGCTTCGTATGTGATTGATATTTTCTCCTCCTTCCCTTTTAAGATACCCGATTTGCGATTTCGAGACTTGGAAACGTTGCTCCTTGTATTCGTCTCTTAGCTGATGAAGTACCCAACGAGTACAAACCTCGCGATAGGCTAGACACACGTAGATGACCAGCAGCAACTCTACCACCGATTCTGCAAATAATAACAGGTGTACAACACAGTCGAACGTCTGATCTGTAACATTTAGTAAACGAAAAACTTTTTTAGTTTCCTTTTTTTGGGGGACTGAAAGCTCGAAAAAGTTTAGAAAAGATTCGAAATTACTTTTAAAGTTTGTTGGAAGTAGCGAAGTGCTCTCATTATCAAACACCGGATGAAAGTGGGCCGATTCTGGGTAAATTGGGATGCGTTTTAAGAACACGCATTTGAATTTTTGTGACGTCATATCTCTCGAACTCAGTGTCGCACAATGATATATTTTTTATAAATTTTTAAATAAATTTTTATAAATTTCTCAGTTTTTCACATTAAGCAAAAAGAAATCTGTTGCTCATACTTTGGAATGTATCTTAATTCATCCTATATTTTCCAATACATACTACATTAGGGACATTTCTAGATTAGGCTTAATACAAAGTTTGACATTTTTGGCTCTTCAGATTATAGGGTACAAATATGGAATACTCCATTTGTTTGAAGTTTTTCGAAGTTAAAACAAACAATTAAAAATCTAATAATCCATTGTCAAAGAAAATGCTACAAAATACACAAATAAAAAAAAAGTTTTACATCACCCCGGTTCTCAGAACTCCTCAATATAGATGTTGACTGTGGATATTGCATCACACACACAGCCTCTTTGACTATTCAGAGATGTCACTAAACCCGCCCAAAGATATAAACAACCATGTATGAGCAGCGCGTATTAGACGAGGGGGTCCGACAACCGATCAGTTATTCCACAAGGAAGGAGGTACACGGCTCGTGTTGTCTGTAGTTCAACCATGCCTACACGGTCAGTACCGCGGTTCGATCGCGTCCGCATTGTTACTTTGTGCCAGGAAGGGCTCTCAACAAGTGCCCAGGCGTCTCTCAGTGAACCAAAGCGATGTTGTTCGGACATGGACGAGATACAGAGAGACAGGAACTGTCGATGATATGCATCGCTCAAGCGCCCAAGGGCTACTGCTGCCGTGAATGACCGCTACCTTCGGATTATGGCTCGAAGGAACTCTGACAGAAACGCTACCATGTTGAATAATGCTTTTCGTGCGCCGGCCGCGCGGTGGTCTCGCGGTTCTAGGCGCGCAGTCCGGAACCGTGCGACTGCTACGGTCGCAAGTTCGAATTCTGCCTCGGGCATGGATGTGTGTGATGTCCTTAGGTTAGTTAGGTTTAAGTAGTTCTAAGTTCTAGGTGACTGATGACCACAGCAGTTGAGTCCCATAGTGCTCTGAGCCATTTGAACCATTTTTTTGCTTTTCGTGCAGCCACAGGATGTCGCGTTGCGACTCAAACTGTGCGCAATAGTCTGCATGATGCGCATCTACACTCCCGACGTCCATAGCGAGGTCCATCTTTCCAAACACGACACCCCACAGAGCGTACAACAACATGCCGAATGGACCGCTCAGGATTGGCATCGCGTTCTCTTCACCGATGAGTGTCGCACATGCCTTCAACCAGGCAATTGTCAGAGAAGTTTTTGGAGAAAACCCGGTCAGGCTGAACGCCTTAGGCACACCGTCAGCGAGTGAAGCAAGGTATAGGTTCCATGATGTTTTGGGGTGGCCTTATGTGGGGCCGACGTACGCCGCTGGTGGTCGTGGAAGGCGCAGTAACGGCTGTATGATACATGAATGCCGTCCTCCAATGGGTAGTGCAACGATATCGGCAGCATATTGACGAGGTATTCGCGCCACCATCGTGCACTTCTTATGAATGACTTCCTTCAGGATAACGACATCGCTCCACTAGAGTTGCCAACATGTTCTCCAGACATGACCCATATCGAACATGCCTGGGATGGATTGAAAAGGGCTGTTTACGGATGACATGACCCACCAACGACTCTGACGGATCTACGCCGAATCGCCTTTGAAAAGTGGGACAATTTGGACCAACCGTGCCTTCATGAACTTGTGGATAGTATTCCACGACGAATACAGACGTGCATCAATGCAAGAGGACGTGCTACCTGGCATTAGAGGTACAGGTGTGTACAGCAATCTCGACCACCACATCTGAAGGTCTCGTTGTTTGGTGGTACAACGTGCAGTGTGTGGTTTCCATGAGCAATATAAAGGGCGGAAATGATGTTTAAGTTGATCTCTATTCCAATTTTATGTACAGGTTCCGGAACTCTAGGAACCGAGGTGATGCAAAACTTCTTTTGATGTATGTGTGTAAAACCACCATAGGAAACCACTCTAAATACACCATTTTCAGTTATTATATTCCTACGTAATTTCACTTGCAGAAGTCACACACATATCGTCTCTTACCGTAACGTGCAAATTCATTGTGCGCCCACATTTCGCACTTTAGGCACGTTACCCATTCTTCCCCCTGCCTCATTCTGCGGAAATTCACTTGAGCAAAAGAGACAATTGCTATCTCCATTACCGAGCGATTGCTACGGTCGCAGCCCGCAGCTCGTGGTCGTGCAGTAGCGTTCTCGCTTCCCACGCCCGAGTTCCCGGGTTCGATTCCCTGCGGGGTCAGGGATTTTCTCTGCCTCGTGATGGCTGGGTGTTGTGTGATGTCCTTAGGTTAGTTAGGTTTAAGTAGTTCTAATTTCTAGGGGACTGATGACCATAGATGTTAAGTCCCATAGTGCTCAGAGCCTCAGAGCCATTTGCTACGGTCGCAGGTTCGAATCCTGCCTCGGGCATGGATGTGTGTGATGTCCTTAGGTTAGTGAGGTTTAAGTAGTTCTAAGTTCTAGGGGACTGATGACCTGAGATGTTAAGTACCTTAGTGCTCAGAGCTAGTGAGGTTTAAGTAGTTCTAAGTTCTAGGGGACTGATGACCTGAGATGTTAAGTACCTTAGTGCTCAGAGCCATTTGCTATCTCCATTAGTGGGTACCCTGTTGTCCAGAATGCTACTAAGTGTGGACGAAACTACTCTCACGCTAAAAACATCCTCAAAATCAGATGATTCTTTGTTCCTAGGCTTTGGTGGCCACTACTTCTAGGCTTCCAGTTTATTTGTTGCTGTTGTCGATACTTCAAGCGACCTCTTGTATGAAGACAAGGTTAGGACTGCTGAAGGACCTGCTTTTCTTCCCTTCATTCCTGTCCTCTTCTCTGTTTGTGCAGTGGGTGAGATTTGTCAGGGTGTAATTTGAGGTGTGGCAGCAGATGTTTCTCCCTCGATTCCAGCAGCCTTTCCACTTTCAGAAGCCACAGCCCTTGCAACTGGTTAATTGACTGGATCATTAGGAACATCGTTAATTATTCCTTCAGGGCTGTGAATAAAATCTGCCTCCATGAAAATAAGAGGGTTTAACGGGCATATTCCTGACACCCTAAACCTGACTCCCCCGTCTGACACTTCCCATTCTGTTCGGCGATGTCCATATTTGTTACCGGGCCGGCATTTTCTCTCACCCATACGCGTATCAGCTCCGAATAATAGGTTTTCAAAGGATTCATGAAGATTCTATCCAGTGGTTGCATATCGGGGGGGGGGGGGGGGGGGGGCATGAGGAGGCAGAGACAAGGTTTTCGACTGCGTGATATGACATCCACATTTCTGGATTGGCTCATTTCTCTAGCATTTTTAATTGCTATTTTTATAGCAGACTCACCCCACTGCTTCTGAGCTTCTGAAGTCATTTCTGAAGCAATTCGTATAAGCAGAACACTTCGTGAAAGTACGGTGCAATTATGGAATATTAGGGTACAAATATGGAATAGTAGTATTGCATATTAGTGACACAGCCATCTTGAAATTCAGAAACGCAAATAAAATCGAAAATTAAATTTAACTAGGCAACAAACACTCCATTTTACAGCTTAATATATTAGCTAAACGTCTGTTTACAAAATATATTAATATTTTATGTATTATGACAAGAATGAAACTGAAAACCAACCACTGAAGATTGTCCGTGACTGAAACCGGTTGATATTTGGGTTTAAAATAAAAGCAACTAGTGCTGAAACATGCATTTTGTACGTCAGGAACAATCTTCACGGCTAAGTTTTATAAAGGTTTAAACCACCACATTAAATTTGACATTACTTACATATTATTTAAGTAACGACAAATGTAATGTGCTGGCTTAAACCATTTTAACACTTATTCTCGGCGAATCAGCTGTTTGTACTGTTTGTAGAAACATGTTCATCTTATAATCACTTTTCAAGACACTGTCCATTCCTGTTTCAAATAATTTGTTCATTTGTAGTATTGTCGGGCGTACAAACGGACAGTCGTTTTCGTAACACAATATTTTGAGAGCGTACCTTCCCGTCATCTTCTGGTGTTACATGTGTAATGAGCGTCTTTGGTACATCCAGCTTCCTTTATATTCTCGTCACCCCCCTCCCCACCCTTCCACCATTGCCGGTTACACGCCGCGAGGGGTGGAGTGGTGGTGGTGGTGGTGGTGGTGGTCGTGGTGGTGGTAGGAAGGGGGGTGGGAGGGTGGACGGTACCGCCGGAAACTGGGTGCGAACTCTGGTCCCTCAGTACTCCTCTGGTCTGCGTGTTTGGTCCCAAGCTTCCATCCGTTTTCTCATACTAAGACAGTCGCCGTGGGTTTTTGGGGACTGTTTTCTGAAGGAGGCTATTGAAACATGAGTGGCTGACGGGCTGATCACCAGAGACACTGGTTTCACTCTGAGTAACGTTTGGGTCCAGCACTCCGCCAACTAAAATCACAGCGTCGGCCGCGAGCAACTTCCGCGCCCAACGCAGGCCACAGGAGTACTGAGGGACCAGAGTTCGAGCCCAGCTCCCACCCCCCCCCCCCTCCTCCCTCTCTACCAGGCCACCCGTCGCGGCAAGCGGCTGGCATTGGAGGGAGGGGCAGGGGAAGATAAGAAAATAAAAGAGGCGGGGGTGTAACAAAGACTCTCGTTGTTATAAATAGTGCAAGACTCGCAAAAGTGATAGTGATTTTGGAGCCAGGAAAGCTATATCGCCCAACAACTTTGCTGTCAGTTATTGCTTAAACGTACGATATGGTTCTAAGACCCAGAATTCAGAAGTTAATACATGAAAGAGAACTAATACCATCGATCCAAGCAAGCTTCCGCCAAGAACACTCACCTATGTAGCCAATATTCAAGATAGTCAGTAATGTTACGCAATCCCTAAACTATGGCAATTATGCTTTGGAATCAATGTTGAACATCAAGCGAGCCTATGATAAAGTGTGGCAGTGCGGGCTGTACTATAAACCAATAAATATGGGTTTCCCAAATAAATTAATCAAATTAATATCATAAAAGAAGGCTGTATACATGCAAGAAGCCTGGAGATACTGACACGTTTCAGATAGATTATATAATGGTACGACAGAGATTTAGGAACCAGGTTTTAAATTGTAAGACATTTCCAGGGGCAGATGTGGACTCTGACCACAATCTATTGGTTATGACCTGTAGATTAAAACTGAAGAAATTGCAAAAAGGTGGGAATTTAAGGAGATGGGACCTGGATAAACTAAAAGAACAAGAGGTTGTACAGTTTCAAGAAGAGCATAAGGGAGCAATTGACAGGAATGGGGGAAAGAAATACAATAGAAGAAGAATGGGTAGCTTTGAGGGATGAAGTAGTGAAGGCAGCAGAGGATCAAGTAGGTAAAAAGACGAGGGCTGCTACAAATCCTTGGGTAAGAGAAGAAATATTGAATTTAATTGATGAAAGGAGAAAATATAAAAATGCAGTAAATGAAGCAGGCAAAAAGGAATACAAACGTCTCAAAAATGAGATCGTCAGGAAGTGCAAAATGGCTAAGCAGGGATGGCTAGAGGACAAATGTAAGGATGTAGAGGCTTATCTCACTAGGGGTAAGATAGATATTGCCTACAGGAAAATTAAAGAGACCTTTGGAGAAAAGAGAACCACTTGTATCAATATCAAGAGCTCAGATGGAAACCCAGTTCTAAGCAAAGAAGGGAAAGCAGAAAGGTGGAAGGAGTATATAGAGGGTCTATACAACGGCGATGTACTTCAGGACAATATTATGGAAATGGAAGAGGATGTAGATGAAGATGAAATGGGAGGTACGATACTGCGTGAAGAGTTTGACAGAGCATTGAAAGACCTGAGTCGAAACAAGGCCCCCGGAGTAGACAACATTCGATTGGAACTACTGACGGCCTTGGGAGAGCCAGTCCTGACAAAACTCTACCATCTGGTGAGCAAGATGTATGAGAGAGGCGAAATACCCTCAGACTTCAAGAAGAATATAATAATACCAATCCCAAAGAAAGCAGGTGTTGACATGTGAAAATTACCAAACTATCAGTTTAATAAGTCACAGCTGCAAAATACTAATGCGAATTCTTTACAGACGAATGGAAAAACTAGTAGAAGCCGACCTCGGGGACGATCAGTTTGGATTCCGTAGAAATGTTGGAACACGTGAGGCAATACTGGCCCTACGACTTATCGTAGAAGCTAGATTAAGGAAGGGCAAACCTACGTTTCTAGCATTTGTAGACTTAGAGAAAGCTTTTGACAATGTTGACTAGAATACTCTCTTTCAAATTCCGAAGGTGGCAGGGGTAAAATACAGGGAGCGAAAGGCTATTTACAATTTGTACAGAAACCAGATGGCGGTTATAAGAGTCGGGGGACATGAAAGGGAAGCAGTGGTTGGGAAGGGAGTGAGACAGGGTTGTAGTCTCTCCCCGACGTTATTCAATCTGTATATTGAGCAAGCAATGAAGGAAACAAAAGAAAAATTAGGAGTAGGTATTAAAATTCATGGAGAAGAAATAAAAACTTTGTGGTTCGCGATGACATCGTAATTCTGTCAGAGACAGCAAAGGACTTGGAGGAGCAGTTGAACGGAATGGATAGTGTCTTGAAAGGAGGATATAAGATGATCATCAACAAAAGCAGAACGAGGATAATGGAATGTAGTCGAATTAAGTCGGGTGATGCTGAGGGAATTAGATTAGGAAGTGAGACACTTAAAGTAGTAAAGGAGTTTTGCTATTTGGGGAGCAAAATAACTGATGATGGTCGAAGTAGAGAGGATATAAAATGTAGACTGGCAATGGCAAGGAAAGCGTTTCTCAAGAAGAGAAATTTGTTAACATCGAGTATAGATTTAAGTGTCAGGAAGTCATTTCTGAAAATATTTGTATGGAGTGTAGCCATGTATGGAAGTGAATCATGGACGATAACAAGTTTGGACAAGAAGAGATAGAAGCTTTCGAAATGTGGTGCTACAGAAGAATGCTGAAGATTAGATGGGTAGATCACATAACTAATGAGGAAGTATTGAATCGGATTGGGGAGAAGAGAAGTTTGTGGCACAACTTGGCCAGAAGAAGGGATCGGTTGGTAGGACATGTTCTGAGGCATCAAGGCATCACCAATTTCGTATTGGAGGGCAGCGTGGAGGATAAAAATCGTAGAGGGAGACCAAGAGATGACTACACTAAGCAGATTCAGAAGGATGTTGGTTGAAGTGGGTTCTGGGAGATGAAGAAGCTGGCACAGGATAGAGTAGCATGGAGAGCTGCATCAAACCAGTCTCAGGACTGAAGACCACAACAACAAGAACAATATCAAACTGTCTGGATGGTAGACCAATCAGCGTCTACATAAACAACAGTGAATCAGCACCTTCTTCGGCACCTTTTTCAAAAGCTGTCCGCGCCCTGTAGCTGAGTGGTCAGCGCGACGGAATGTCAATTCTAAGGGCCCGGGCTCGATTCCCGGCTGGGTTGGAGATTTTCTCCACTCTGGGACTGGGCGTTGTGTTGTCCTAATCATAATCATTCCCGCGCAAGGAAGTGGCGGGAAATCGAAAGACTTGCACCCGTCCGCGCGGGATTAGCCGAGCGGTCTTGGCTCTGCAGTCATGGACTGTGCGGCTGATCCCGGCGGACTTTCGAGTCCTCCCTCGGGCATGGGTGTGTGTGTTTGTCCTTAGGATACTTTAGGTTAAGTAGTGTGTAAGCTTATGGAGTGATGACCTTAGCAGTTATGTCCCATAATATTCTACCCGACGGGAGGCCGTAGTCACACGACATTTATTTATTTTATTTTCCAAAAGCTGGTGTACCGCAAGGAGCTATACTGTCAACAATATTGCTTTCTGTATACACGAAGATATACCCGTGCCAGGCGACAGGAATGAAGAACTCGCTTTGTATGCAGACGACACTGCCGGCTGGAGTCATTCACCTATGTTAAAGGGACGACACCGGCATACCTTTTGTTGTTTTAATATCATGGAGCCTTGGCTAACGAAATGGAGGATACGACCAAATGACGAAAAAGTCAGCTTATAGTCTTCCACGACAAAAATGTAACTCATTACAAATTACAAAAAAACAAATCCACGTCTCGAATTGTGTTGAAAGCAAAATAGCACCAAAAGGTACGGTAAACTAACTTGGATTAACATTCGATTCCACATTGACCTACAGACATGCTGCAAAGTTAGTATACACATTGTGGCTTCATACGACCAACATTGGCGTCCGCTGCACCGATATGACCGACATCAAAAGCACACACACCAAAATATTTTGGTATAGAACGAAGAATACTAGCGATAGCCATATTAAGGAGTACTAGCACCAGAAGTAGAGATCTCTACCAACTAGCCAATATTCAGCCATTAGAACGAAGACTGATACAGCTAACTGTGGTCTGTCAAGAATTTCTACAGAAAACAAAACAACAGAACTCGTCAGACAGCCACCACTACATTTTAATTTTCCGAGAAAAAAATACGCGTGTCCTCCCAAGTGCTATACAAACAATACATCCAGGATTGCACAATTTCCAAGGAATCCATCAAGCGGAAAATATATTGCAGCATCTACAAGATCAAAACGAGCATGAGGAATAATAAAAAATATATAGTTTAAAACTCTATTGAGATTTTTAGGGAGGTTCTTCCTCCAGTAAGAAAGAAAATTCGAGGTCTTAATTATTTCGCTGCCCACCCAAAATAGGATAGTAACTTAAAATAAGCGAAATAGCCTAACTCCTAAATTAAACAAATAAAGAGTGCCACCTCAGCATAAACAGTTGTCTTGTATTAAATGAACTCATCTTTTCGAAAAGGCAGCCGCCATTCCCATCAGGAAAAGAAAAAAACATTGAAGATAATAGCAAGGTATGCTGCCGGCTGAACACCTCACTACAGTACAAATAATTTTCATTAGTTATGCAGAGACGAAGAGACTTCATCAGGACACACAGAGTAGCGTGTTGCAGAGCACCGGCAAACTAGTATTCGGACAGAAGACCACACCAACAAATATTAACACGAAAAGTACACAGAGAACGTTTAATGCAACAAATATGCGACCGAAGATTTTCTGGCTATACGAGATGTTTATAATACACTGAAACCAGTCGTTAGTGCTCTACGAATGTGAACCATTTATTTTCCTCTGTTTCAGGTAAGCGATACTTGATCCGCTCCGCTGAAAAAATTCGCCGTGCTACAGTACGGGTACGTAAAAGTTTCCCTTATAGTACAATTACTTCAGATTATGACGCAGATTGCTAGCAGCTCGTTTTCCCTGTGTTCGTACTGGAAACACTACTTGAACAGTATGATACTGTGACCAAGCACCAGTAATTTGTTTATTACGCTCGCAGCTAACATCTTCTGTTTCCAGCCCCCACACGTAATGCTGTTGGTTCTCACGACGTCGATTGAAATTAGTTAGCTACTTACTTGTTCCCTACATTAAATTCGCGATAAACATGATGGTAATGCAAAAACAGACATAATGTCTTATGGGATAACAGCAATCAGTGATTTTATAATGTTACTTAAAATCCGTCTTGATTGCAATTTTTTTATTCATATGACCGGTTTCGGTTCATTCAGAACCATCTTCAGATCTGTAAAAATAATGATACTAATTTACTATTTCACGGAAAGAAATCTTTTTCATCGTGTCTAATCAACATCAAATGTACCAGAACGTACCTGATATTTCAGTTACAGGAGTAACCCGTCCAAATCCACCAATTTTCACATGCTACGTCACATAAAATTGGTTGTCAGAGTGCACGTCATTTATATTAATTATAACACTATTACCGACAGGTGGCGTCTGGTACATTTGCTACATTCCATTTGCACATACTGTATTCAGTAGATCTTTTTTATATTAAAAATACTTAATAAAAATATGTAGATGTCAAGGTTAAAATCTGTACTTGTCAGAACTAAAAAACAGTAAAATTATCATTTTTATACGATCTAAAAAACATAGGGTGATTTATATATCTATGGTGATGGTGTGAACTTGTTTTCCTCTACGGTCTGCTTCCGTGGTTCCCGCCATTTCGGTGTTGTGCCGCGGTCCGCTCAGTCGTCAGATGTCCATCGGCTGTAAACAATATAGAGTTCAGACTGGTAGGAACTTTGAAACCAGATTCAGGGAGCACACCTACTCTCAAAACAAAACAGCTTTTGGGGCGCATATGGCTGCGACAAAGCACTCAGTCACGAACATTGAACACAATTTAGACATCCTGCATAGAGCTCATAAGGGACGGTTTCTTAACATTTTAGAAGAAATTGAAATATACACCCACAAAAATAAAGTTCCGGATTTAATCCTCAACGAGGAAAGCGAATTCAATCATAACGCCTATTTTAGCATTTATGACGACCTAGTAAGATGACAACTGTTGCGTGTGGAGATCCAGGCCGAGGGATGAGAGATGGTGCGCGGTGGAGAAGCCGGGAGACGCGTGCAGCGACTGGCGTCGTTGACGGGGCCCTCCTGCGCGGCCATCTTGCCCGCGGCGATGGACATCTGACGACTGAGCGGACCGCGGCACAACACCGAAATGGCGGGAGCCACGGAAGCAGACCGTAGAGGAAAACAAGTTCACACCAGCACCATAGATATATAAATCGCCCTATGTTTTTTAGATCGTATAAAAATGATAATTTTACTGTTTTTTAATTCTGACAAGTACAAATTTTAACCTTGACATCTACATATTTTTATTAAGTATTTTTAATATAAAAAAGATCTACTGAATACAGTATGTGCAAATGGAATGTAACAAATGTACCAGACGCCACCTGTCGGTAATACTGTTATAATTAATATAAATGACGTGCACTCTGACAACCAATTTTATGTGACGTAGCATGTGAAAATTGGTGGATTTGGACGGGTTACTCCTGTAACTGAAATATTAGGTACGTTCTGGTACATTTGATGTTGATTAGACAGGATGAAAATGATTTCTTTCCGTGAAATGGTAAATTAGTATCATTATTTTTACAGATCTCAAGATGGTTCTGAATGAACCGAAACCGGTCATATGAATAAAAAAAATTGCAATCAAGACGGATTTTAAGTAACATCATGGTAATGAACGTGTTCATTTTAACTGAAGACTCTGAAATATCTCGAAAACTAGTCATCGGATAAAAAAGAATATATAATTCCAATTTGTTTGTCTCGGAGGGTGACATCCAGTGAGTTTCGTTCAGTGGAAGACTTGTGTTTCAAAGTAGCGAAGATTAACAAGTGATAATAACTTTTAAAGTATACATTTTAGATCACATGTTTACTGGACTTTTTTTCTTGTTTTGCTTCATACTACCACTTCCTAAAATGCGGAAAGCAAAGAGCTTGCGGTAGAAGACATTTTTTCACAGTATCGGAGATCAAGAATTGCTCATAGCTCTTTTAAGGTGTGCGCTTTACAGCCCGTGTTCACTCGACCTTTTTGTTTCGAGCCGGCCTGTGTGGCCGAGCGGTTCTAGGCGATTCAGTCTGGAACCGCGCGACTGCTACGGTCGCAGGTTCGAATTCTGCCGCGGGCATGGATGTGTGTGATGTCCGTAGGTTGGTTAGGTTTAAGTAGTTCTAAGTTCTAGGGGACTGATGACCTCAGATGTTTAGTCCCATAGTGCTCAGAGCCATTTGAACCATTTTTGTTTTGTTTCGAATGATCATTCCTTTCATATCCTTGAATACTGACCATCACTTCGGAAACAGCCTGTATACGCTCAGCACAGAACATTCTAGTCCTAACATAATGTAATTAATAAACGACCTTAAATGACAGCTGCCATTCACTCCGGCGTGACCTTGGCAGATTTGTCGCCCGGCGATCTGCGTGGCGTCTGAACACGGGTGCAGCGTCGCACTAGAAGCGATTCAGCGGTGGTGAGTCGGCTCCCCTTCCGAACCTCCCAGAGAAATCGCCGTACGTCAGTGTCGACCGCCGCCGCCGTCCATCATGTCTACCGACAACGTACGGCGTCATTCGCGCCCATAACTCTCGTCAATGACCGCGCCAACTAGCCCCTTTCCCTCTGAAGAACGCGCACGGCCTTTCAAGTCGGCATAATGTACCTGCCCCAAATGATCGGTAAGAATAAGGGAGGAGATAAATTTTATAGCAGTCTTCTGCGAAAATTATGCCAAAATAAAGGACGGTCACTCTCTGAAGAGTCATTAGACTGTCATGAAACGCCCACTAGAAAAAAATATTAGCTACCGTCTTATAAGCCGCTTTGCAGCTGTATACAGGGTGTTACAAAAAGGTACGGCCAAACTTTAAGGAAACATTCCTCACACACAAATAAAGAAAAGATGTTATGTGGACATGTGTCCGGAGACGCTTAATTTCCATGTTAGAGCTCATTTAAGTTTCGTAAGTATGTACTGTACTTCCTCTATTGACTGCCGGTTGGGCCAATTGAAGGAAGGTAATGTTGACTTCGGTGCTTGTTTTGACATGCTACTCGTTGCTCTACACTACTAGCATCAAGAACATCAGTACATAGCATCAGCTGGTTAGTGTTCATCACGAACGTGGTTTTGCAGTCAGTGCAATGTTTACAAATGCGGGGTTGGCAGACGCCCATTTGATGTATGGATTAGCACGGGACAATAGCCGTGGCGCGGTACGTTTGTATCGAGTCAGATTTCAAGAACGAAGGTGTCCCGACAGGAAGTCGTTCGAAGCAATTGATCGGCGTCTTAGGGAGCACGGAGCATTCCAGCCTATGACTCGCGACTGGGGAAGACCTAGAACGACGAGGACACCTGCAATGGACGAGGCAATTCTTCGTGCAGTTGACGATAACCCTAATGTCAGCGTCAGAGAAGTTGCTGCTGTAAAAGGTAACGTTGACCACATCACTGTATGGAGAGTGCTACGGGAGAACCAGTTGTTTACGTACCATGTACAGCATGTGCAGGCACTATCAGCAGCTGATTGGCCTCCACGGTACACTTCTGCGAATGGTTCATCCACCAATGTGTCAATCCTTATTTCAGTGCAAATGTTCTCTTTACGGATGAGGCTTCATTCCAACATGATCAAATTGTAAATTTTCACAATCAACATGTGTGGGCTGACGAGAATTCGCAGGCAATTGTGCAATCACGTCATCAACACAGATTTTCTATGAACGTTTGGGCAGGCATTGTTGGTGATGTCTTGACTGGGCCCCATGTTCTTCCACCTACGCTCAATGGAGCACGTTATCATGATTTCATACGGGACACACTACCTATGCTGCTAGAACATGTGCCTTTACAAGTACGACACAACATGTGGTTCATGCACAATGGAGCTCCTGCACATTTTAGTCGAAGTGTTCGTACGCTTCTCAACAACATATTCGGTGACCGATGGATTGGTAGCGGCGGACCAATTCCGTGGCCTCCACGCTCTCCTGACCTCAACCCTCTTGACTTTCATTTATGGGGGCATTTGAAAGCTCTTGTCTACGCAACACCGGTACCAAATGTAGAGACTCTTCGTGCTCGTATTGTGGACGGCTGTGATACAATACGCCATTCTCCAGGGCTGCATCAGCGCATCAGGGATTCCATGCGACGGAGGGCGGATGCATGTATCCTCGGTAACGGAGGACATTTTGAACATTTCCTGTAACAAAGTGTTTGAAGTCACGCTGGTACTTTCTGTTGCTGTGTGTTTCCATTCCATGATTAATGTGATTTGAAGAGAAGTAATAAAATGAGCTGTAACATGGAAAGTAAGCGTTTCCCGACACATGTCCACATAACATATTTTCTTTCTTTGTGTGTGAGGAATGTTTCCTGAAAGTTTGGCCGTACCTTTGTGTAACACCCTGTGTGTGTGTGTTTACGGGCCCTTAACGGCGATGTTATCACCGCCATTACAAGTATTACAAGGAACGCATGTGTATAAAAGGGCTAAAAATGTTGTCACACAGTGAGCAAATGGCATGCATTACACAGCGTAAGGCAACGGAGAAAGGGTGAAATGTGCTGTACCCGGATTAAAACAATGAAAACGACAAAGGAGCTAAAATAACAGCACAAGGAAAAGCGCCTGGCTGACCACCTACAAAAAACAAGCGTGAGCCAGTTTGTAAAATACGTAAAAGGAGTTAAACCTAAAAGTAAAACAAGAAGTAGAAGAGAAGAGATAAAAATCAGCATAATATCGAGCCAGTCACAACGTTAAGACGTTAAAAACATCTTCCTAAAATTTTGTGATACAATTTTGACATATCACAAAACCTTGAAACTGGAATAACATTCGTTTGAACGTCACTTAAACGAGAGGGCCAATCTGCCGGTGCCCTCTGGTCTGACAATGAAAGACCTTGTAGTGAAATGTGGCAGGTGTTGATCTGCACGCCATAGGCACCACACATCGGAAGGTCCTCTCGCCCGAGCAAGAAGCGATTCGCCAAAGCGCTGCGCCCTATAAGAGGGTCGTTTGAAAAATTCGTGCGAAGTCCGAGAGATGGCACCACCGGCGCATATCGAGGTCATGTTCAGTTAGTAGCATCTTTGGAAAGAACGCACACTAAATTTGAGCCATATTGGTCTATTTCTTTGCCTTTGGCATTCGTGTGAATCGAGGAAGTCGAGTGATTATCAAAAAATGAACGAGGAAGAATTTCGTGATTCTATTAAACATTACTTTATGAATGGAAAAATGCCTCAGGAGACTAAAGAAAAGCTTGATAAACATTATTGTGGCTCTGCACCTTCGATTAGAAGTGGTTTCAAAATTTTTGGAATGGCCATATGGGCACAAGTGATGCTGAACGTTCTGGACGCCCTGTGGAGGTTATGACTCCAGAAATCATTGATAAAATCCATGATATGGTGATGGATGATAGAAGAGTTAAGGTGCGTGAGATTGCTAGTGCTGTGGGCATCTCGAATAAATGGGTACATAATATTTTTCATAAACATTTGGACATCAGAAAGCTATCCGCAAGATGGGTTCTGCGATTGCACACGCCTTAGCAAAAACGGAATCGTGTGAAGTGTTGCAGGACTTTAAGCGTTATTTCGTCTCTGTGGATGAAACATGAATACATTACTATAGTCCTGAGACCAAACAACAATCTAAACAATGGGTTACCAATGGAGAATCTGCACCAAAAAAGGCGAAGACCAGTCCTTTCGCCGCAAGGAATTCGCAAGGGATAATCGCCATCGACTATCTGGAAAAGGGTAAAACTATTAAAGGTGCACATTATTCATCGTTATTGGACCGTTTGAAAACCGAGCTCCAAGAAAAACGCCGGCGATTGGACAGCAAAAAAGTCCTTTTCCATGACGACAATGCACCAGCACGCACCTCGGCAGTTCTCGCAAAATTAATGGAAATAGGATTCCAACTCGTTTCACATCTCCCCTATTCTCCAGACTTGGCTTCCTCGGACTACTATTTGTTCCCCAATTTGAAGAAATGGCTGGCGGTACAAAGATTTTATTCAAACGAGGAGGTGATTGCAACAGCTAATAGCAATTTTGCAGACTTGGACAATTACTATTGTTCGAAAGGGATCAACAAATTAGAACAGCGTTGGACGAAGTGTATAAGTCTAAAAGGAGACTACATCGAAAAATAGAAAAAGGTTTACCCAAACACGTAAGTAGTTTTTGTTTTTGCACGGACTTTTCAAACGCCCCTCGTTCTTAGCCGAGCAAAAAGATCGTGATCGCGCCTGCGTGGCTCGAAGGATATTCGCCAGGGCTGCTATGTATATCATATATGTATGTACAGGGTGTTTCAAAAATGACCGGTATATTTGAAACGGCAATAAAAACTAAACGAGCAGCGATAGAAATACACCGTTTGTTGCAATATGCTTGGGACAACAGTACATTTTCAGGCGGACAAACTTTCGAAATTACAGTAGTTACAATTTTCAACAACAGATGGCGCTGCAAGTGATGTGAAAGATATAGAAGACAACGCAGTCTGTGGGTGCGCCATTCTGTACGTCGTCTTTCTGCTGTAAGCGCGTGCTGTTCACAACGCGCAAGTGTGCTGTGGACAACATGCTTTATTCCTTAGAACAGAGGATTTTTGAAGTGTTGGAATTCCACCGCCTAGAATACAGTGTTGTTGCAACAAGACGAAGTTTTCAACGCAGGTTTAATGTAACCAAAGGACCGAAAAGCGATACGATAAAGGATCTGTTTGAAAAATTTCAACGGACTGGGTACGTGATGGATGAACGTGCTGGAAAGGAAGGGAGGCCGCGTACGGCAACCACAGAGGGCAATGCGCAGCTAGTGCAGCAGGTGATCCAACAGCGGCCTCGGGTTTCCGTTCGCCGTGTTGCAGCTGCGGTCCAAATCACGCCAACGTCCACGTATCGTCTCATGCGCCAGAGTTTACACCTCTATCCATACAAAATTCAAACGCGGCAACCACTCAGCGCCGCTACCATTGCTGCACGAGAGACATTCGCTAACGATATAGTGCACAGGATTGATGACGGCGATATGCATGTGGGCAGCATTTGGTTTACTGACGAACTTATTTTTACCAGGACGGCTTCGTCAATAAACAGAACTGGTGCATATGGGGAACCGAAAAGCCCTATGTCCCATCGTCCCGGCATCCTCAAAAAGTACTGGACTGGGCCGCCATTTCCTCCAAAGGAATCATTGGCCCATTTTTCAGATCAGAAACGATTACTGCATCACGCTATCTGGACATTCTTCGTGAATTTGTGGCGGTACAAACTGCCTTAGACGACACTGCGAACACCTCGTGGTTTATGCAAGATGGTGCCCGGCCACATCGCACTGCCGACGTCTTTAATTTCCTGAATGAATATTTCGATGATCGTGTGATTGCTTTGGGCTATCCGAAACATACAGGAGGCGGCGTGGATTGGCCTCCCTATTCGCCAGACATGAACCCCTGTGACTTCTTTCTGTGGGGACACTTGAAAGACCAGGTGTACCGCCAGAATCCAGAAACAATTGAACAGCTGAAGCAGTACATCTCATCTGCATGTGAAGCCATTCCGCCAGACACGTTGTCAAAGGTTTCGGGCAATTTCATTCAGAGACTACGCCATATTATTGCTACGCAAGGTGGATATGTACTATAGAGTTTCCCAGATCGCAGCGCCATCTGTTGTTGACAATTGTAACTACTGTAATTTCGAAAGTTTGTTTGCCTGAAAATGGACTGTTGTCCCAAGCATATTGCAACAAACGGTGTATTTCTATCGCTGTTCGTTTAGTTTTTATTGCCGTTTCAAATATACCGGTCATTTTTGAAACACCCTGTATGTATGTATGTATGTATGAGCTGTCAAAAGTTATGGGATAGCGATATGCACGTATACAGATGGCGGTAGTATGTCATACTCAAGGCATAAAAGGAAAGTGCATTAGCGTCGCTGTTCAAAAAAATGGTTCAAATGGCTCTGAGCACTATAGGTCTTAACATATGTGGTCATCAGTCCCCTAGAACTTAGAACTAATTAAATCTAACTAACCTAAGGACATCACACACATCCATGCACGAGGCAGGATTTGAACCTGCGACCGTAGCGATCGTGCGGTTCCAGGCTGAAGCGCCTAGAACCGCTCGGCCACATAGGCCGGCAGCGTCGCTGTCATTTGTGCTCAGGCGATTCATGTGAAAAGATTTCCGACGCGCTTATGATCGCACAATGGGAATTACCAGACGCTGAACGCGGAGTGGTGGTTGCAGCTACATGAGACACATGAGACATTCCGACATTCGCAGTCTCAGGAGAGTGCCGAGAATACCACATTTCAGGCTTTAGCTCTCACCATGGACTACACAGTGGCTGACGGCCTTCACCCACGACCGATCCGAGCAGCGTTTGCGCAGTTAGTGCAAATAGGCAAGCGAAACTTTGTGGAAAAACTGCAGTAATCAATGTGTGACGTACGACGTACGTATCCGTTATCATAGTGCGGCGGCCTTCATAGGCTAAACTGGAGCACCTTTGCTTACAGCACAACATCGCCTGGAGCAACCCTCCTGGGCTCATGACCGTAACGGTTGAGGCCTAGACGACTGGAAAACCGTGCCTGGTCAGATTCCAGATGGTATGAGCTGATGGTAGGGTTTGAAAGTGGCACAGATCCCACGAAGTCATGGACCCAAGTTGTCAACAATGCACTGTGCTACCTAGAGGTGGCTCCGTAATGCTGTTAGCTGTGTTTACATCGAATGGAATGGACTGGGTCCTCTGGTGCAAGTGAACCGATCACTGACGGAAAATGGTTATGTGCGGCCACTTGCCATTCGCAGCGAATCACGGATTTCATGTTCGCGAATAACGGTGGAAGTTTTATGAGTGACAATGCCCCATGTCGCTGTACCAGAATTGTTTGTGGTGAGCTTGAAGAATATTCTGGACAGTTAAGGGAATGACTTGGCCACCCAGATCGAACGAAATGAATCCCATCAAACATTTATGGAACTTAGCCGAGAGATCAGTTCTACATCTACATCGTTACTGTGCAATGCACACTTAAGTGCCTGGCAGAGGGTTCATCGAACCATTTTCATACTACTTCTCTACCATTACACTCTCGAATGGCGCGTTGGCGCGTGGGAAAATGGAACACCTAAATCTTTCCGTTCGAACTCTGATGTCTCTTATTTTATTATGATGATCATTTCTCCCTACATAGCTGGGTGTCAACAAAATATTTTCGCATTCGGAAGAGAAAGTTGGCCATTGAAATTTCGTAAATATAGATCTCGCCGCAAAGAAGATCGCCTTTGTATGAGTGAATGCCACCCCAACTCGCGTATCATATCAGTGACACTCTCACCCCTATTGCGCGAGTACACGAAATGAGCTGCCCTTCTTTGCACCTTTTCGATGTCCTCCGTCAATCCTACCTGGTAAGGATCCCACACCGCGCAGCAATATTCCAGCAGAGGATGGACAAGTGTAATGTAGGCTGTCTCTTTAGTGGGTTTGTCGCATTTTCTAAGTGTTTTGCCAACAAAACGCAGTCTTTGTTTTGCCTTCCCCACCATATTCCAATTTAAGTTGCTCGTAATTTTAATTCCTAGGTATTTAGTCAAATTGACAGCCCTTAGATTCGTGCGGTTTATCGTATACCCAAAATTTATCGGATTTCTTTTAGTACCCATGTGAACGACCTCGCACTTTTGTTTGTTTAGTGCCAATTGCCACTTTTCGCACCATACAGAAATTATCTCTAGATCATTTTGTAATTGGAATTGATCGTCTGATGATTTTACTAGGCTGTAAATTACAGCGTCATCTGTAAACAGTAATAAAGTTGCCCATTGTAATTCTGTACCGGCTGTAGTTCACTTGAAAAAGCCGTAAATTAACTGCAATTATAATGGTATCTAACATTTAAGGACCCACTAATCATGTAAGGTGGTGGGTTGCATATGTATAAAGATTTTGTGAATAAAGAAATTTAAAAAAAAGAACTATTATTTTGAATTTGTAGTAGAACATAATTCTGCTTTCACTGTGTGTATGAGTCTTACTACCTTTTTAGCTTTCATCACGTCCAGTTTCTCTCTCTGACTTTGTGAAGCAAGTGTAAGTGCCACAAAGACGTCTGATTGCATTGGGGGGTGGATATACAAGATTTCCGAAATACAGAAATTGCACACCAGTTGCGTTAGAAAACAACTTTGATTTTTGCGGTGGGCGGAGACGTGTGAAGGGAAATGCTGACGTTTGCTATGTTGCTGGAGTTTGCAGAAATGAAATAGCAGGGAAGTCGACATGAAGTGCTCTGGACAAATCCGATATGTGACGAAACCGAACAACGGACCCATAGGACACCTTTTATTGTGCCCCTTACATGCAGTTACCATTGTTAGCAAAGTGGTTATCGCCAAGCGTGAACATGCATAGTTTTCCTTTCAATTCTTGCTCTAAGGGGGACAAGCAGGCGTGATGATGTACAGAATATCTAATAAAGAAATTATACTTAAATATACAGTGTAACCTGAGTTTCTCCTGGCGTATACAATTTTCGAGCAACTTACGGGAATCCAGCCAGGTAATGTTAACAGCGACCGCCGATATTTCGGCACCCCGCCAATTTCAAGGCACAAGCTAAGGCGGACAAGCGATGTACAGGCAAATTTAAAACCTCTGTTCTTGGAGGAATTCAGGAAAGATAAAACACACACCCACACACCCACTGAACACTAGCGCCACCAAAGATGACCAAAGTCAAAAGTATCGATAGCGAAAGGCTCCGAACCAGCAAGTGAAGTAACATTGACTCTGTCCCTCTGTTCTTTGAGGAGAGAGAGAGAGAGAGAGAGAGAGAGAGAGATAGAGAGCAGGATTCCAAGCAGAGTCTAAACGAAAACCTCCATCCCTGTTTAGAAGGTTGCTCACTAATTTAATCTAAACAGCCTGCTTAATAACACTGTCCCAATAGTTGGAGGTGCATGCCAATATCTCTGTGTTATTATATAACATTGGGTGACCAGTATCCAAGCGACGTTCATCAATAGCAGCTCTACTTGGCTGCTGTAATCGTGTGTGCCGTTTATGCTCAGTGCATCGGTCCTCCACGGTCCTGATAGTTTGACCAATATATGCCATGCCGCAGCTACAAGGAATACGACATACACCCGCCTTACGCAGTCCAAGATCATCCTTAACAGAACTCAAAAGCGCAACACACGTTCAATCTGTCTTTCACTATAGTCATTTTGATTAAATGTAGCTTCAAGTGCGCCAGCTCAGATGGCAAAGTCTCAATGTCGGAAACGACATGTGCCCTCTGTACCAAGGTACGAAGTATCCCTTCACGCTAAGCCGGACGGTGACAACTAGCAGCCTGTAAATACAAGTCAGTGTGAGTACATTTCCGGTAAATTGCATGTCCCAATGATCGTTCAACCGCCGCTCAAAGTGGCCGAGCGGTTCTAGGCGCTACAGTCTGGAACCGCGCGACCGCGGGCATGGATGTGTGTGATGTCCTTAGGTTAGTTAGGTTTAAGTAGTTCTGAGTTCTAGGATCTGTTGACCGCAGCACGTAAGTCCCATAGTGCTCATAGCCATTTGAACCATTTGATCGATCAACCTTCCTCCTAACCAAAACGTCAAGAAAGGTAAGGCAACCATCCTCTTCTACCTCCATCGTAAAACGAATGTTCGGGTGGATCGAGTTAAGATGTTCTAAAAAGGCATTCAAATTCTCTCTACCGTGAGCCCAAACAACAAAACTATCATCAACATATCTGAAGAAACAGGCTGGTTTAATGGGCGCCGTCTCCCATGCACGTTCCTCGAAGTCTTCCATAAACAAATTTGCAATCACAGGAGACAACGGACTACCCATCGCAACTCCATGTGTCTGCTCGTAATACTGGTCACTGAATAAAAAGTAAGTGGATGTCAACACATGCCGGAAGACATAAGTTAATTCAACACCAAACCCAACCTCAATTAACCGCAACGAATCAGACAGAGTCACTGAATAAAAAGTAAGTGGATGTCAACACATGCCGGAAGACATTAGTTAATTCAACACCAAACCCAACCTCAATTAACCGCAACGAATCAGAGGAACACGAGTGAAGAGAGACCACATAAAAATTAATTAAATATCAGAGTCATTCAACTGCAATCCCTCCAAACGACATAAGAAATCAGCTGAGTTCCTGATATGAACTTCACACAGACCAACTTGTGGACTCAACAGAGAAGCAAGATGCTTGGCTACACGATATGTCGGAGCACCGATATAGCTCATTAGAGGACGGAAAGGAACCCGTTCCTTTTGTACCTTCGGAAGGCCGTGTAGGGGGGAACAGCACTATAGGTGTTAATACTCTTGATAGTGTCCTGCGACAAACTACTTTTCTTCAGGAGGCTGTCTTCTTCTCAACACTTTTCGTGGGGTCAGCAGCGATTCTGCGATACGCCAAGTCAGATAATAAACGTCGCATCTTTTGTACATAGTCCTGTTTGTTGAAATCAACGGTGGCATTTCACGTGTCCGAAGGTGAAATAACAATATCAGAATCAACTTTGAGAGAGCGTAAAGCAGCCCTCTCCCTTGTCAAAAAATAGAGGGACAAAGTCAGTGTTACCTCACTTGCTAGTTTGTAGTCTTTCACTATCGATACCTCTGACATTTTTTCATCTTTGGTGGCACTTGTCTTCAGTGTGTGTGTGTGTGTGTGTGTGTGTGTGTGTGTGTGTGTGTGTGTGTGTGTTATCTGTACATCGCCTGTCCGTTGCAGTTTGTGCCTTGAAAATGGCGGGTTGTACTCCCGCCGAAATATCGGTGGTCGCTGTAAACATTACCTGGCCGAATTCCCTTATGTTGTTTAAATATACAGATCTAAAACCGGTAGTTTACTTACAGTGTGCAGTCGATATTTTCATTGGCCGGTACATCTATATTTACTCATAGTCATATCTAGATATTGATACTTTCTTTCGATATATCGAGCGCCGATGACGCTGCCTGAGTATCGATATATTGGATTCCCGATACTTTTAAAAATATCGACAGTCCTTGTTCTGGGTGTGTTTTTCTTATCCTGACTTGGAAGCAATCAACTCGGTTACGATG
This sequence comes from Schistocerca gregaria, assembly GCF_023897955.1. Classification (NCBI taxonomy): domain Eukaryota; kingdom Metazoa; phylum Arthropoda; class Insecta; order Orthoptera; family Acrididae; genus Schistocerca; species Schistocerca gregaria. Next base: position 143,947,291 of record NC_064928.1, on the reverse strand, counting down.
AGCATGAACCAGGATGTTTATTTCAATATTCTCGATAACCGAGTGTTGCGCCTTCGTCTTCTTTACCGCCATCATGTTCCGGACACTACCGTCTTCCAGTATGACAACGGCCGCGTTCAAAAGCCTGCGTGCGTGCGCTACTGGTTTGAAGAAAACTCAGAAATTCTGTCGAACCTCGGCTGGTTCACTAAATCACCCGATTTTAATTCCGTAGACACTTTCCGGGACAGTGGACTAGTGGATGAAACGCTGTAGTCAATGTCTCCGCAATTTTGTAGCTCTCTGTGATCTACTCGTCAACGAATGACTTCAGCTGGTTGTGGCGTAACCGAAGAGACGTTTGATCTCTCTTCCTCGCCGAATTGGTGCCGTTACTAAGACTGCAGGCGTTGCTATACGGTGTTAGGGTCATGTCTGTGGGGCTGATTGATTCTGTGTCAGTTGTGCTAACCGAACATGTCACCACGCAGAAGATGAAAATCATGATTGGATGGTGGGGCGCTCAACTGCGCGGTTATCTGCGCCCGTACAAACTCAAAACCTCTACTTAGTCCAGTCTCGCCGCTTGCATGAATGATGATAAAAGATGAGGACAGCATGTACACCCAGTCAACTCGAGGCAGGTGAAATTTCCTGACCCCGTGGGGAATCGAACGCGGGACCTCGTCCTCGGGAAACGAGAACGGACCGCGAGACCACGAGCTGCGGACACCACACAAAAGAATAGAGAACTACATGCGAGCTGAATTCATATTAAGCTCATCTCACATCAAATTAGCACAAAAATATTACCATTGGAGACAAGGATGGCCTGAAATTCACGTTTGACTATTTCGTTCATGCAGGGCGTGTGAAACACCCTAACAGCTAAATGAAATTGGCCAAGTGAGAGTAGTAATCGCACACCAAGCATTCTGTACAAATTTAATTACATATACAGGGTGTTTCAAAAATGACCGGTATATTTGAAACGGCAATAAAAACTAAACGAGCAGCGATAGAAATACACCGTTTGTTGCAATATGCTTGGGACAACAGTACATTTTCAGGCGGACAAACTTTCGAAATTACAGTAGTTACGATTTTCAACAACAGATGGCGCTGCAAGTGATGTGAAAGATATAGAAGACAACGCAGTCTGTGGGTGCGCCATTCTGTACGTCGTCTTTCTGCTGTAAGCGCGTGCTGTTCACAACGTGCAAGTGTGCTGTGGACAACATGCTTTATTCCTTAGAACAGAGGATTTTTCTGGTGTTGGAATTCCACAGCCTAGAACACAGTGTTGTTGTAACAAGACGAAGTTTTCAACGCAGGTTTAATGTAACCAAAGGACCGAAAAGCGATACAATAAAGGATCTGTTTGAAAAATTTCAACGGACTGGGAACGTGACGGATGAACGTGCTGGAAAGGAAGGGAGGCCGCGTACGGCAACCACAGAGGGCAATGCGCAGCTAGTGCAGCAGGTGATCCAACAGCGGCCTCAGGTTTCCGTTCGCCGTGTTGCAGCTGCGGTCCAAATGACGCCAACGTCCACGTATCGTCTCATGCGCCAGAGTTTACACCTCTAACCATACAAAATTCAAACGCGGCAACCTATCATTGCTGCACGAGAGACATTCGCTAACGATATAGTGCACAGGATTGATGACGGCGATACGCATGTGGGCAGCATTTGGTTTACTGACGAACTTATTTTTACCAGGACGGCTTCGTCAATAAACAGAACTGGTGCATATGGGGAACCGAAAAGCCCCATGTCCCATCGTCCCTGCATCCTCAAAAAGTACTGGTCTGGGCCGCCATTTCCTCCAAAGGAATCATTGGCCCATTTTTCAGATCCGAAACGATTACTGCATCACGCTATCTGGACATTCTTCGTGAATTTGTGGCGGTACAAACTGCCTTAGACGACACTGCGAACACCTCGTGGTTTATGCAAGATGGTGCCCGGCCACATCGCACGGCCGACGTCTTTAATTTCCTGAATGAATATTTCGATGATCGTGTGATTGCTTTGGGCTATCCGAAACATACAGGAGGCGGCGTGGATTGGCCTCCCTATTCGCCAGACATGAACCCCTGTAACTTCTTTCTGTGGGGACACTTGAAAGACCAGGTGTACCGCCAGAATCCAGAAACAATTGAACAGCTGAAGCAGTACATCACATCTGCATGTGAAGCCATTCCGCCAGACACGTTGTCAAAGGTTTCGGGTAATTTCATTCAGAGACTACGCCATATTATTGCTACGCATGGTGGATATGTGGAAAATGTCGTACTATAGAGTTTCCCAGACCGCAGCGCCATCTGTTGTTGACAATTGTAACTACTGTAATTTCGAAAGTTTGTCTGCCTGAAAATGTACTGTTGTCCCAAGCATATTGCAACAAACGGTGTATTTCTATCGCTGCTCGTTAATTTGTATTGCCGTTTCAAATATACCGGTCATTTTTGAAACACCCTGTATATGAGTTATTTAGGCTAGCCTGGACATACGAAAAGGCCGGCCGTTGTGGCCGAGCGGTTGTAGCCGCTTCAGTCTGGAACCGCGCTGCTGCTGCGGTTGCAGGTTCGAATCCTGCGTCGGGCAGGATGTCCTTATGTTAGTTAAGTGTAAGTAGTTCTATGTCTAGGGGACTGATGACAAATAGTGCTTAGAGCCATTTGAACTATTTGAACATACAAAAAGAAGCGCGAGTAGGGGACTTTACATACGTAGAAAAAGAAAATTTTAACGTTTTTATTTACTTACTAAAACGACTAGAACTTGCATTTTATGGTTGCACGCAGTAATGTTCGTCTATCATGCTTCTGACGAATCATGTTGCTAATAATTTCTAATGGAAAAAGATATACACTTACGTGATATACACTGAAGAGCCAAAGAAGCTGGTACACCTGGCTAGTATCGTGTAGGGCCACCGCGAGCACGCAGAAGCGCCGCAACACGACGTGCCATGGACTCGACTAATGTCTGAAGTAGTGCTGGAGGGAACTGACACCATGAATCCTGCAGCATCGTTCATAAATCCATTACAGTACGAGGGAGTGGAGATATCTTCTGCACAGCACGTTGCAAGGCATCCGAGAAATGCTCATGTCTGGGGAGTTTGGTGATCAGCGGAAGTGTTAAAACTCAGAAGAGTGTTCCTGGAGCCACTCTGTAGCACTTCTGGACATGTGGGAAGTCACATTTTCTTGCTGCTGGAATTGCAACATCCGTCGGAATGGGCAACGGACATGAATCGATGCAGGTGATCATACAGGATGCTTAAGTACGTCAGCTGGCGAGACGTATCAGCGGTCCCATATCACTCCAACTGCACACTCCCGCACACCGTTACAGAGCCTCCGCCAGCTTGAACAGGCCCCGCTGGCATGCAGCGTCCATGTATTCATGAGGTCGTCTCCATACCCGTACACGTCCATCCGCTCGATACAATTTGAAACGAGACTCGTCCGACCAGGCAACATGATTCCAGTCATCAACAGTCCAATGTCGGTGTTGACGGACCCAGGCGAGGCATAAAACTTTGTGCCGTGCGGTCATCGAGCCTACACGAGTGAGCTCTCGGCTCCGAAAGCCGATATCGATGATGCTTCTTTGAATTGTTCGCCCGCTGACGCTTGTTATGGTCCACCATTGAAATCTGCAGCAATTTGCGGAAGGTTTACACTTCTGTCACGTTTAACGATTCTCTTCAGTCGTCGTCGGTGCCTTGCTTGCAGGATCTTTTTCCGGCCCCAGCGATGTCGGAGATTTGATGTTTTACCAGATTCCTGATATTCACGATAGAATCGTGAAAAGGTAGTACGGGAAAATCCCCACTTCATCGTTACCCACGGAGATGCTGTGTCCCATCGTACTATAACACCACATTCAAAGTCACTTAAATATTGATAATCTGCCATTGTAGCAACAGTAATCCATCTAAAAACTGCTTCAGACACTTGTTGTTTTATATAGGTGTTGGCCACCACAGCGCCATATTCTGCTTGTTTACATATCTCTATATTTTATAAGTTCGACGAATATTGCTGTAATGTTTTGTTTCGCGAATTTTTCTTATCTTTTCGTTAAGGAAATTGCATTTTCTAGCGCTATATGACGAATTTGTATGGTGTTCTTTATTTTTATTTCAACAACCCTCTGTTTAACGGTACAGTTCAAAAAAAATGGTTCAAATGGCTCTGAGCACTATGGGACTTAACATCTATGGTCATCAGTCCCCTAGAACTTAGAACTACTTCAACCTAACCTAAGGACAACACACAACACCCAGTCATCACACAGGTCTAGCGGTTATAGGCGCTCAGTCCGGAACCGCGCGACTGCTACGGTCGCAGGTTCGAATCCTGCCTCGGGCATGGATGTGTGTGATGTCCTTAGGTTAGTTAGGTTTAAGTAGTTCTAACTTCTGGGGGACTGATGACCACAGGTGTTAAGTCCTATAGTGCTCAGAGCCATTTTAACCATTTGAGCCATCACACAGATCAACAATTTTCGAATAAAATCTGAATTAAATATTGACAATTTCGGTTTTGTTATAAATACTGTCTATTCTTAAGTAAGAGACAGGAGGATAACTGTGCGGGAAAAAAATGATCCGTAAGTTACTTGGACTTTTTTATGTCCTCATTAAGTTCCTACAGTGTTCACCACTTTCCGTTTTTAGGGAATCTGGTAAGACACTGATCAGGTACGTAAACAAAGCACGCGATAGGTGTGCAACACACCGAATGTATAGATACACGGGCACCATCTTAACTGACCAAAGCTGCTATTAAAATTAACGTAGTCTACCCTTACTTACGGTATCCTATATTAGTTTTACTATTCTAGTAATGGGCTTTTCGTGAAGTCGATATAAAATTGTGAAAAATCTCTCTTCCAGGGATGTTTAGGAAAGGAACTAATTTCGCTACTTATTGGAGGTAAAATCTAAGTGGCCTGGACGTTGTGTCTTGATCATGACGACCATTCATTTGTTTTTCAGTGCTACTGGAGATCAGCTAAGGTAGCTAGACACTGTCGTGGTATTACTGGAAACCTAAATAGATGGTAAAGCACTGGGGTTTTGCGCGTTTGTTTATTCGCTTTTAAAGGGCAGCCTAGTGTCACACGGCGCTGGATTCGTGCTGTGGTGCAACTTGACGTGCCGACAGAATAGGAAGCAACAGGTCCGGCGGCGGCGGCGACCAAAGGCCTCTGCCCTGCCCTGCCGTGCTCTCCACTTCACTACACAACAGACCAGCCAAGTCCGCAGCCAGTCATCCGCAACTGGCTTCATTTGTCAGGCGCGACAAACAGCCCGTCCGGCCGTCGCGGCCACAGGCAAAAGCGTGCCGCCGGCCACTGCGAACGGAAGAAGGGATTTGAAGGACCAGCTAGCGCTGCCCACGGACGATACAGCCTGTTGCTGCCGCGCTCATCTGTTGAGGAAACCGGTAGAGAAAATTGGCCAGGCCTCGCGCACTCAGGGGTTCCGCACACACTTGTGTATAGACACAGTTCAACAACTCCGGCCAAGGTCTCGCGGTTCTAGGCGCGCAGTCCGGAACCGTGCGACTGCTACGGTCGCAGGTTCGAGTCCTGCCTCGGGCAGGGATGTGTGTGATGTCCTTAGGTTAGGTAGGTTTAAGTAGTTCTAAGTTCTAGCGGACTAATGACCACAGCAGTTGAGCCCCATAGTGCTCAGAGCCATTTGAACCATTTACTCCGGCCAGTCGAGAATCTCTAACACTTTTCCCTGTTATCGACATTGATACTGGCGAGAAGATACAACGATTCCAAGATTTTCGACAGTATTTTTTTTTTTAAATTGCATTAATATAAATGTGAAATTAAGTCATACAGGGGGCAGGCAAACATTGCCGTAGTCAGGATGACTGGGTCGTAGTGGTAAAAATAAAATGTCAGGCCAGGAATGACTTATAAAATGGTTGAAATGGCTCTGAGCACTATGGGACTTAACTTTTAAGGTCATCAGTCCCCTACACTTAGAACTACTTAAACCTAACTAACCTAAGGACATCACACACATCCATGGGCGAGGCAGGATTCGAACCTGCGACCGTAGCGGTGGCGCGGTTCCTGACTGTAGCGCCTAGAACCGCTCGGCCACTCCGGCCGGCAATGGCTTATATATATTTCCCATGCGTACTACAAACAATTTACAAAAAATTCACACATTATGGAATAATTTGTCTCTGGTGTCACCGCAAGGCACCACACTGGCTAGGTTGTAGCCTTCAAATCGGCCACGGTCCGTCAGTACACATCGGACCCGCGAGTCTCCACTGTCGACGCTAGCAGACCGAGCGCCGCCACTCGGCTGGTCTTACGAGACAAACTAGCGCACTGCGCATTTCTACAGCCGGCTTTAATAGGAATGGTTCACTCGTTATAGCTTCAGAGATCTCATTTATAGAGAAGCTAGTTAGCATAGCCTTCAGCTAAACAGTAGCTACGACCTAGCCAGGCGCCTCATACAGTTTATGCATTGACAATTGATCTATATTTGTGAAGCAATCAGAATTGTAAAGAAGTATTCGCAGTTCACACTATAACTGCATTTGGAAATTTTATTGTACAAAGTGAAGATCAAAGTTCACAACTGATGCAGAATTAAAGCAATATTTTGTTGTTGTTTTAACTCATCCATATGGTTGGAAAAATTGGAAAACCAAGTTTTGCAAACAAATTTATGTCGGCCGCTGAACTTTCTGTAGGAGGGGGGGGGGGGAGGGGGAACTCGGAAAACTTCACACCTTTTTTTTTCAGAAGAATGCTGAAGATTAGATGGGTAGATCACATAACTAATGAGGAAGTATTGAATACGATTGGGGAGAAGAGACGTTTGTGACACAACTTGACCAGAAGGAGGGATCGGTTGGTAGGACATGTTCTGAGGCATCAAGGGATCACCAATTTGGTATTGGAGGGCTGCGTGGAGGGTAAAAATCGTAGAGGGAGACCAAGAGATGAATACACTAAGGCAGATTCAGAAGGATGTAGGTTGCAGTAGGTACTGCAAGATGAAGAAGCTAGCACAGGATAGAATAGCATGGAGAGCTGTATCAAACCAGTCTCAGGACTGAAGACCGCAACAACAACAACATTTAATGGTATTTCTGTCTACTAACTTCTAATCACCTAAGATGTTCCAGATGGATCCTCTCAAGTATAGTTCATTGATCCTCTCGTCAGCCAACAAGATCAACGCGTGCAATTAATGGCCTAACCTCGTGATCAGACTAAGAGTCAAATTGCGTGACTCAGCCGGATCACCCTTTCTCCATGAGGTCCATAGTTCCGCTTCATACCTAACAATGCTAATTTATAAAATGAAATACATGGAACATTATATACAGTAAAATAAAATTGAATAAAGTGTTTGCTTCATATCTCATTCTTCCAGAAGTCCACGGCATCAGGTCATGGGCCGTGCATGCTCTTGGATGGTTTCAAATGGTTCAAATGGCTCTGAGCGCTATGGGATTTAACTTCTGAGGTAATTAGTCCCCTAGACATAGAACTACTTAAACCTAACCAACCTAAGAACATCACACATATCCATTCCCGAGGCAGGATTTGAACCTGAGACGTAGCGGTCGCGCGGTTTCAGACTGTAGAGCCTAGAACCGCTCGGCCACACCGGCCGGCTTTGATAGTTTACTACCGGACACTGAAGCAGGTGTTTCATGGTCCTGATGTTCCCACACGGACACAAAGCACTTTCACTAATTCCCCACTTGTGCAGGTTTCTGTTACATCTGCCCATTCCTGAACGCAGCCTGTTCAGGGCTTTTCCATCTCTCCCACTCAAGTTCCGCACCTGGTGGCAGCACTTCCTCAGAATCGTAGGCAGATTCCTTTTGTTCCTGCCACAGTCTTTTTCTAGAAGTTTTTGGTGAATCTGTGAGTGGTTCGGTTGAGTGGAGAAAAATCTTGAACCTGTTTTGTTCGTTCAGTTCTACTCTGTATTGAACGTCGGACATTTGATGCAGCAATTCCTGACAAGTAGTACAGGTGTTCTACTCTTGTTGCCTTAAGACATCCAGTAATATGTCTACACGTCTGGTTCAGGACAGCAAACTCAGCAGCAGAGTAACAGAGTGCCATCGCTGAGGAATGAATTTATTCCTTATAACACGCGTTCCGGAATTAATCCATCGTCGGATATCCAGGAGCGATTACAGCGCGTGGATATTACTTTTTGTTGAATCCTGCCTAGTTGTCAAAGAAGTAGGAAACCTGCTTCTCGGATCGCTAGACAACAATTCAAGCAAATCGTTAATGAGTTTTATTACAGAAAATAAATGGCGATACTTATCTTTGAGACGTACAAATGTGTCACAAGCAAAGGGTGACATCCAAAATAAACAATGTTCTTCTGTACATACAATTCCAAAGTCGCTGGTCTTGTAGGGCCTAATCTTCATGCTGCCGTAGAAGTGGCCTGCGACGAGTCGGCGCAGTGCTTGTGTCCTCTTCGCGTAGAAGCCGCTGCCGTTGCGTTGTCATCCTGGAGAGGGGTCGGTCAGTGTGCGACTGGCTGACCTCTTCTTCACAGCCCCCTCTACTCTCTCGTTTCGGACTGGCGTGCCGGCGCTTTACTTTACGCCGTAACAGATTTCAAGCTTTATGTGAAACAAACATTCCCATACTAAATTCATTACATTAAAAGTATTATATTTTAACTTTAGTTCAGTCTTGATCACAACACTTGTGTCTCAATAACATAGGTGACCGGTTTCGGTTATACACTCCTGGAAATGGGAAAAAGAACACATTGACACCGGTGTGTCAGACCCACCATACTTGCTCCGGACACTGCGAGAGGGCTGTACAAGCAATGATCACACGCACGGCACAGCGGACACACCAGGAACCACGGTGTTGGCCGTCGAATGGCGCTAGCTGCGCAGCATTTGTGCACCGCCGCCGTCAGTGTCAGCCAGTTTGCCGTGGCATACGGAGCTCCATCGCACTCTTTAACACTGGTAGCATGCCGCGACAGCGTGGACGTGAACCGGATGTGCAGTTGACGGACTTTGAGCGAGGGCGTATAGTGGGCATGCGGGAGGCCGGGTGGACGTACCGCCGAATTGCTCAACACGTGGGACGTGAGGTCTCCACAGTACATCGATGTTGTCGCCAGTGGTCGGCGGAAGGTCCACGTGCCCGTCGACCTGGGACCGGACCGCAGCGACGCACGGATGCACGCCAAGACCGTAGGATCCTACGCAGTGCCGTAGGGGACCGCACCGCCACTTCCCAGCAAATTAGGGACACTGTTGCTCCTGGGGTATCGGCGAGGACCATTCGCAACCGTCTCCATGAAGCTGGACTACGGTCCCGCACACCGTTAGGCCGTCTTCCGCTCACGCCCCAACATCGTGCAGCCCGCCTCCAGTGGTGTCGCGACAGGCGTGAATGGAGGGACGAATGGAGACGTGTCGTCTTCAGCGATGAGAGTCGCTTCTGCATTGGTGCCAATGATGGTCGTATGCGTGTTTGGCGCCATGCAGGTGAGCGCCACAGTCAGGACTGCATAAGACCGAGGCACACAGGGCCAACACCCGGCATCATGGTGTGGGGAGCGATCTTCTACACTGGCCGTACATCTCTGGTGATCGTCGAGGGGACAGTGAATAGTGCACGGTACATCCAAACCGTCATCGAACCCATCGTTCTACCATTCCTAGACCGGCAAGGGAACTTGCTGTTCCAACAGGACAATGCACGTCCGCCTGCATCCCGTGCCACCCAACGTGATCTAGAAGGTGTAAGTCAACTACCCTAGCCAGCAAGATCTCCGGATCTGTCCCCCATTCAGCATGTTTGGGACTGGATGAAGCGTCGTCTCACGCGGTCTGCACGTCCAGCACGAACGCTGGTCCAACTGAGGCGCCAGGTGGAAATGGCATGGCAAGCCGTTCCACAGGACTACATCTAGCATCTCTACGATCGTCTCCACGGGAGAATAGCAGCCTGCATTGCTGCGAAAGGTGGATATACACTGTACTAGTGCCGACATTGTGCATGCTCTGTTGCCTGTGTCTATGTGCCTGTGGTTCTGTCAGTGTGATCATGTGATGTATCTGACCCCCCTGGGACAATGAATTCTCGGTGTTCTTATTTCAATTTCCAGGAGTGTATTTATATAACCATATTCAGACCCATGGCTTCCTTGGAGAATGGTAGGCGGAGCTCTCGTTAGTTGACTTCGTAGCAGCTGAGGAGAGCTCCGACTACCATCCTCCAAGGAAGCCATGGGTCTGAAGATGGTTATATAAATATAACCGAAACCGGTCACCTATGTTATTGAGACATAAGTATTGTGATCAAGACTGAACATTAGTTAAAATATAATACTCTATTGATCACTGTTTCCAAAAATGTTGTCCGCATCTCGTGGTCGTGCGGTAGCATTCTCGCTTCCCACGCCCGGGTTCCCTGGTTCGATTCCCGTCGGGGTCAGGGATTTTCTCTGCCTCGTGATGACTGGGTGTTGTGTGATGTCCTTAGGTTAGTTAGGTTTAAGTAGTTCTAAGTTCCAGGGGACTGATGACCATAGATGTTAAGTCCCATAGTGCTCAGAGCCATTTGAACCATTTTTGAACCAAAAATGTTTACCAAAATTGTAAAAGTAGCAGTATCTGATGAAGAAAGAAACCAAAGATGTGCTAACAGACAGCATCTCCTCATATAGACGGCAAACCAGTCAGAAATTATCAAGTAAAAAGCGAGAAATTCTTAACGAAATGTTTTACGATCTTAAAAACAAATGAAATTGTGCATATCTTTAATTACATAGCACTGATGATGCTTTATTTCAATAAATCGAATCTAGTCTGGCGAGAAAAAACACGTATTGTCTTGCTGTTGTAACGATGGAACAAAAGTACTCTCAGGAATTCGCAAACTAGCCTGATTCTTTTAATTTCAAGTTTGATATTTGATAAAAATTGACAAAATAAGCATTTTGTCGTGTGATGTAATTACAAATTAACAGTTGTCAGTTTTTTACCTTTACTTGTACTGTGAGATCTCCCCTCTTGCTAAATTTCATGATTCTAGGCGAACGGAAATTACCCTCAACGTTTTGATGAGTAAGTTTGAGAATATCAAAACTTGTGACATAAGTGGCCGCATCTTTTGATTCCACTGACTTTGATGTATTTCAGTTTTTTTACGCCATCAAGAGACGGTAAGACATAGTATATCACACAAATTTCAACTTGAACCGCCCAAAAATACAAGCACAACATTCTCTTAGGTGGTCCGCCTTGAGCGAACCACAATTGTTTTTTTCTTTTTCGTCTTTACCCAGACATGTTTTGCTTAAGTTTCAGCGTCATGAGCGTACTTTTATTTTCTTTCTTTTTACCACAACCTGTGGTATTCCTATTTTTTTTTATATTTTGAGTTAAACTTTTTTCCTTTCGCAGTTTGTAATTTGCGACCATACAGAAATTAATGTTTAAAAATTTACTTCGAAATTTTATGACTGGGAAGGTTTGGTTGCCAACCGCCTTGCCGCAGTGCAAACACAGGTTCCCGTCAGATTACCGAAGTTAAGCGCTGCCGGGCTGGGCTAGCACTTGGATGGGCGACCATAGGGTCTGCCGAACGCTTTTGGCTAGCGGGGTGCACTCAGCCCTTGTGAGGCAAACTGAGGAACTACTTGATTGAGAAGTAGTGGCTCCGGTCTCGGTAACTGACATACGGCCCCTCCATATCCGCATCCTGTGACGCATGTGGGTGAGGAGGACACGGCGGCCGGTCGGTACCGTTGAGCCTTTATGTCCTGTTTTGGTTAAGCCTAATATTAATTAATTCTATGTGGAAGATTCCGCAGCCACAAACACCCCCATCTGCTCCACTATCAGCTCGTCTGAGTCTTCGCTGAATAGAACCGCGCCTCTCTAATGAACCGGATCTCGAACGGCCCCCCTCACACCTCGGAGCGGAGAACGAAAGAGTAAAAAAAAAAATGACCTTATTATCACACTAGTTATACGTTGCTATTCAATTTTTGGAGTTTGCCGATTGCATATGTATAAATAATTCGAGCCTCTATTAAACAATTACAAATTGTGGTGAAACTTCCTGTGGTGTCGATTGAAAAACGAAGGTCGTGATGAATTGGTTAATAAATGACGGGGAAACCCGACACAGGTAGTTCCCTGACACAGTCGAAACTTTGCAAAGTGAGAGAAAGGTGAAATGGCAATAGTTTCCGAAAAAAATCACGGCAAAGTTTCGGTGCTAGTTTATCAGGACACTCGTACTGCATGAACTAATGTGTCGCTGGCGCAGTGCCAGTGATAAAGAACCCGGTTTAAAATTAGTGCACTGCGTTTTGTCGTGAAAGTATGCGACAGCTCTATTTTTTGCGTCATCGTGAAATACATGGGAACTATTGAGAAAAGAAATAAGCATTGGAAGTGTTATTAAAAATAGATATCATTTCTAGAGGTACAAAAAAAACCAGGATGAGGTAGACTATCACACGTAAGGGTAGACTATGGTAGTCCAAGTAGTAGCTCTGCTCGGTTAAGATCGTAGTCGCCTTACCTGCATGTCAAGCGTGTTGCATACCTGTCGGTCGTTATCGCATTTCGATCGCTTTTTCCTACTAGATTCCTCTAGAAACCAAAAGCGGTGAACCTTCTAGAAACTGAGTTGAGAGTATGTAAAGGGTAACGCAATCTACGGTACAGTTTTATTCTATATAGATATCATCCTGTTCATTACTTTAAAATTAACAGTATTTATATCAAAATTGGAATTGCCAATGTTTGATTCAGGCTTTATTCGAAAATTGTTGATTTTAAGTGTGAAACAGAGGATGTTGTGTTAAAAACATCAACAGAAAATACGGATTTATCATAGAGCGCTAGAAAACACAATTTCCTGAAAAAAAAGTTAGAATTAAAAAAACTCAAAACAAAAAAATATCAGACGCCGTTTCAGTACTTCGGCGACCTTATGTAAAACGTGTTTCTGTTATTCATAAACGACCTTCATACTTATCAGTAATAACAGAACCTCTTGGCTTTGATCACAATGAGTTCAAAATAACATGAACAACTGTGTAGATGTTTATATACAGCATTTGTGATATGTACGTGCATCCACAACATTTGCTTTGGGTACATACAAGCCCAGAAGTTTCGCGATCAGTTAATTTTTATTACTTATAAAGAGCACCTTATATTGTACAAGGGTATAAAATACTCAGTGCACTGACACAGAACGATGTTTTCGAGAGCGCAACTCCAGTCACCACTAATCTCGTATAGTTAACAGTAGCTGAAAGTGAAGGACACATAAATTCTAGTGTTCTGATTTTACATTTATACTATAAGAGAACCAGTGCATTCCCCAGTGTGATATATACCATAAGAAGGCACATAGTTTACACTCATATTTTTCAGCGTATCATTAGGTTAAGCAAGCTCGTGAACGTTGCTAAATACTGCGGTGTCTGGCGATAATAACGCGGCAAGTTACGCATATCGAAGGACTTTCTAGAAAGCCTGAACTTGTAATTAATTGTGGATCAAAGCGTACGTTTTAACAGCATCGTATGTGTTCTTGCCCTTTGCTGTAGTATGAGAACAGAGCACTTCTGCAGTTGGTGATTATAATTCTTCGCCTGTCGGTAAGAACATACGTCGCAGGGCTGACAGAACGAAGTACACTTTGGCCGAGTTACTTTTAATAAACACGTAGGCACTCCGACAATAGCCCATTGTGTAAGCAGGGATCGCTCCGCCCGCCCCACGAAACGGCTCTTTTTGCACGGGGTCGCAAGACTATCGAAAAACTTTTCTTTTGTGATCTTGCGATGTTGTGGGTCTTCTGGTGCTGTTCTGTTAACTCGCTTACGTCTTGTCGAACGCGACGACCAAATTCGCCACTCAGCTCTTGGGGCCTAACAAAATCTGTTGGTAAGAAACATCGATGTTACATACTTCTGCCGACACAAAAAAAAAAGTCAGACTGGATCTGAACATGAAGTGCAAAACCTAGAAGTTGTGCTCTTAAGCAGTGCGTTACCGACAAATTGCGCGATGCACCACGCAGCGTCGAAACTTTGGCCGTCATTTTCTAGTGAACTACTGAGTATTGACACCTAAGCCTTTACGTTCAATTTGGGAGAAAATATACGTCTGGAAACGAGGACAAAAAAGAAACTGGCCATTATTAACAGGACATTTCAAAGATATGTAATCCATCCAGCGTAGAACACCTTCCCGGAAGCAAAGAACAACAGCACGATATGGGTCATGGGACAATACTTGTATTGTTTGTCCCGACTCATAAGACAGCAAAAATGCAGGAATGCCTACAGTCTACCGCAGAAGTACATTAAGATGTAAAGAAACAGTCAAACTACAAGAAATGGTTCCAGAACATTCTCTACGTGATCTGTCTCATAGACATAAATATGTATGTACAAACATGACGTAGAACTTTATGGTCCGCGTTATTCGCTAGCATTTTTTTCTTTAGGTAAAACATTGCTACATGATGTATTTTCACTATTGTCATCAGCGATCTGTAAACTACATTATGGATAATGAAGTGTAGTGAAAAACAAGTGGTTGCGTTCTGGAATGCGGTCCAGACGATCACAGTTTCGATCCCAAGACAATGCTCGGAATTTTTTTTCCATTTCTTTCGCCTCTGGCAGTGTTTGTTAATGCGCAAAATGCCGAGCTGTTTAAGACGCAGAGTAAAACTAAATCATGTGGCAGTTAGTACAGCGGCAGCGTTTAACGTGGACACAATATAGCTTTTAGTGCATCGGACGAAGAGCGTGAAGCGAGATACACTATTTGTTACGAAAAGAGTGTGAAGAAATTCCAGTAACAACAGAAAAAGAAGCTAACGGCAGTCACAATGCAGTGAGAGAGGTATTTACTAACAATATCTATGCGCCTATTACTATGTGAAGACTAGTCGTTGTTTAACGTTATTACCAGAATATCGTAAAAAGTCTTGACCAATTTACTTCGAATTTTTACTCGATACCTTAGTAAAAGTTCTGACGGTCATAGGCATATGTTTGTTTTAAATAACAATGTCCACGTTTGCTCTTGAAACCGACTGCGACAGAGAAAATCCTGTGCGTTGCGACGCTGTGAAAATGTCCGGTCGCCGTTTTCTTTCTTGCAGTCACTTAAAACTACGATAGCAGGGGCAGTCAAAACCATTAGACGAATTGTTCGACCCATACATGCTGTTTCTCCTTGTACACGATTTTAAACAAAAATAGTGTAAACGAGAGTGGTTTGAAAAGTTCTCGGAACGGAATAGAAAAGAGTACTTACATCATTGAAACTTCTTTTATTTTTCAATGTAGTCTCCGTGTAGTTTAATGCACAACGTCCAACTATGTTGCAGTGCCTTGACCCCTTCTCGAAAATGAGTTTCCTCCAGGACTGCAAAATGTTGTCAACTCCGGCTATCAGTTCTTCATTTGAAATGAATCTTCGTCCACCAAGAAAAATTTTCGGTTTTGGGAAGAGATGGAAGCCTGACGCAACAATATCAGGGGGATAGGGCGGGTTTGGCAAAAATTCACACCTATAGTTCGTGTTCGCCATGGTGACGGCACGTATGCGGGCGCGCGTCAAGAGTCCCGGCACCCATCATGCAGATAATATTTTTTCATTTCTAATTCTTCAGTTAAAATGTGATATACCTTTCAGGTGACATCTGGCAAACGTGAGCAATTTCACGCGTTTCAATCAGCGATCCTTCGTGACCATTTTGTGCACTTTCGCAATGATTTCTGGAGTAGTGACACATCTTAGCCGACCGCTGCGCGGATCACGATCTAAGCTCTCCCGACCAAATTTAAATTCATTTACCCACTTGGCAACAGTTGAATATGAAGGGGCAGAGTCCCGCAGTGTATTCTGGGAATCGGCATGAATGTCTTTTGCTTCCGTATCAGTATTTACGAAGTACTTAATCACTGCTGGAATCTCGATGTTTTTCCATCTCCGCAAATCACTACGCGGCAACAACAACAGAGCCACGTCACCGCCACAGCTCTCTTCCAAGAGCACTGACGTGGCACGTGTTTACAGGCAACAGTCCAATGAATATCACGTGAACAACTCGTTGTGCTAGCGCTGTCCTCTAGTGATGATTTCGAGTACTTTTCAAACTACCCTCGTACAACAATATACTGTCTAATTTTCTACTCGTCAGTCGGTTTTAACAAAAGACAGGTAAGTTCTATAGCCAACGGCCTTTTCGCAGCGGCAACAACGGTTCCCGCCAGATCACCGAAGTTAAGCGATGTCGGGCTGGGCTAGCACTTAGATGGGTGACCATCCGGTCTGCCGATCGCTGTTGGCAAGCGTGGTGCACTCAACCCTTGTGAGGCAAACTGAGGAGCTACTTGAATGAGAAGTAGTGGCTCCGGTCTCGGAAACTGACATACGGCCGGGAGAGCGATTTGCTAGCCGCATGCCCTTCCATATCCGTGTCCAGTGATGCCTGTGGACTGTGGATGACACGGCGGCCCTTTGGTTCCGTTGGGCTTTCATGACCTGTTCGGACGGACTTTAGTTTAAGGAAGTTGTATTTATGGCTTACCATGCTGTGGTTAGAATTCTGCAACGGAATCTGAATCGTCCGAAACTTTTCCCGTTCACAGACTGAAATGCGAAATACTGTGATTGAAGACACTATCTTCACACTGGCCCAGTAGTTGCGGAGGCATAGCATTATAGCATAATTGATGAAATCACATCGTTCATGATATCGAAACCGAAACAGGAGCCAGAACTTGACGGTGACGACAGGATGGCCGATTTAACACCTACTATAGCAGGCGTGCCCAAACCGCGGCCCTCGGTCCGCATACGGCCCAAAGTAAGTATGAAAGCAACCAAAGAAATGAGCGTCTATCACACGATTGGAAAAGAGAAGAATCCTTGAAATTACTTTTATATGAATGTATGACAAGTTGAATGTCTTATATGAATGCGTGACGAGTTGAATGTTTTGAGTTTGAAACTCCCGCTACACAATTCTATATTCTTATGCCCTTCCCGTTCTTAACATTGCCGCCCGTACTATAGTTGAACCCCTAGATAGGATGCTGGCTGTGAGGAGGGTAACATCGTATATCTTACAGTAATAAGGCGGCGCAGTCGAGGTCAGATGTTAAAAAAAAATTATAGCATAATTAATGAAATCACATCGTTCTGATATCGAAAGCGAAACACGAACCAGAACTTGACTGTGGCAACTAAGTGACCGATTTAGCACTTTTGATAGATCTGATTGTCGACTTAAACAGGTGTCTCCAGGGTAGAAACCTACTTATAATTAGAACGGTGTTCCAACTGAAACGAAAATTGTGGCAACCATAAGTAAATGAAAGCAATACTTTCTTTATTTGAACATGTTGGCCAAACACAATCCTAAAGACAGCATGCTTTTCGATTTCAGGCAAGAATTTGAAAATCGTTTATAGGATTTTCGAAACAGTAACAAAAATGGTTCAGATGACTCTGAGCACTATGGGACTTAACTTTTGAGGTCATCAGTCCCCTAGAACTTAGAACTACTTAAACCTAACTAACCTAAGGACATCGCACACATACATGCCCGAGGCAAGATTCGAACCTGCGACCGTAGCGGTCGCGTGGTTCCAGACCTAGAACCGCTCGTCCACTCATGCCGACCATTATGAACAGGTGCTCGATCTGTTTAAAGATGCAATCGCTATCCCCAAATTGCTCTTCTACAGTGGGAAGCAAGAAGGTGCTTAAAACATCAGTGTAGGTTTCTGCTGTGATAGTGCCACGCAAAACAACAAGAGTGCAAGCCGCTTCCATGAAAAACGTGACCATAACACCATCGCCTTCTAGCCGTCGAATCTCCACATTGTGTACCGTGATTCGTCACTCCACACAACGTTTTTCCACTGTTCAGTCGTCCAATGTTTATGCTCCTTACACCTAGCGAGGCGTCGTTTGGCATTTACGGGCGTGATGTGTGGCTTATGAGCAGCCGCTCGACGATGAAATCCAAGTTTTCTCATCCCCGCCTACCTGTCACAGTACTTGCAGTGGATCCTGATGGAGTTTGGGATTCCTGTGTGATGGTCTGTATAGGTGTCTGCCTATTACACATTACGACCCTCTTCAACTACAGCGGTCTCTCTCAGTCAACAGACGAGGTCGGCCTGTACGCTTTTGTGCTGCACGTGTCCCTTCACATTTCCACTCCACTATCACATCGGAAACAGAGGACCTAGGAATGTTTAGGAATGTGGAAATCTCGCGCGTACAGACGTATACCACAAGTGACACCCAATCACCTGACCAGGTTCGAAGTCCGTGAGTTCCGCGGAGCGCCCCATTCTGCTCTCTCACGATGTCTAATGACTACTGAGGTCGCTGATATGGAGTACATGGCAGTGGGTGGCAACACAATACACCTACTATGAAAAACATTTTTTTTTGGGTGTCCCGATACTTTAGATCACACAGTGTATTTCCATTTTGCCATTTTGTATCCACATAAAAGAAATGTTTCTGACCAGTAGAGGGCTTATGGTTCTACAACTGTATTATAACACCTTAATTGAGCACCTGGTTTTACAACTGTATTATAATGCCTTAATTATCATAAATTAAATGTTAATTACGACGTGACAGCAGTCTGAAAATTCCACTCTAATGATACTAGAGTAAGAGTGGAACTCATACTGCTGTCACGTCGTAATTAACATTTAATTTCAACATCTTGACATCATTTACGATCTTATCAAAGTAGTGACAGTTATAAAACAGTCCACTATGGACGTCACATCAGTCTCGACGTACTTGAAAATGGCGATTAAGACGAAACAGTGTATCGAAAATAAATATTACTTCTTATAATCAATCATTTCGTTATCAGACACACATTACGTTGCTGTCCCTAAAGAGGAAGGAAAAAAGTTTGATGTAACGTTTAGTGATGGTTTTGTACTTTCATTGGAATCTTGTCATGGAATTCCAGTTGTTTGGTCGGTTTTTGATATTTCAGTTGCTTTTAAAAATATTCTAACAGGAACTGTACAGTTTTCTCTGTTGTTGAGTGCTAAAGTTTTCTTGATTGTTAAATGCAAGTTTTAAGCGTAGTGGTTGCTGGATGTACCCAGACCTTACACCTCTTGAATGTTTTATAATAATCTCTTGCATTATATTTTTAAAGTGCTCTTCTGAATTTTTAAGTGGCTAAATTTCAAACGATCTCTTTTGTGTCCTATTAATTATATTTTCTTGCTTTTTATCAAACCGACAGATTTTCCAATTACTACTTGTTTTCCTGCTTTAGTAGATGCTCCAAGCTTCCTTTTCTGGTCTGAGTGCTTCCGCACCTTAGTTATTCAACCATCTGTGCTTTCGTTACTTATTCTCTGGAGCTACTTCAATTTCATAATAGTCTTAGCTGTATTTGTGTGTTTCATAATCTTAGGAACATTCTTCGCATTTCACAAAATTATAGTCCGAAATGATATCTATTTTGAAACTTCAATGAAAGACCATGGTTTAACAATTAGATACAAGAATAAATGTTACTCATTATCTAACTGCTCACCACCAACAAATAAAGACCAAAGAAGTGCCGAGGCAAAGCAGAAAACTTCGGTAAATATCTGGAAAACAGCGTATCGAAAGATCAATAAGACAACATAATAATCATAGTAAAGGAAATTCAGTGGTAAATTAGGTCAGGAGAAATTAATCAGGAAAGTTATTGGAATAAACCCAGTCACAAGAGAACTAAGGTTCAAAAATGGTTCAAATGGCTCTGAGCACTATGGGACTCAACTGCTGTGGTCATCAGTCCCCTAGAACTTAGAACTACTTAAACCTAACTAACCTAAGGACAACACACAAATCCATGCCCGAGGCAGGATTCGAACCTGCGACCGTAGCAGTCGCACGGTTCCGGAGCCGCGCCAAGAACCGCGAGACCACCGCGGCCAGCAGAGAACTAAGGCAAATGGTTGAAGGTTTGCTGATATTGCAAGTCATTCGATCTTAAAATCATTATGACGCACTTCAAAAAGACTACCTATTAAGCAAAAGACATGGATATCACCCATCCAGAAATCAAGATAATTAGAGTCAAGAGAGGAATGTGTGTTGGCTCAGATCGCTACCAAACTGAGATCCACATCAGAGTTTTCCGAAACATTTTATTTTATCTTTATAGCCTAAAATTGCATGGGTTTTATCGATCGTTCAGTGCGTAAGGGATGAAGTAACGAGTGCTATCGATATGGGATCTCAAATTTATTCCATATTACTAGATTTACATAAGGGCTTTGACGGTGTCCTTAGAAGCGGCTTGTAATCGAATGCGTCTCGTCTCAGCTGTGCAAATGGATTCGAGGTTTCCTTTCAGAAAGTTCACTACTCCTAGTAACTGATGGGAAATCATAAAGCGAAAGGGAAAATGTACACACATAAAAAAAGTTTTGCACCACCCTGGTTCCGAGCGCTACTGAAGATAGACGTTGACTGGATATTGTACCAGAGACACAGTCCCTTTGACTGTTCATAGATGTCACTAAACCCATCCAAAGTTGTAAACAACCATACATGAGCAGCGCCTATTAGACGGAGGGGGTCCGACAGTTGACCAGTTCCAGTTATTCCATCAGGAAGGAGGTACACGGCTCGTGTTGTATGTAGTTCAACGAAGCCTAGACAGCCAATAGCGCGGTTCGATCGCGTCCGCCAAGAAGGGCTCTCAACAAGGGAAGTGTCTCGGAGTGAACCAAAGTGATATTGTTGGGACATGGAGGAGATACAGAGAGACAGGAACTGTCCGTGACATGCCTCACTGAGGCCGCCCAAGGGCTACAACTACAGTGGATGATCGCTACCTACGGAATATGGCTCAGAGGAACCCTGACAGCACCATGTTGAATAATGCTTTTCGTGCAGCCACAGGCCGTTGTGTTACGACACAAACTGTGCGCAATAGGCTGCATGATGCACAACTTCACTGCCGACGTCCATGGCGAGATCCGTCTTTGCAACCACGACACGATGCAGTGCAGTACAGATGGGCCCAACAGCATGCCGAATGGAGCGCTCAGGATTGGCATCACGTTCTCTTCGCCCATGAGTGTCACATTTAATTTCAACCAGACAATCGTCGGAGACGTGTTTGGACGCAACACGGTCAGGCTGAACTACTTAGACACACTGTCCAGCGAGTGCAGCAATGTGGAGGTTTCCTGCTGTTTTGGATTGGCATTATGTGGTGCCGACGTACGAAGCTGGTGGTCATGGAAGGCGCCGTAACGGCTGTACGATACGTGAATGCCTTCCTCCGACCGAGAGTGCAACCATATTGGCAGCATATTGGCGAGGCATTCTTCATGATCGATGATTCGCCCCCCATCGTGCACATCTTATGAATGATGTTCTTCAGGATAACGACATCGCTCGACTAGAGTGGCCAGCATGTTCACGAGACACGAGCCCTATCGAACGTGCCTGCCATAGACTGAAAACGGCTGTTTATGGACGACGTGACCAACTAACCACTCAGGGATCTACGATGAATTGCCGTTGAGGAGTGGGACAATCTGGACCAACAGAGTCTTGATGAACTTCTGCCACGACGAATAAAGGCATTCATCAATGCAAGAGGGCGTACTAATGGGTATTATAGGTACAGCAAACTGGGCCACCACCTCTGAAGTTCACGCTGTATGGTGGTACAGCAGGCAATTTGTGGTTTTCATGAGGAATAAGAAGGGCAGAAATGATGTTTATGTTGATATCTATTCCAATTTTCTGTACACGTTCCGGAACTCTCGGAATCGAGGTGATGCAAAACTTTTTTTGGTGTGTTTGGGTTCCCAAGGTAGGGTTATAGGCCCTCTGGTTTTCTTTTTCATATTAACGGTGTAAGAAGTGTCTGAGGAAAGTAAGGACACTGATGTTTTTATTTACCAAAGTTTTTAATTTTTTTCAGTCGACAATATTGTCCTCTTCAAAGTAGTTCCTATATACCGGTGAAGTCGTTGTTTCCAGTTTTGGCAGCAGCAGTGAAAGGCTTCAACTATTAGGGCCTTTTAACATGTCGCCCACATTATTCTGGATGTTCTCCAGAGTCCCAAAATGACATCCTTTCAATTCTCTTTTGAATTTCGGGAAAAGAAAAAAGTTATAAGGACTCATTCATATCAGGTGAATAGGGGGGCTTTGTAACAACAGGACTTTCTTTTGGGGTCTAAAATTTCGTGATGGAAGTGCCTGTGTGGCATGGGGCGTTGTGATGATGTAGCGTCCACTTGTCTACAGTTCCCAGTCTACATAATCTCCCTTTTCCTGCACCTTTCAAAGACGTCTTTGTAAAACACTTAGTCGAAAGTTTGTCCTTGAGAAACAAATTCTTTGTGCACGATACCCCTATTGCCATAAAAGCAAATCAGCATTGTTTTGATCATTGATTTGTTCATTCGGGCATTTTTCGATCGAGGAGATGCCTCAGTGTAACACTTCTCACTTTGCGCTTTGTCTCAGGATCGTACTCAGAAATCCGTCACCTGTGATCACACAAATGAACCATTCGCCAAGATCAACGCACACGTTCCTTTGATGGTCCTTCTCTTCATTTGTGACGTTTTTCGGCAACTCTTTGGCACAAACCTTTCGCATGTGCAAACCTTCGGTTAGAATCTGATGTACGGTTAATGTGTTTTACAAGTGGCCGACCATTCTTATTGTTAAACGTCTGTCTGTACTCACAAGATCAAGCCCACGTTCGACGTTTTCACCGGTTTTTGAAGTTGAAGCTCTCCGTGAACGAAGTTCGACTTCAGCCTGCTCTCGGCTTTCCAAAAATGATTTGTGCCAGTGAAAAACTTGTGCTCCTGATAAGGAATTTTCCTCATAGGCTTGTTTCAAAGGTCAGACGCGAGGATTCCTCAAGTTTAACATTTGCGTAACATTGCTCTAACTTCCACGGTTTCATTTTCGTAACACACAACAAAAACGCTGCATCACTGATGGCGCTCTCAAAAGTCACATAGTGGCTGCATGCAGCTCAAACTCGGACTGAGTACCTGGAAGGTCTGAAACTCAGCTCTGCACAACCAGAACAACAGAGCGTTGTCAGATCGCTCGCAGTGTTGCCAGTCTCATTAATTTTCTCACACACCTCGTAGGAGATAATCAGAGGAACCCCCATGGATTGTTTCGGTCGTTTACTGCCAAGTAAAGTCACCAGAAGATCAGAACGAATTGCAAACTGATTGGGACAAGGCGCGCCTGCATACTGCAGAAAGTTGACCCCGAACAGTAAAATGTCTATGGTGCTCAACATGTTAAACAAAAATGAAGTTTCGGTTGCACTATAAATCACACGTTCGAAGAAGCGCGGCTCGTTTTGTATTATCGCGAAATAGAGAAACGAGTGTCATGGACAAGCTACGCGAATTGGGGTGGTAATAATTGAAACAAAAGCGTCTCACAAAATATTATTCACACCGTTTCTCCTCCGAATGTAAAAATATTTTTTGTTGACTTATCTACACAGTTCAAAATTAACATTGCACAGACAGATATATAGGTGTTCGTTTCTAACAGGTGCTGCTAGACGGTGGAACTGTAGGGAAATAGCCAGAAGGTGCGGACGGTGGTTTTGTGTGCGCCGTGCTAAACAGTTTGAATGTAAGAATGTATATGTAGATGAAAAAATGTGACATGACGAGTGCAGTAAGCGTTTTGGGACAGGAGGGGAGGTTATCATTGCAAGCGGAAGGAAAGAGGTCTGAGAAGATATGAAGGTCGCGGTAGTTCATTTCGCAGTGGGAGATACGCCCTTGATACGCAGTTAGTGGAAGCCACGCGTGCGTTCTCCGCAGGGGCTGAAGAATTTTCCGCCCAGCGGCTCAGCGTATGAGTAGGGTGCGTCAAATTGAGTTCCCTCGCTCCCAAGTCACTGGACTGAAGTCTTCCAGTCCAAGGTTTTCCGCGGACGCAGAGGTGATGGATGTGCAGGGGGAGTGCGAATCGAACTCCCGGCGACTACACCTGCGTCCGGCCTTGTCCCGAGGTGCAGCGGAATCCACGGAGCCTGCTGTACGAGAGGCAGTGGTCAGCACACTGGTTTCGCATTAGGGAGGACAGCGGTTCAGACCTCACTCCCGTAGTCCTGACTTAGGTTTACCATGGTTTCGCTAAATCAGGGAGGTGCAGTAACCATCGATTATCCTTTTTTCGCCTGCCCTTATCCCGTGTCTTCGCACGTTTGGCATTTTAAACTTTCCCCTTCTCCTCTGGGACAGACGTTGCGCATCTCTGATCTCTGCGTCTAGTGTTGTCACTTGCGAAAGTGTGTGAACGTATTACTGAGGCGATAGGTGGGTATGAGCGCTCTATTCACTTAGTCGTATGTGAGAAACCGCCTAAAAACCACATCCAAAGACATGTGAACATCACTACAAGGCATCAAAAAATGTTCAAATGTGTGTGAATTCCTAAGGGACCAAACTGCTTAGGTCATCGGTCCCTAGACTTACACACTACTTAAACCAACACAAACAAACACATCCATGCCCGAGGAAGGACTGGAACCTCCGGCGGGGGTCCAAGTCATCGATGTATTAGTTTAAATGTCGATTTTTCAGTATCGGTAATGAAGTCTTAAATCATCGTAACATCGGTTTGAAAGACAAAATAGCGATCTTCGATATTGGCAGAAAATGAGGATACAGCATGACTTGGACAAAATTTCTGTTTGGTATGGTCAATGGCACCTTGCTCTACATGTCGGAAAATGTAAGTTAATGGAGATAATTAGGGAAAAAAACTTAATCTTCGGTTACCGCATCAGTAGTGTGCTGCGTGGAATAGTCCTGCATAACGTTGCAAAGAGGTATGGAGTAACGTGCAGGTAAGGACGATATATGGAAAGCGAATTGTCGGCTGCATTTTACTGGGTCAATTTTAGGAAATTGTAGCTCATCGGTAAAGGAGACCGCGTGCAGAACAGTAATGTGACCCGTTCTTGAGTACTGCTCGAGCATTTAGGATCCCCACCCCTCCCCCCTCGAAGCAGTTCTGAGGCGTGCTGCCAGATTTGTTATCGGTAGGTTAAATCAGGTCGTAAGTATCCTGGTACACCTGCCTGCGGAAGTGCCGTAACACAACGTGGATGGACTCGACAAATGTCTGAAGTAGTGCTGGAAGGAATTGACACCATGAATCCTGCAGAGATGTCCATTAATTCGTAAGAGTACGAGGGAGTGGAGATCTCTTCTGAGCAGCACGTTGCAAGGCATCCAAGACATGCTCAATGAAGCTCGTGCATGGAGAGTTTGGTGGCCTGCGGAAGTGTGCTCCTGGAACCACTATGCAGCAATTCTGGACGTGTGGGGTGTCGCATTGTCCTCTTGGAATTGCCGAAGTCCTCGGAAGGCACAATTGACATGAACAGACCGGATGCTTAGGTACAGGTCGGCTGTCAGAGTCGTATCAAGACGTATCAGGGGTCCCATATCACTCCAACTGCACACGCCCCACACCATTCCAGAGCCTCGACCAGCTTGAACAGTCCCCTGCTGACATACAGGGTCCACGGATTCATGCGATTGTCTCCATACCCGTACACGTCCAACCGTTTGATACAATTTGAAACGAGACTCATCCAACCAGGAAACACGTGTCCAGTTATCAACAGTCCAATCTCATTGTTGGCGGGCCCAGGCGTAAAGCTTCGTTTCGTGCAGTCATCATGGGTACTCTAGCGGGTCTTCGGCTCCAAACGCCCACGTTGTTGATGTTTCGTTGAATGTTTCCCAGGATGACACCTTTGTTGATGGCCCAGCATGAAATCGACAGCAATTTGCGGAAGGGTTGCACTTCTGTCACGTTGAACGATTCTTATCAGTCGTCGTTGGTCCCATTCTTGCAGGATTTTTTTCCGGCCGCAGCGATGTCAAAGATTTGATGTTTTAACAGATTGCTGATATTCACGATACACTCGTGAATCCGCACTTCATCGCTACCTCGGAGATGCTGTGTCCAAGCGCTCGTGCGCCGACTATAACACCACGTTAAAACTGCCTTAAATCTTGATAATTTGCCATTGTAGCAGCAATAACCGATCTAACAACTGCGCCAGACACTTGTCGCCCCATATAGGCGTTGCCGACCGCAGCGCTACATTCTGCCTATTTACACATCTCTGTATTTGAATACGGATAGCTAGAACAGTTTCTTTTTGCGCTTCAGTGAATTTCGTAGACGCTTTCGGAAGTCAAATGGGAATTCTTGTAGAGAAGAAGACACTTTTCGCAAGAATTAGAGAACCGGTACTTGAGGCCGACTGGAAATCGATGCTACTGCTGCGAACATAGACGTCTTTTAAGGCTCAGGAAAATACGAGTAATACAAGAGAAATCACGGCTCTCATGAGAGCATATAGATAGTCGTTTCTCCATTGCTGTGTTTTGGGAGTGGAACAGGAATGGAAATCACTAGCAGAAGTACAAGGTAATCTCTTCTGTACACCATACTACGGCATGCGTATGTAGATGTAGCTCCAAAAAGCGGTTGTGGGTATAACTCCATAACGCTGTTATAAATGCAGTTAGTTATAGGGTGGTATGGAAATGCCGTGTGGCTAGGGCCTTCCGTCGGGTAGACCGCCTGGTGCAAGTCTTTCGCCTTGACGCCACTTCGGCAACTTGCGTGTCGATGGGGATGAAATGATGGTGATAAGAACAACACAACACCCAGTCCCTGAGCGGAGAATGTCTCCGACACAGCCGGGAATCGAACGCGGACCGTTAGGTATGACATTCCGTCGCGATGACCACTCGGCTACCAGGGTGGACTATAGGATGGTAGCAGCGCAAAGACTGTAGCGGCTTGCAGAGTGACGTGCAGAGGATTGGCTGTTGTCCCTGACGTAAATAAATGTAATATATTTCCCATACATAATAGGAGAAATCCACTGTTGCTTGTGAAAAATCACCGGAAACAGCGTATATCGTAAAATACTTAGGAGTGACTATCCAGAATGACCTTTAACGAAATGACCACATTGAACGAACAGTAGGAAAATCAGAAGCCAGATTCATTGGGCGAATATTAGGAGATTTAAGTAATCGACGAACGAAGTGACTTACAAAACACATGTTTGACTGATTCTTGAGTAGTTTCCCATCAATGTGGGATCCTTAACAGATAGTACTGATAGAAGAGCCAGAGATGATCTAGCGAATCGTTTTCTCTGGGCGTGAGCGTAACCGATATGCTCAACGAACTACAGTGACAGACGCTACACGAGAGGCGTTGTGCACCACGGAATGGTTTACTGTTGAAATGTCGAGAGTTTGTTCCCAATCCACTCGAGCAATGTATCATTTCCTCTCATATATGTCTTTCGAAATGACAACAACGAGAAATTAGTCTTAATTCTATATATAATGGGGGTCAGTGTAATGAAATGGAAAGAAGACAACCATTTTTGGTTAGATGAGCATAGGATAATATCAACATCAGCAGGAAATGGTATAAAGGAAGTAGGATTCGTTATCAATAGGAAGGTAGGGCAAAAAATGTGTTACTGTGAAGAGTTCAGTTATAGGATTGTTCTTATCAGAATCGATAGCAAACAAACACCGACAACGATAGTTCAGGTATACATGCCGACGTCGCAAGCTAAAGATGAAGACATAGAAAAAGTGTATGAGGACATCGAAAGGGTAAAACAGTATGCAAAGGGGGATGAAAGAAAAGCTAGTAGTCATGGGGGACTCGAATGCAGTTGTAGGGGAAGGAGTGAAAGAAAAAGGTCACAGGAGAATAAGGGCTTTGGACAAGGAGTGAGAGAGGAGAGAGGCTAATTGAGTTCTGTAATCAATTTCAGCTAATAATACCGAGTATTCTGTTCATGATTCAGGAGGCGGTATAGTTGGAAAAGGCCGGAAGATTTCATTTAGATTACACCTTGCTCAGGGAGAGATTCCGAAGTACTGGATTGTAAGGCTTACCCAGGAGTACATATAGACTCAAATCACCATTTAGTAATGATAAAGAGTCGACTGAACTTCGAGAGATTAGCCAGGAAGAATCAATGAGAGAAGTGGGATAAAGTACTAAGGAATGAACAGATACACTTTAAGTTCTCTAAGGCAATAGATACTGCGATAATCAATAACTCAGTAGGCAGTACAGCTGAAGAGGAATGGACATCTCTAAAAATGGCAGTTACAAAAGTTGGAAAGAAGAATGAATATAGGTACAAAGAGGGTAACCACGAAGAAAGCATGGGTAACAGAAGAAACTTTTTTGTTGATCGATGAAAGAAGGTAGTACAAAAATGTCCAAGGGTATTCAGGGATACAGAAATACGAGTCACTTAGGAATGAACTAAATCGAAAATGCAGAGAAGCTAAGGCGAAATGGCTGCTTGAAAAATGTGAATAAATCGAAAAAGAAACGAATTTCAGAAAGACTGGCTTAGCATGTAGGAAAGTCAAAACAACCTTCGGTGCAATCAAAAGCAAGGATGGTAACATTAAGAGAGCAACGGGAATTCCACTGTTAAATGCAGAGGAGAGAGCGGGTAGGTGGGATGAGTACATTGAAAGCCTCTATGAGGCGAAATATTTGTCTGATGTGATATAAGAAGAAACGGGAGCCGATATAGGGGATCTAGTATTAGATTCGGAATTTAAAAGAGCTTTGGAATACTTAAGATTGAATAAGGCAGATAGGATAAATAACATTCCATCGGCATTTCTAAAGTCATTAGGAAAGTGGTAGTAAAACGACTATTCACGTTGGTGTGTAGAATCTGTGAGACTGGCGATATACCATCTGATTTTCGGAAAAACATCATCTACACAAATACGGAGAGTTCAAGGCTCCACAAGTGCGAGAATTATCGCACAATCAGCTTAACAGTTCATGCATCCAAGCTGCTGACAAGAATAACATACAGAAGATTGGAAAAGAAAACTGAAGACCTGTTACATGCTGATGAGTTGATAATGGAAGCCAGATTAAAGAAAAATCAAGACATGTTCTTAGGACCTGTCGACCTGGAAAAAACTTTCGAGAATGCCAAATGGTGCAAGATGCTGGAAATTCTGAGGAAAATAAGGGTTAGCTGTAGGGAAACACTGGTGTTATACAATATGCATAAGAACCAAGAGGGAACAATAAGAGCGCAAGACCAAGAACGAAGTGCTCAGACTAGAAAGTGTGTAAGACAGGAATATAGTTTTTCTCCCCTAATGTCTAACGTATATATCGAAGAAGCAACGACAAAAGTATGAGAACCTAAAATTCAGGGTGAAAGAATACTAATGAATAGATTCGCTGATGACACCATATCCGCAGCAAAAATTAGGAAGAATTAGGGGATCTTCTGAATAGAATGAACAGTCTAATGAGTGTATAATATAGAATGAGGGTAAACCGAAGAAAGACGAAAGTAATGAGAAACAGCAGAAATGAGAACAGCGACAAACTTAACATCAGAGTTGAAAATCATGAAGTTAAGGGAGTCAGCTACCTAGCCAGCAACATAACCAATGACGAAAGGAACAACGAGGATATAAAAAGTAGACTAGCACTGCCAAAAAGGACATTCCTGGCCAAGAGGAGTGTGCTAGTATTAAGTATAGGTTTTAATTTGAGAAAGAAATTTCTGGGGATGCAGGTTTGGGGCACAACATCGTATGGTAGTGAAACATGGACTGAGGGAAACAGGAAAAGAACAGGATAGAATCATTGGAGATGTAGCGCTGCAGAAAAATGTTGAAAATTAGGTGAAATGATAAAGTGAGGAAAGAGGAGTTGCCCCGCAGAGTCAGCGAGGAAAGGAATATATCAAAGTGTGGTAGCAAGTGAAGAGAAGAATGAGACCTAAAACTATTTCTGAAAAATCCACTAGACGGGATTTAACGTTCCATATGACTGAAAGATATCTGCCGCTGCGTCCACTGATTAATAGTATCATTAATTGCCACACTACAGCACCAGCTTTGCTGACAGCCGCAGTGTTGTAGGGCGGGCTTATGGCTGTGACCGTGTTCTGCGTATAGAAGTTGATACTCGTGAAATTTACATAGAGAAGTAGACTATGTGATGAAAAGTATCCGGACACCCCCCCCCCCCCCAAAAAAAAAAAAAATTACGTTTTTCATATTAGGTGCATTGTGCTGTGCTACGGTCGCAGGTTCGAATCCTGCCTCGAGCATGGATGTGTGTGATGTCCTTAGGTTAGTTAGGTTTAAGTAGTTCTAAGTTCTAGGGGACTGATAACCACAGCAGTTGAGTCCCATAGTGCTTAGAGCCATTTGAACCATTGTGCTGCCACCTACTGCCTCAGTAGTCATTAGACATCGTGAGAGAGCAGAATGGGACGCTCCGCGGAACTCACGGAACTTGGTCAGGTGATTGGATATCACTTGTGTGATACGTCTGTACGAGAGATTTCCAAACTCCTAAACATCCCTAGGAAAGGTGAAGGGACACGCACAGCAGAAAAGCGTACAGGCCGACCTCGTCTGTTGACTGACAGAGACCGCCGACAGTTGAAGTGGGTCATAATGTGTAATAGGCAGACATCTATCCAGACCATCACACAAGAATTCCAGACTGCGTCAGGATGCACTGCAATTACTACGACAGTTAGGGTGGGGAATTGAGAAAAATTGGATTTCATGGACGAGCGGCTGCTCATAAGCCACACATCACGCCGGTAAATTCCAAACGACTCCTCGCTTGGTGTAAGGAGCGTAGACATTGGATGATTGAACAGTGGAAAAACATTGTGTGGAGTGACGAATCACGGTACACAATGTGGCGATCCCTTGTTGTTTTGCGTGGCACTATCACAGCACAGGCCTACAATGATGTTTTAAGCACCTTCTTGCTTCCCACTGTTGAAGAGCAATTCGGGGATGGAGATTGCATCTTTCAAGACGATCGAGCACCTGTTTATAATTCACGGCCTGTGGCGGTGTGGTTACACGATAATAACATCCCTGTAATGGACTGGCCTGCACAGATTACTGACCTGAATCCCACACGACACCTTTGGGATGTTTTGGAATACAACTCCGCCAATACACCTTGTGTACACGATACTCCGCCGTCTGTAGATGTGCGTAGCGCTGTCATGGAAGGCGCTGCTGGTGTTGTTGCCGCTGCTGCTGTGGCCTGGAAAGACACAACAACAGCAGGCCGCTTTGCAGATATTTTCATTGTGTTGGTTAATCACAGGAGCAAACTAACTTGATGCGTGACTATGGAATGGATCAATGCTTACGTGTTCTGTCAAGCCTGCCCCGTAGCCGTGCGCTGCGGAAGTGAAGCTAGAAGTTGGATTCCTTATCCACTGATGTGTGTCTTTCGTTATAAGTGTTGCAAGTTTTCACACATTCGTCTGCTGAAAGCCACGAGGAACTTTACGAGGTACCCTATATTTCGTGTGCTGAAGGCTGACGCAGTACTGCTAGTATGATGAATATTTACGAGGGTTGGAACTTTAATAGTGGCAACTATTTATTTACAGCTCGTACAAAATTGATATGTGTTTCAAAGTTTCAGTGACATTCAGTGTAGTCACCAGCATTGTGTGTAACCCGTTGCCATTGATGTGGAAGTTGTGGATACTCTTAGCAGTGCCAGTTGTGTCGACGGATCGAACGGCGCAGTCTATTGCCCGACTAATTTGTAGCAGTTCTGAAGCGAATGCTGTGAAGTGTTTCCTTCAGTTTAGAAATCGAGTTGACCTCACGAGGGCTTAAGTCAGGACAGTGCAGTACGTGGTATAGCACTTAACAGCCCTCATTTTTGGAACACAACCTACGAACAGCTTAGAGACAGAAGTGATGACACTTTCTGCAGCACCTGACCATCATTTTACAGGACAATGCAAAGCAGGTACAAACTGTTACTGATTTGTTTGACTGATGGGGCTGCTAAATGCTATACCACCTATTGCACTCCCCGGACTTGAGCCCTCGTGAGTTCAACTCGATTTCTAATCTCAAGGGAATACTTCACGGCATTCACTTCAGAATTGCTACAAATTAGTCGGGCAATACACTGCGCCGTTCGATCCGTCGACACAACTGGCACTGCTAAGAGTATTCTACGACTTCCACATCGCTGGCAACGGGTTATACACAATGCTGGTGACTACTTTGAAGGTCAGCAAAACTTTGAAAAACGTATCTATTTTGTACGAGCTGTAAATAAATAGTTGCCACTATTAAAGTTGAAACGTCTCCTTACAAAAATTTATAAATGACTGTGCTGATAAACCTCTACGTTATTTGATTTTCAAACAGCTGAGCAAAACTGAACGTACTCAGACATTTCCCTCTTTACTTATTCTGATCAGCACTAAACTGACACACAATATTTTTAGCGCAACGCAATCGGACTTTAACTAATCCCCACAAAAGAATAGCCCTGACTAACAATAACCTATACCTTTTACGAATCACTTACCTCAAAAAAATCTTCATTACTCAAACTACTGCCATACAGCGAGCGCCAATTAAAATTCAACCATTTCTCTCCCCACATCCATCACTGCTGGCGATGCACTTCCAACTGCGCAACGACCCGCGCTGTCAACATCCAGCTGCCCAACACTACGACAGCAAATATTCCAACAATGCAAAGCAGCCACAGACTGCACACAGCACACAGAGTGTTACGTGGTGTTACCAACACAAAAACCTAAACAGCCTACTTACAATTTTTGGAACACAACCTGCGACCATCTTAGTGACAGAAGTGATGACACTTTCTGTAGGACCTGACCATCATTTTGCAGGTCAGTGCTCAAGGACGTACAGTGCAAGCTGTTACTGATTTGTTTGACTGATGGGGCTGCTAAGTGCTATACCATCTACTGCACTCGCCTGACTTAAGCCCTCGTAAGTTCAATTCGATTTTTAAACTGAAGGAAACACTTCACAGCATTCGCTTCACAACTGCTAAAAATTCGTCGGGCAATAGACAGCGCCGCTCGAGCTGTCGACACAACTGGCACTGCTAAGAGTATCCTACGACTTCGACATCGCTGGCAACGGGTTGTACACAATGCTGGTGACTACTTTGAAGGTCAGTAAAACTTTGAAACACGTATCTATTTTGTACGAGCTGTAAATAAATAGTTGCCACTACTAAAGCTGTCTCCTTAGAAAAATTTATGAATGACTGTGCTGATAAACTTCTACGTTATTTGATTTTCAAACAGTCAAATAGCTGAGCAAATCTGAACGTACTCAGACATTTCAATAATCCCCACATAAGAATGGCCCTGACTAACAATAACCTATGGCTTTTATGAATGACTTACCTCACAAAAATCTTCGTTACTCAAACTACTGCAATACAGCGAGCGCCAATTCTGCCAGCTAAATAAAAGATTCTAACTACTGAAGGCACTAACTACTGATAGCCATAGTTAGCGAATGAATGATTTCGATGGAGAACAATGTATTTATCTCAATAGTGGTCAAAAGCCATTATATTATATATAACATCCAGTCTTACAAATTCCCGACGGACACACGTCCAAATCTTCCGCTCTCAAAACTCTGCCATTTCTCTCTCCACATCCACCACTGCTGGCGACTCACCTGCAACTGCCCAACGCTACGCGCCGTTCACATCCAACTGCCCAGCACTACACAAGCGAATATTGCAACCAGCCACGGACTGCACACAGCAAAGTCAGTGGTTTTCAGACAGAGCGGTACGTGACGTTACCAACATAAAAACCTAAACAGCCTACTTAAAACGCTCCAGCCTTCGTATTATCGTACAAGTAGCTGACTCAGCCAAGATCTTCTTACCCTGTCAAGACCACAACTTGCCGAAAGATGGCCCTGATAAGGTTGGATTGGTGGAGGGGGTCGGGGATGTAAGGTAAATATGCTGTGTTGGTCAGTAACACGACTGCTACCTCAGAAAAGGTCTCGGCCGAGCGGGCAGTTCACCCCTGGGTACAGCGCTCTCGAAAGAAAATTGTCTGCCCTCGCAGCGATGGGTGGTAATACCGGCCTTTAATTACGGCCTCGAGCGCTCCTGGAGTCTGTGTAAACACTTGAGGAGGAATGAGGGAGAGAAGGCGCAGCCTGGGTCACGTTTAGCGGTGGCTGCCCTCTGCTGTCTGTTAGCCGAGTGTCGCGAGGGCATACAAGAAGCTAGCTGTGTCGTGTCTGCCGATCCCCTCCGGAATAATTGGACTCGAGAGGCGGCATTGCGCCTGGGGAAGACGTCCCCCCGGCAGGGGAGGCGCGCAGATAATTATTATTGTGTATCGAGAGCCGGGGCAAGAAACTCTGGAGAAGGTCATTTAGCGGCGCTGTACCCCCCCTCCCTCCTGGTCGTTACTGCGGCGGAGGCCTGGGAAGTCGCGCAGAGAGTGGGCGAGTCGCAGGCTGTTTTTCACCTGCTGCTCGAACGGAGTCTTCATCCGAAGTTGTAATTATGTCGGGGTCGCTGTGAAAGAGCTCGGAACTTTGTAGCAGATGGGGTAGATTGATGCGAGGGCGTTAGGAAAGTTGGTATTTTTGTGCGCGTATTCGAGAAGGCGCGACGAATGCTGTAGCAGTTCAAGAACTTAATAAGCTCGCCAGCGAGTAATGCTAGCCGCCCCAGCAAAAGAGCTGACTGGTCGCTTTGGAGCGATGTAGGTGGGGTAGAACCAGTGCTGAGAGGCGCTCGTGTCACCATCCAGAACTGAGTCATGGCAGTGTAATGGTGTATATGTATGTACGTGCGTGCGTGTGTTTGTGTGTGTATGCGCGCGTGTGTGTGGGAGGGGGGGGGGGGGATGTAATCAGCGCAGTATCACAGGCCGACGTGGAGATGTGACAGAACAGCATGGAGGAGACGTCATGTTCAGAACTCATCATCATCACACTGCCAGTGAAGTTCCCCAATTTGCTCGAGTATCGCCACTGATAGCCACGTAACATGGCGTAAGAACACGAATCGTAAGAAGAGCGTAATTGACACATTGAGCTTGTCTATCAATGATAGTTACAGTAAACCCTCGTAGGAATTGCAAGTATATTTTCCTGGACCCACGAGTCCCAACATTATCTTCATTGAGAAAAAGAAGTTGAAGTAATGAGTTAAAATTTGTGCCACGTCCGTGGCTTGAGCCTGGGTCTCCTGTTTAATTTCTCTTTTTACTAATTTTATTAATGCTAATTGTTAATTGCAGTCCACACGTGATTGGGGAATGCCCCAAATGCCTATGATTTTTCTACTAGCATTAATAACGGAACCTATGGGGTTCAACTGCGAGAAGACGACCACAGCAGGAAAGACATCTCTCCGTTTTGGGTGCTGCATGCGCATGCATTTAACAAACGTGCGTGCGATGTACTAGTTTTAGGAAACGAATAGTCTTTGTAGGTGCCAGTCTATACGTATAACCTCGTAGGAATTGCAATTATATTTTCCTGGAGACATGAGTCCCAACATTATCTTCGATGAAGATAGAAGTAATGAGTTAAGATTTCTGTCACGTCCATGGCTTGACCCTGGGTCTCCTGTTTATTTTCTCTTTTTTCTATTTTTTTTTTAATGCAAATTGTTAGTGGTAGCCCACATGTGATTGGGGAATGCCCCAAATGCTTATGCTTTTTCTACTAGGATTAATAACGGAACCTAAGGGGTTCACATAAGTAAGCGAAGATGGCTTAATCCTGCCACGTGGATTGCTTTCCACATGACGCACTTGCCAGTCTCACGGGCCAGTGGCCCGACAGGCAGTTTGTCCTGTTGCATGTCTTACTTTCAGAGACTCGCGAGTTTATCGTAGTGCTTGGTTGTCGCGAAAGTGAAAAGTTGGGCCTGTCTGGGATTTATTAGGCAGATGTGCTAACCACTGCACCACCGCAACATTGTGGCTACCAGACCTCGAGTGCGATTATGTAGAAAGCTGGGGTGCTATTCCGATA
Organism: Schistocerca gregaria; assembly: GCF_023897955.1. Lineage (NCBI taxonomy): Eukaryota > Metazoa > Arthropoda > Insecta > Orthoptera > Acrididae > Schistocerca > Schistocerca gregaria. The sequence goes on along the minus strand of NC_064928.1, from coordinate 143,911,267 downwards.
TAGGAGAGCCTCAGGAATATTGACAATTTAAGGAGGAGAAAAGAAGCTGACGGCGTTTGTGTTATGGAGTGCACTGGACTATACTAGTATGTGCAGCTGTAGTTGCCACGTAGACACAGGGATGCACTGGTTAGCACGCCTGCCTAGTAACCAGGAGACGCGAGTTCAAGTCCTGAACATGGCACATACACTCCTGGAAATTGAAATAAGAACAACGTGAATTCATTGTCCCAGGAAGGGGAAACTTTATTGACACTTTCCTGGGGTCAGATACATCACATGATCACATTGACAGAACCGCAGGCACATAGACACAGGCAACAGAGCATGCACAATGTCAGCACTAGTACAGTGTATATCCACCTTTCGCAGCAATGCAGGCTGCTATTCTCCCATGGAGACGATCGTAGAGATGCTGGATGTAGTCCTGTGGAACGGCTTGCCATGCCATTTCCACCTGGCGCCTCAGTTGGACCAGCGTTCGTGCTGGACGTGCAGACCGCGTGAGACGACGCTTCATCCAGTCCCAAACATGCTCAATGGGGCACAGATCCGGAGATCTTGCTGGCCAGGGTAGTTGACTTACACCTTCTAGAGCACGTTGGGTGGCACGGGATACATGCGGACGTGCAGTGTCCTGTTGGAACAGCAAGTCCCCTTGCCGGTCTAGGAATGGTAGAACGATGGGTTCGATGACGGTTTGGATGTACCGTGCACTATTCAGTGTCCCCTCGACGATCACCAGAGGTGTACGGCCAGTGTAGGAGATCGCTCCCCACACCATGATGCCGTGTGTTGGCCCTGTGTGCCTCGGTCGTATGCAGTCCTGATTGTGGCGCTCACCTGCACGGCGCCAAACACGCATACGACCATTATTGGCACCAAGGCAGAAGCGACTCTCATCGCTGAGGACGACACGTCTCCATTCGTCCCTCCATTCACTTCTGTCGCGACACCACTGGAGGCGGGCTGCACGATGTTGGGGCGTGAGCGGAAGACGGCCTAACGGTGTGCGGGACCGTAGCCCAGCTTCATGGAGACGGTTGCGAATGGTCCTCGCCGATACCCCAGGAGCAACAGTGTCCCTAATTTGCTGGGAAGTGGCGGTGCGGTCCCCTACGGCACTGCATAGGATCCTACAGTCTTGGCGTGCATCCGTGGGTTGCTGCGGTCCGGTCCCAGGTCGACGGGCAAGTGCACCTTCCGCCGACCACTGGCGACAACATCGATGTACTGTGGAGACCTCACGCCCCACGTGTTGAGCAATTCGGCGGTACGTCCACCCGGCCTCCCGCATGCCCACTATACGCCCTCGCTCAAAGTCCGTCGACTGCACATACGGTTCACGTCCACGCTGTCGCGGCATGCTACCAGTGTCAAAGACTGCGAAGGAGCTCCGTATGCCACGGCAAACTGGCTGACACTGACGGCGGCGGTGCACAAATGCTGCGCAGCTAGCGCCATTCGACGGCCAACACCGCGGTTCCTGGTGTGTCCGCTGTGCCGTGCGTGTGATCATTGCTTGTACAGCCCTCTCGCAGTGTCCGGAGCAAGTATGGTGGGTCTGACAAACCGGTGTCAATGTGTCCTTTTTTCCATTTCCATGAGTGTATATTCATTCATTTCTTCAGCGTCTATCGTCGTTAGTGTGGCTGCTGTCAATGAACGGAGGTGCAACTAGTTTCTCAGCGAACTGGGGACTGCATGTAGAGGACATATATAGCCAGGTAGCTTGCAAAAGTTCCAGAGTCGGGCAGCAATCGCTCGAATGACAAGTAACGAATACAGATTAAAATTAGTATTCGTTATTCTAGTACAAAAAAGTCTCTTCATGTCAATTTGTCCGCTGCTCATGGTCTGGCGGTAGCGTTCTCGCTCCCGAGCACGGGGTCCCAGGTTCGATTCCTGGCGGGGTCAGGGATTTTCCCTGTCCCGTGATGACTGGGGGTTGTTGTGTCGTCTTCATCATCATCATTCATCCCCATCACGGTCGGAGGAAGGCAATGGCAAACCACCTCCACTAGGATCTTGCCTAGTACTGTGGTGTGTGTCTCCAAATGTTCAAATGTGTGTGAAATCTTATGGGACTTAACTGCTTAGGTCATCAGATTACACACTACATAACCTAAATTATCCTAAGGGCAAACACACACACCCGTGCCCGAGGGAGGACTCGAACCTCCACCGGAACCAGCCGCACAGTCCATGACTGCAGCGCCTTTGACCGGTCAGCAATCCCGCTCGGCGGGTCGGGTCTCACTCATCGTTCCCCTACGCTCTGACAAGAAGCATGGGACTTCATTTCCATTCCATTGCACGAAGAATCCACAGTTGATTCAGTTGAAATTAAAATGAGTATACCAATATTGCCAAAAATTGAAGTAAAAACTTTAAATGAGAATTGCCGTATGGGACCTCCTCCTCCTCCTTCTCATCATCATCATTTTAATTTACAGGAATAAAAAGATTTATTCATCATCTGTTAATAAGACCTGTCAGTCAGTGACACAAGTCAGTTATTTAGACAAGTCATTGTTTAACGTTGTTACAAAAAAATCTCGAAAAGTTCTTGACCGATTTACTTCAGATATTTACATCATATTCTAATAAATGTTCAGACGCACGTAGCCTACACATTTTTTTAAACGCTAGTGTACAGATTTTCCGTTCAGATCTACTGCGAGAAAGGAAATGCTGTGGCTTGCCATGCCGCAAAAAATATGCGCTTTAGTTTTCTTTCCGACAGATTTAACTGCGATAGCTCCGCATTTGAGCAATACACGAACTGTTTCTTCCAAATACATTCTTTCTCCTTATTCACGGTGTCCTAGAAACGTTGCAACAAACTCCGAGGGTTTGCAGAGGGTCATCCAACGATGCTAAAGGGTGTCGAAGTTACAAGCGCTGGCGTCTACCATTAGGCCACCCCTTTGGCGGCAAACGTGACTTTGTGCGGTGACGGCCCACGGGCGGAACGTCTCGCACTGTTGTTTTGTTATTCAGTATCACCGACCGATAGCACGCCCGGTTAGCCGTGCGGCTTTCCAGACTGGGAAGGAGCGCCTGGTCCCCGGCACCCCGGCACGAATCTGCCCGGCGGATTTGTGTCGAGGTCCGGTGATCCGGCCAGTCTCTGGATGGTTTTTAGGCGGTTTTCTGTCTCGGCGAATGCGGGCTGGTTCCCCTCATATACACTGCGCCGGCGATTGCTGCGCAAACAAGTTCTCCACCTACGCGTACACCACCATTACTCCAACGCGTAAACATAGGGGTTACACTCGTCTGGTGTGAGACGTTCCCTGGGGGTCCACCGGGGGCCGAACCGCACAATAACCCTGAAAGAGTGGCGGAGGGGTGAAGTGGACTGCGGTAGTCGCCGTGGGGTTGTGGACCACTGCGGCTGCAGCGGGGACGGAGCCTCTCCGTAGTTTCTAGGCCACCGGTTAAGATACAATACATACAATGCAATACCGACCGACTGCCACGATCGAGAGCGGAAAACATGGAGCGAACTGCTGCATAGACAGACTGTCCCCTATGAATGAGATTGTCGCCACGGTGGATGATGCTTTCGGACACTGATTCCAATCTGCAATTTATTTTTCTCCTGTATATTGAAAAACACTATACATTTTAGAGGATTCCAAGAGAAAAATAAACTGGGACACCCTGTGCATAATTCTGAACATAAATTTCATACACAGCACCGTACTGTTTTGTTCTCTTCCTCGGTTTTAACTAAAGTGATCAGACGTCCCGTTTTGAACGGGACGGTACCGTTTTTCAACCTGCGGTCCCAGTGTTCCGACAAATTTTGTCGGGACGCATCATGGTCCCGTTTTGTTAGAAAGTAGTATTTATTTTTTATGCTCTGTTACGCTACCAAATATTTAAATCGTTATGTCCATAACTCCTAAGAAGTAAAGTTATGTTATCGGCGGACAAAATTCGTTAGGGAAAACAAATCATCGAAATGGCCACCTTGCCGAAACTGTTTTATTTTCCGCGCTTCACTTAGATTATTCGATTCCGTTCTCTCAGTGACTCAGTGGTAGTCTGAGTGTGATGTGCAGTGTTTCGGCAGTTTCGTCACGATTCAAGAAGCCAAAACGAAAGTGTGTATTCACTACTGCGTTGTAAGAAAAGTAAATATCTCAGCCTGTGGCATGGGTCTTACAGTATATACAGAATTTTAAATTAACTCGCGATAATTATGCACAAATCAACAAATGCGAAGTCTTTTTTCTTATACTTTATTTCCTGCCATAGGTACACATCCATAAAGAAAACGCGGTCCGATTCTGATGTTCATTGCGCCATCTACTGAGACATTCGAAGTGTTTGAGAAGTTTGTGTGGATCTGCTTAACAATGTCCTGAAATGGGGTGATGTCGAAATGTGTATACCAGTGAGTACCAATGCATCAGCTGGAACAACAGATATAATCGATCGATGACAATGCCATTTTCAGCGACTTTGTGTATGTTAAGCAATTTGCTGCAGCAGACAATATTGCTCAGTGGAATACTGAGGGAGAAGTAGTTCATTAGAGATGAGGAGAAATGTTTCAGTATCACTTATCTTAGAAGTAATTATTCAGCTACTTGTATAACGAATTTTATAAGAAATTGGATTATCACTGCCAGGTACTAATGCCCTTGTAGAGAGAAAGTTTAAACACTGAAAGCACTGTTGCTTACGAAAAAAAAACATTCAATTACTTGGCGTGAATTTTTCAATTACTTGAAGCAGAATGAGAAACTTCTTCTGAAGAAAATTCATTCTACAGAAAAATATATCCAACAACAAACAGTTTTATGAGTTATATAAATTGTTTTGGTATTTATTTCTATAGTAATAGTAGAGTTACAGATAATATTATTTTATACGTTATACTAACATTGCCCTTGTCATAATCAATACGTTGAGTACTGTGATAATCATATTTTGTTTATTAATAATAAATACATAAATAAGGTTTTATATATTCTAATTACTTTAACCCGCCCCCCATGAGCCATGGACCTTGCCGTTGGTGGGGAGGCTTGCGTGCCTCAGCGATACAGATGGCCGGACCGTAGGTGCAACCACAACGGAGGGGAATCTGTTGAGAGGCCAGATAAACATGTGGTTCCTGAAGAGGGGCAGCAGCCTTTTCAGTAGTTGCAGGGGCAACAGTCTGGATGATTGGTAACACTAACCAAAACGGCCTTGCTGTGCTGGTACTGCGAACGACGGAAAGCAAGGGGAAACTACAGCCGTAATTTTTCCCGAGGACATGCAGCTTTACTGTATGATTAAAGGACGTCGTTATCAGGAGAAAGAAAACTGGCATTCTACGGATCGGAGAGTGGAATATCAGATCCCTTAATCGGGCAGGTAGGCTGGAAAATTTAATAAGGGAAATGGATAGGTTAAAGTTAGATATAGAGGGAATTAGTGAAGTTCAGTGGCAGGAGGAACAAGACTTTTGGTCAGGTGAATACAGGGTTATAAATACAAAATCAAATAGGCGTAATGCAGGAGTAGGTTTAATAATGAATAAAAAAAATAGGAGTGCGAGTAAGCTACTACAAACTGCATAGTGAACTACAGTAGTACAAGTTTATATGCCAACTAGCTCTGCAGATGATTAAGAAATTGATGAAATGTATGATGAGATAAAAGAAATTATTTAGGTAGTGAAGGGAGACGAAAATTTAATAGTCATGGGTGACTGGAACCCGTCAGTAGGGAAAGGGCGAGAAGGAAACGTAGTAGGTAAATATGGATTGGGGCTAAGAAATGAAAGAGGAAGCCGCCTGGTAGAATTTTGCACAAGCATATCTTAATCATAGCTAACACTTAGTTCAAGAATCATAAAAGAAGGTTGTATACATAGAAGAATCCTGGAGATACTAAAAGGTATCCGATAGATTATATAATGGTAATACAGAGATTTAGGAATCAGGTTTTAAATTGTAGGACATTCCCAGGGGCAGATGTGGACTCTGACCACAATCTAATAGTTATGAACTGTAGATTAAAACTGAAGAAAATGCAAAAAGGTGGCAATTTAAGGAGATGGGATCTGGAAAAACTGACTAAACCAGAGGTTGTACAGAGTTTCAGGGAGAGCATAAGGCGACATCTGACAAGAATGGGGGAAAGAAATACAGTAGAAGAAGAATGGGTAGTTCTGAGGGATGAAGTAGGGAAGGCAGCAGAGGATCAAGTAGGTAAAAAGACGAGGGCTGCTAGAAATCCTTGGGTAACAGAAGAAATATTGAATTTAATTGATGAAAGGAGAAAATATAAAAATGCAGTAAATGAATCAGGCAAAAATGAATACAAACGTTTCAAAAATGAGATCGACAGGAAGTGCAAAATGGCTAAGCGGGGATGGCTAGAGGACAAATGTAAGGATATCTTATCTTATCTCACTAGAGGTAGGATAGATACTGCCTACAGGAAAACTAAAGAGACCTTGGAGAGAAGAGAACCACTTGTATGAATATCAAGAGCTCAGATGGCAACCCAGTTCTAAGCAAAGAAGGGAAAGCAGAAAGGTGGAAGGAGTATATAGAGGGTTTATACAAGGGCGATGTATTTGAGGACAATATTATTGAAAGGGAAGAGGATGTAGATGAAGATGAAATGGGAGATACGATACTGCGTGAAGAGTTTGAGAGAGCTCTGAAAGACCTGAGTCGAAACAAGGCCCACGGTGTAGACAACATCCATTGGAACTACTGACGGCCTTGGGAGAGCCAGTCATGACAAAACTCTACCAGCTGGTGAGCAAGATGTATGAGACAGGCGAAATACCCTCAGACTTCAAGAAGAATATAATAATTCCAATCCCAAAGAAAGCAGGTGCTGACAGATGTGAAAATTACCGAACTATCAGTTTAATAAGTCACAGCTGCAAAATACTAACGCGAATTCTTTACAGACGAATAGAAAAACTGGTAGATGCGGACCTCGGGGAGGATCAGTTTGGATTCCGTAGAAATGTTGGAACACGTGAGGTAATACTGACCTTACGACTTATCTTAGAAGAAAGACTAAGAAAAGGGAAACCTACGTTTACAGCATTTGTAGACTTGGAGAAAGCTTTTGACAATGTTGACTGGAATACTCTCTTTCAAATTCTGAAAGTGGCAGAGGTAAAGTACAGGGAGCGAAAGGCTATTTACAATTTGTACAGAAACCAGATGGCAGTTATAAGAATAGAGGGACATGAAAGGGAAGCAGTGGTTGGGAAGGGAGTGAGACAGGGTTGTAGCCTCTCCCCGATGTTATTCAATCTGTATATTGAGCAAGCAGTAAAGGAAACAAAAGAAAAATTTCTTAGTAGGTTTTAAAATTCATGGAGAAGAAGTAAAAACTTTGAGGTTCGCCGATTACATTGTAATTCTGTCAGAGACAGCAAAGGACCTGGAAGAGCAGTTGAACGGAATGGACAGTGTCTTGAAAGGAGGATATAAGATGAACATCAACAAAAGCAAAACGAGGATAATGGAATGTAGTCAAATTAAATCGGGTGATGCTGAGGGAATTAGATTAGGAAATGAGACACTTCAAGTAGTAAAGGAGTTTTGCTATTTGGGAAGTAAAATAACTGATGATGGTCGAAGTAGAGAGGATATAAAATGTAGACTGGCAATGGCAAGGAAAGCGTTTCTGAAGAAGAGAAAATTATTAACATCGAGTATAGATTTCTGTATCAGGAAGTCATTTCTGAATTTGTATGGAGTGTAGCCATGTATGGAAGTGAAACATGGACGATAACTAGTTTGGACAAGAAGAGAATAGAAGCTTTCGAAATGTGGTGTTACAGAAGAATGCTGAAGGTAAGGTGGATAGATCACGTAACTAATGAGGAAGTATTGAATAGGATTGGGGAGAATAGAAGTTTGTGGTGCAACTTGACTAGAAGACGGGATCGGTTGGTAGGACATGTTTTGAGGCATCAAGGGATCACAAATTTAGCATTGGAGGGCAGCGTGGAGGGTAAAAATCGTAGAGGGAGACCAAGAGATGACTACACTAAGCAGATTCAGAAGGATGTAGGTTGCAGTAGGTACTGGGAGATTAAGAAGCTTGCACAGGATAGAGTAGCATGGAGAGCTGCATCAAACCAGTCTCAGGACTGAAGACCACAGCAACAACAACAACAATTACTTTAACGTAAAGGTCTAAGATCAACACTCATTAAAGTAAGGGTCAGCCGAGAAGTGTCCCGTTTTCAACTTCAGAAAATATGGTCACATCGTTTAACAGAAAACAGTACATCTATATTTATGACTCATCGGCTTATGGTCAGAATATTACTAAGGTATCTGAATAGTCCAAAATCGTGTAATTCTACTAATTAGCATATGCGAACTATGTGAAATACTGTCATTTAAGTTACTACCTTCACGGATGAAGAAAATGGAGAGGTGTGTCCCATACTCCATACAGAAAAGACCCCAACCGACTCACCCTCTCCTTTCACTTACTTCAATTTCCTATCACAGTTTTATTTCCTGTAACAATAAATAAGGTTCCAGGCTAGAGAGGTGGCGGAAGGGAGGGGGGAAGGACAAAATTGACATAAAAAGAGAGTAGGAGGAGGTGGACAGAGGGAGAGAGAGAGAGGAGGGGGGGTTGGACAGAGAGGGAGGGAGAGGAAGGAGATGGACAGAGAGAGGTGGTTGGAGTTTTGATAGACAGAGAGGGGGGGGGGTAGAAGGAGGGGATGGACAGAGAGAAGGGGCAAAACATTGCCACATTCAATAGTAAAAGATAAATTCGGAATCCAGTGACATTTATTGCTGCAATTCTTTTTTACTTTTAAATCAGTCTTCACATTAAATCTTTTTTTTTTTTCATACATCTCATCAGAAAATTTATTTGATTTTCGTAAATTTGCCATAGTGATACGCTAAATAAAATACGTTCTACATATGCAACAACGAAATAGGTGCTTTATATCTTCTCAAATCGTCTCTGTTTGAGGATAATGGTATAACGCTTACAAATAAGTCTTTTTCAAAAAAAATTAAGAAATCCTCAATTCCGCTTTAGTTTTTGGCAAATAAGCTCGTTAGCTTCATCTCCCAAATCACATTAAATATAAATTTTCTTCCATGAGATTGGTAGGAAGGTCCAGAATGAGTTTGGAAGGTAGGAGACGAGGTACTGGCAGAAGTAAAGCTGTGAGGACGGGACGTGAGTCGTGCTTGGGTAGCTCAGTGGTCAGTCGGCTCTCAGCCGTGGCAGCGTGCGGACGGCCCCGTGCTCCGCTGCAGGTTTGTTTACTTCTGCGTCGTAGCTTAAAGGCTTGTGTCCGTCCACCGTGAACAACATGTCGATCGTTTACCGCCGTGCGACCCTTAAAGTTTCCTTCCCAGCTGAACATACGCGAGCTCGTGCACACGAAGTTGAAACGTTCCTACGTGAAGAAGTTCGTTTAGATCCTAACCACGTTATCGGAATCCATTTTTCGATCACGAGTAGTGTCGTTCATATTAAAATGACAAACACCGAGGTGTGTGAAGATGTTATTCGCCGCCATACCAATGGACCTAAGTTCAAATACTCTGATGGTCACGTCGGAGCAGTAACACTTGAACTCGCAAAGTACGGTCAACGCACGATTAGGGTGTTTGAACTACCATTTGAAGTGCCGAAGGACGTAGTTGTCTCTGCGTTACAACCATTCGGTAACGTCATCGGTTACGTAGAGGAAAAATGGCAAACCTTCATGACCTACCATGTCCTTAATGGTGTGCGTCAGGTCAAAATTGAACTGAAAAAACATATACCATCATACCTGACAATTGGCGGTGTGCGAGCCATTGTCATGTACGACGGCCAACCCCGAACATGTGTGGGTTCTGGACAAGAAGGCCACGTCAGATCCGCCTGCATGCGACGCCGCCTGATCCAAACGCCGGTCGGCGAGGAAGCGTCCCCAGCTCAGATCCCTGTCACATATGCCAAGGTTGCCCAGGAAGGTAGCACCTCTACACAGGGTCTTCCTGCTCTGTTGACGTCGTCTGATCAGGCAGATGCAACCGCTACTGAGATTGCTTCTGAGGTGCCACAGACGCCATATCCTGACCTTCCGCATCATCTGAAAATGCTACTGAGATGGACGTTGATCCGGGAGTGGTATCTACTTCTGCTTTCCTTCAGACTGATCCGGAATCAGACGACAGCCACCCGCAATCAGACTCGGAACGACCTGTTCGAAGACAAGGGTCGACACGAAAGAGAAAGAAACGTAGCCGTACACCGCCTGATGAATCTATTCTACGGATGGATGCCAGAGATGCAGAACCGAAGATGGACGACAAACCGCTCTATGATGTCCAAAAGTCTGATGCGAACGACCCGCCACAGGTGACCACTGGCAACGATCACCCCTCCTTACTGGCGCCGTCGCCCCCACAAGTCGACGTTGAAGAAAGTCTATATGCTGAGCCGAAAACTACGTCTCCACATGGATGATGTACACAGTCGGTACCCTACCGCAGTATCAGTCTCCTGGGCAGACGACGTGGAGATCGAAGGGACTGGGGTGGACGGTGCTGATGATGGGGCGCTCCCATCGGTTGCGCCCGCGCCCGCAAACTCTCCACAGTAGCAGCCTCTCCAGCGGACCGGCAAGATCGACGACCTCTCGCTCCTGAAGAAGCAGCCCCACATGTGCCTGTGCGACTCCAACGCCAGCATTATCGTGTCGCAACGATTAACCTCGCGACCATTCGTGCGCCCCACAAACTAGCGCTGCTCCGCGATATGATTTATGATGCGGACATTAATGTTGCCTTTTTCAGGAAGTGCATGTCGCCGATTTTTCACCACCACATGGCTTCACGGCGCATCTTTCTCCCGCTTCGGACACCGGTAGTGGTGTTGCCATCATCTTACGAGAAGGTCTTCCTGCCGAAGGTCCTATACCTCCCCAATGGCAAAGGTATGGCCCTTACTCTGTTTGGTGTACGTATCGTCAACATTTATGCGCCGTCGGGCTGCAGCTACCGTCGTGAACGCAATGCCTTCTTTGCAGATGAAGTTACACCCCTTTTTATGGGACCACACGATGACTGGGTCATGGGTGGAGACTTCAACTGCACCCAGCGACCTCAGGCCATGCGCAGCTCTGGAAACAGTCGTAACGCGGCTACAATTTGTCGACACGTGGAGACATGTTCACGGTGATCGTTTGGGCTTTACGTACTACACTGCGCACTCCTCTAGCTGACTGGATCGCATCTACATCTCGCGATCCCTAATTCAACACACACGACAGGCTGAAACCTGGCCTGTTGCTTTCTCAGATCATGAGGCTTACTTCTGTGACGTTGTTCTTACAAGGCAGGCAGTATGGCACGGACGTGGTTTATGGAAACTGAACACGGCACTTCTTAATTCACCTGACTGCCGACTTCTAATAGAAGACACTTGGATCACATGTAATAGACGCCGTCCCACGTATCCGTCTACCATATCCTGGTGGATCCAGTGTGCAAAACCTGCTCTTAGAAAAACTTTGATCCGGTATGGCAAAGATGTAGTCGCCTGGAGGAAGAGCACTATGAACTTTTACTACAGGATCCTACGAGAATGCTCCACGATGCCAGCCTCCCCTGAGCGCCATACAAGGATGAACCATGCTAAGGCCCAACACTCCAATCTCATTCGAAGGCATTTGGAAGGAGCGATAGTACGATCTCGTACTGATGATCGCATGCCTCATGGACATCCATCTATGTACCATATCATCCAAGAACGCCAGCATCGACGCCGAAAATTTATTCCCGTCCTAACAGACCAAGAAGGGCGTCGCTACGTAACCCAATCTGCAATAGGGAATGTGCTTCACGCCCACTACCAGCAGCTCTACGCCGCAATTCCACATTCCCCAGAGTTGATCGAGGAACTCTCACAGCTCAACTTCGGTGGTCTCCCAGGAGATGCGCCGATTGACTTGGTGTCAGAGGTGACTGATGATGAAGTCCGCGATGCGATCCGAGCAGGAACCATCAATCGCACCCCAGGACCCGACGGTCTTCCCCTCGAATTTTATCGCACCTTCCGTGATTTGTTAGAGTCCACATTCACCTCCATCTGTTGGGAACTGATGTCTCCGGAAGTACCTGTGCCAGACGCTTTCATGGAAGAAATTATTATTCCTGTACATAATCCACATGGTGGCAACAATATCAGGGATTATCGGCCCCTCACCCTCCTTAACAGTGATATGGAAATCTTCACTCGCCTTTTGGCGGCAGGACTTAAAAACGTTGCCCGATATGTTGTGTCGCCAGACCAAACATCTTTGGGAGGGGATAATAATATCCGCACGGCTTTATGCCGCTACAGGGATATGATCGCCGTTACCCAGACACAACGCCTCTCTGGGGCACTTGCGTCTTTGGACTTTAGTCAAGCTTTTGATAGGGTTGACCATTCGTTCCTTACGGCCGTTCTCCACCATATGGGTTTCCCAGTCGCCGTTATCACGGTAGTGATTCGTCATCTGCGGGGTGCCTCTTCCAGGATTATGTACAATGGCAGACTCACTCCTCTGATAAAAATAGGTCGATCCGTACGCCAAGGTTGCCCTCTATCAGCGATTTTGTACGCCTTTTCCTTGGAATCCTTGCTATGTGGACTCAGACAACGTTTGGTAAGGTTGTCCATAGATCGATACCGATTCTGTTACACAGCCTATGCTGACGATGTAGTCATCTGTTCACGTAATGCCGACGAGGTTCGATCTGTTTTGACGTGGGTAGCGACTTATGGTGAGGCGTCGGGTACCTCTTTAAACATACGTAAGTCACAAGTTATGTTCATTGGCATGGGACTCCCTGTGGAGTGTGTTATATCTCTCACCACCAATGATACCATTCGCTGTTTGGGAATAGACTTTTCATCTGATCTCCGGCGTTCAGCCGCCATCAACTGCCGACGCCTCCTTTTAATGATCAGAGCAGGTCTTATGGACCATCGCCTTCGATCCCTAGATATTCTCCAACGAGCTCGATATGTCAATATATATATCGCCTCCCGAGTTCCCCATGTAGCACAAGTTCTACCTGTGGCACGTCGCATGTTGGCAGCGATGGCATCTTTCGTCAGCTCTGGGCTGTTGTTCAAAGTTAACTATGCAACCCTTACTCTTCCGCGAGAACGAGGTGGGATAGGTCTGTTTCACGTGCCGGGTAGAGCTCGCGCCCTATTTGTCAGCTCCCAGATGACGGTATGGACACGATGCCCAACGAGCCTCACTGGTCTCCTCCTGTCGGTATATACGCCGGTCTCACTGTCAGCCCCAGTGATGATCTCGGACGTTCCGGCCCAGTTCCATTATATACGATACTTCTTTCTTGAACTCAGTTATCTACGCCTCACCGTACCAAGACAGCTTATACTCAAGACAAAGGCAGTATACAATGTCCTCCAATTAGGTCGACCACCTAACCCGATTGAACAAAAGTTCCCCCAGGTTGACTGGCGTCATGTATGGCGTGCGGTTTCCGCCCGTTACCTTGACACGGATGTTCAATCTGTCTGGTACCTAGCTGTCAATGGTAAGCAAATCAACCAATTTCGCCTTCATCGTATCCACCTCGCCCAATCACCTCTCTGTTCCACGTGTGGAGTGCCAGACAATGATGAACATCGGTTTGTTTGCGGACTGGCGGCGGAGGTTTGGCACTTGATTCGTCTTATTGTCGCTTTTCTAACGCGGGACATTCCGGATCGGATTACTCCCCTTTCATTATTATTTCCGGACCGTGAATATTTTCCTCGGACAAAGACCAATGCTGTGAATTGGATTCGCGGACATGCCATTCATTACCTATTTGGACAAACTGTAGACTCTGTACTCGATTTTTGGACATACCTCAATGACCGTCATTGTTGTCCGTCACCCAAAATACAGACAATTTTTCTCGAACATCCTTGGGAGTGCTTTCCACGACCCGCCTCGCAGCTGCAATGTGTTAAGCCAAGAGAGAAGAACGTTTCCTGTTTGAACCAATGAACATTTCTGAACAATTGAACAGAACACATCAATTTCGAGAAGACGTGACTCAACATATTACCAGCGGGGCGCAGAAGGCCTCTGATCAATTACACAACAAAACTAAACAAAAACAAAAAAATAATAATAACATAACAACAATAAAAATAAAATTCAGAAAAAGGAAGATTTTGTTTTGTTTGTAAGGGTAGCCCTAACCTTGATTTCCTATATTTGCCCTGGTATATAGGCAGCTCTCTAGGGTAGGTTTACTCAGGAGCCAACGCCTGAAGTGGACCAGATTTTTTTTGTTATAGGATGAAAAGTGGCGGTGGCACTTGGTTTTTTTTTAAGTTCCATTTTAATAAAGGGGTTTCAAAAAGCACAGAAATAAAAAAAGATGGAAGAAGAGAGGGATAGCTGCCCTTTGTAATAAAAAAATAAAAACAAAAAAAGCGGTTCTAGGCGCTACAGACTGGAACCGCGCGAATAAAAGAATGATAGCAACACGCCAACTAGTGTGTGAAGTGCAACTCTGCGCAAAGACGGAATTAACTGTTAAAGTTGCCTCAGGAAACATAGTTAAAAAAAAGTGGTAGAGCACTTGCCCGTGAAAGGCAAAGGTCCCGAGTTCGAGTCTTCTTACTTCAGAACATCGTTTGAAGCTCGTAATCTGATCTCTTCGACGTTTCTTTGGCTACAAGGTTTGTAGAGGGTGTGCAGGTTCAACATATAATAATAGAAAATGTAATAAGTTGAGACGTAATTGAGATGTTTTTTGCCGTTTGACAGTTCAAAATGTTTTGTGTGTTTGTTTGCGACAGTTGGTACGGCGTGCGCATGCACGCAACTGGTGTATTCACGTAAACGCGCGTCAGTAACCACGTGGACTCTGCAGCAGAAGGTGTTCTGTGCGCTTTCTGTCGCGGTGCAAGGTGGTTTTCGGACCAAATGACGGTGATCCCCCAGGCGTAATAATCAAGAACTGGGACAAGTGGGTTCCGGAAACGGGGGGGGGGGGGGTTTGGGGGGGGGGCCTCAGGCGCGCACTTCCAGACGGTACCCTTGAATTAATCCGTACGTCCTTCCAGAGAAGCCCTCGCTACGATTAGATTAGTACCTATTCCATAAGTCCTGAATACGACACTTCGTAATGCTGTGCGACGTCTCAGTTTAACAAAGGGTTTCTTTCATGCCGTGGATAAATTTTTCTTCCTTTTTTTTAAGTTGTAAGATTACTAATTTATATCTAGATTTTCATCTATTGAGTGGAAAGAGTTGTCATTCAGTCGATTGACAAGAAGGTAGGCAGATACATTTGTCTCTTTCGACAGTACAAGATGTCGTCCATAAAATGTTGCGGCTGCGTCACAAAATCAAACCTGTGGCCAGGGTGCGACTGAAGGCATTCGAGGAGACAATTCTGGCAACAATGAATGAAAACTGGGCATTAATACCGGATTATATTCCGATCTGCAGGGGCGAGACACCGCACCTTAAGCACTAAAGTGCCAAGGAAGCTAGTACAGAGAGGCATACGTATTCAAATACAGAGTGATGTAAATAGCCAGAATACGGCAATGCGGTCGGCAACGTACTTGTTCGATCGGTTACTGTTGCTACAGATTATCAAGATTTAAGTGAGTTTGAACGTGGTGTTATAGTCGGCGCACGAGCGATGGGACACAGCATCTCCGAGGTAGCGATAGAGATTTTCCCGTACGACCATTTCACGAGTGTACAGTGAATATCAGGAATCCGGTGAAGCATTAAATCTCCGACATCGCTGCGGCCGGAAAAAGATCCTGTTAGAACGGGACCACCAAGAAGTATATCCCAGCCGACCTACCGCAGATGACCATCAGAGGAACCGCCGTACCTTGGGGCAATACAGCCAAGTACCTGTTCAAAAAATGGCTCTGAGCACTATGAGACTTAACTGCTGTGGTCATCAGTCCCCTAGAACTTAAAACTACTTAATCCTAACTAACCTAAGGACATCACGCACATCCATGCCCGAGGCAGGTTCGAACCTGCGACTGTAGCTGTCGCGCGGTTTCAGACTGAAGCGCCTAGAGCCGCTTGGCCACACCGGCCGGTGACGTCTGAAGAGAATCGTTCAAGGTGTCGGATGTGCAACCCTTGCGCAAATTGCTGCAGATTTCAATGCTGGGCCCTCAACAAGGTTCACTGTGCGAACCATTCAACGAAACGTCATCGACATGGGCTTTCGGAGCCGAAAACCCACTCCTGTACCCTTGATAACTCCACGGCGCGAAGCTTTACGCAACGCCTGGGCCCTTCAACACCGACCTAGGACTGTTGTTGATTGGAAGCATGTTGTCTGGTCGGACGAGTCTCGTTTCAATTTGTATCGAACGGATGGACGTGTAAGGGTATGGAGACTACCTCATGAATCCATGGACCCTGCATGTCAGGGAACCGTTCAAGCTGGTGGAGGCTCTGTGATGGTGTGTGGCGTATGCAGTTGGATTGATATGGGACCCCCTGATACATACACTCTGACAGGTGACACGTACTTAAGCATCCAGTATGATTACTCGCATCCATTCATATCCACTGTGCATTCCGACGGACTCGGGTAATTCCAACAGGACAATGCGAGACCCCACACACATCCAGAATTGCTACAGAGTGACTCCAAGAACACTCTTCTGAGTTTAAACACTTCCGCTGGCTACCAAACTACCCATACAAAAACATTATTGAGCACCTTGCAACGTGCTGTTCAGAAGAGATCTCCACCTTCTCGTACTCTTACGGATTTATGGAGAGCCCTGCAGAATTCATGGTGTCAGTTCCCTGCAACACTACTTCAGACATTAGTCGAGTCCACACCACGTCGTGTTGTGGCACTTGTGTGCGCTCGCCGGGGCCGTACACGACATTAGGCAGGTGCACCAGTTTCTTTGGTTCTTCGGTGTTATAGATATATGTGTGTGTGTGAAATTTTCTTCCACGATGTACCGATGTGTCAAATAAAAAGGGCAATCTCGAGTGCCGATATTTTTATTTTATATTACATTTTTCGGTAAATTTTGAAATTGTAGTAGAATATGATTTTAGTTTCACTGTCTGAAAGAGTCTTACTACTTCTTGAGCTTTCATCAGGTCCAGTCGTTCTCTTTGACGCTGTGAAGCAAGTGTGTGTGTGTGTGTGTGCCACAAAAGAAGACGTTCGATTGCACTACAGGGGGGGGGGGGGGGGGGTGGCTGTGTGAATTGAATAACAAGATATCCTATGTGAAGAAACAGCATGCCAGTTGCATTAAAGAAGAAAAAAAATTTCTAACGCAGCTAGTGTGCTATTTGAAACTTCCTGGCAGATTAAAACCGTGTGCCCGACCGAGACTCGAACTCGGGACCTTTGCCTTTCGCGGGCAAGTGCTCTACCATCTGAGCTACCGAAGCACGACTCACGCCCGGTACTCACAGCTTTTATTTCTGCCAGTATCCGTCTCCTACCTTCCAAACTTTGCAGAAGCTGTCCTGCGAAACTTGCAGAACTAGCACTCCTGAAAGAAAGGATATTGCGGAGACATGGCTTAGCCACAGCCTGGGGGATGTTTCCAGAATGAGATTTTCACTCTGCAGCGGAGTGTGCGCTGATATGAAACTTCCTGGCAGATTAAAACTGTGTGCCCGACCGAGACCCGAACTCGGGACCTTTGCCTTTAACGGGCAAGTGCTCTACAATCTGAGCTACCGAAGCACGACTCACGCCCGGTACTCACAGTTTTAATCTACCAGGAAGTTTCATATCAGCGCACACTCTGCTGCAGAGTGAAAATCTCATTCTAGTGTGCTATTTCTTTACATCGCCATTCTTCAAAAACAATTGTTGAAAGAGATGAACCAAATGTAAATGACAAGATTGGTATTTGCGGTGGATGGAGACGTGTGACGGGTATTGCTGACGTAATCGGCACTCGGTCATACGAACAAAACTGCAACTTTTAGCTTCAGCACGCAATTTTCCTACATCAACGTAAAAAAAAGTTATTTCGTCATGCAGCCAATGACAAATTAAGAAAATAATGTATGAGAGGCTCTACTGGAATGAAAAACTGCATGACAGTGCGCAGTGTACACCGCAGTGTGATCGAGAAAGTACTGTAATACGGCTTTTCATCTGCCTAAAGTCCCATTATTAGCGAACAAATTTTCAAATTAAGAGTTTTTCTTTTAGTTCTTTCTCTAAGGCGGATAAGCAGGCTGCTAGCTTGTTGTTGTACAGAATATCTAACAATAAATCAATACTTAAATATATAACTTGTATATATTTACGGCCGGCCGCGGTGGTCTCGCGGTTCTAGGCGCTTCAGTTTGGAACAGCGCGACCGCTACGGTCGCAGGTTCGAATCCTGCCTCGGGCATGGATGTGCGTGATGTCCTTAGGTTAGTTAGTTTTAAGTAGTCCTAAGTTCTAGGGGACTGATGACCTCAGATGAGTCCCATAGTGCTCAGAGCCATTTGTACCATTTTTTTTTTATTTTTATAAGCCGATATCGATTTTTCTTCCTTCCATATGCCGATCTTTTTTGTCGATATAACGTGGGCCAATGTAATTAAGGCTAAGGGTGGACACACTCCAAACTAACATGGAGCTACTTCTGATCAGATATTGTATCTGCCTTGTTCTGTTACAGGTACTATCACAGATCGATAGCCGGTAAGTCAGGCTGTACTTCGGAAAAACGAGAAAAAGAAACAACGAATACTTTGCACGTCAAGAGTGAACCCCACTGTAAACAGGGGTCTTTGTTGCTTTCTGAAAAGGAGCTGAACGGGCCGCAAGTCGAGCGGAACAATGGGGGGGGGGGGGGGGAGTGGGGAGGGGGGGGGGGGACGGAAGAAACAAACCAGACACAGAGGGACTTCTGTGTCGCCATTGTTCCCGCCTCCGATTGCTGGCTGGGTGGCGTCTCAAGCGGCGCCATTGTGGATCGTCTCCACCCTATTAGCCTTATTATTCTGAGTGCTGCGTGAACGAGGAACAAAGGGCGCGTAGTCTAGAACAGCGACGGGATAGCAGTTGGTGCAAGATCAGGCTCGATTAGCGTGCTCGGTTGTGTGTGTGCTGGTAGCATTCTTTCCTGTCTCTGCCTTCACTCCCACATTCAAACTACTTCTCTTTTTGTTTACTTAATTATGTTTCAAACGATTGAAGCCCAGCTAAAAAGTTTGGGATGCATCCTCTCTGTGTGTCCTATTTACAGACACGTATCTACTGAAATACAGTCGACCACCAACGTGAAACTTGAAATGTTACTCTCTCAACTAGTGTTCAGTGTAGTATACACTTACGTGGCAAAAGTCATGGGAGATGGCAGGTCTTGTCATGGGGAAAGCCTCGTCAGAGAGCTCGCATGAGCGTCTAGGGAAGTGATTCCTGTGGTGGTTTCCCGTTACCTGCCACTGGTGATGATGAAATGATAATGGGACAACACAACATCCAGTCCCTGAGCGCAGAAAATCTACGACCCGGGCCCCTTAGCCTGACATATCCCCGCGCTTACCACTCAGCTATCTGGGCAGACCATGGGATACCGATATGCACATATACTGCGAGCGGCGGTATCGCACGCGCGAGGTATATAAGAGCAGTACGTTGGTGGAGCTGTCATTTGTAATCCGGTGTTACATGTGAAAAGGTTTCCGACGTGATTATGGCCGCACAGACTTTTAACGCGGAATGGTAGTTGGAGGTAGACATCCCATTTTGGAAATCGGTAGACAATTCAGTATTTCACGAACCACAGTGTTAAGAGTGTGCCGAGAACACCGAAATCCAGGTACTTCCGCTCATCACGGACAACGCAAGTTTCGCTTACGTAAGCAGTCTTTAAGAGAAGAGAAATATCACTTTAAACAACAAGCTTCACTTACCCAAGCAAATTTGAAATGAACAATAACTGAAACAACTACTGTTTATCACAATAAGGAGGCCGAAGCCGCCAGGGGCTACTCTTACAACAAGTTAAGATCACGTAAACTTTTAAACGGCGCAGTTCCAGGTTCGAATCCTGCCTCGGGCATGGATGGGTGTGAACTCCTTAGCTTAGTTATGTTTAAGTAGTTGCTAAGTCTAGGGGAATGGTGACCTAAGATGTCCCATAGTGCTTGGAGCCATTTGAACCATTTAATCGGCTGTAAGGCCATTAAATAAAACCCACACAAGCATAAATCACTCACTCACTCACTGGTCATACCGGACTCGAGAGTCCATTACCACAGCAACGTATTTCCGCCATCTGTCCCTGTCTTGGGCTATTTCCTTCCATTCACCTTCAATACCTAGGCTCCTCAAATCAGCCTTCACATTGTCCTCCCATCTACGCTTCGGTCTCCCCACAGGACGTTTTCCCTCTAGGTGCCCCACCAGTACTCTGCGCGCTGCCCTGCCCTCATCCATTCGAGCTACGTGACCCGCCCACCTCAGCCTACGTGATTTAATAATACTGATTATGTCAGGGCTTGAATAGAGTTCGTGAACCTCTTCGTTATGTAGTTTTCGCCACTCTCCGCTGATGTCAACCCTTTTTGCTCCGAAAATTTTCCTCAAAATTTTGTTTTCAAATACTCGAAGCAGCTTTTCATTTTGCACAGTGAGAGACCAAGTCTCTCAAGTGTAACAGTGGAATTAAATAGTAAAGGTTCCTAGATTAAATTACACACAACCTAGAACAGGAATCAGTCTTCCGAAAAAGAGAGCAAATTTTCAACGTTTAAGTCTGGTAATCTTGCAATGAATTACAAGAAGTGTCAACCATGTTAGGCCAAGCCATCAAGAGCAGGCAAATACAGATGAAATACAAACGTTCAAAAATTTAAGTACAGTAAATGTTCGAAAACTCGTGAACGGAAAAGAGATTCTTAGCTTCGTTACGTTAGATCACAAGACATAGCAAGCTCGAAAAGGCAGTTACTTAAAACGACTGATATAATAACCTGAAAACTGAATCTGTTCAGCAGCACCAGCTGCAATAAGAACTCCAGCGAAAGCTAACGGCCACCTGAGACACAATCCGGGTACACGCACAGGCTGAAAGAAGGGAGCAGGTCTACGTACTCTCAGGCAAGCGCCGATCAATTATAATTACACGGCTCAGATGCCAAGACTGTAAACAAATAACACAAACACACAGACACACACACTACCACACTAAAGTCAAGAGATCCAGCAATAGAGTGTTCAGGTTTTTCAAGACTTATAATACGCCGGGGACGGTGGCCGAGCGGTTCTAGGCGCTTCAGCCCGGCACCGCGCGGCTGCTACGGTCGCAGGTTCGAATCCTGCCTCGGGCATGGATGTGTGTGATGTCTTTAGGTTAGTTAGGTTTAAGTAGTTCTAAGTTCTAGGGGACTGATGACCTCAGCAGTTGAGTCCCGTAGTGCTCAGAGCCAATTGAACTTATCATACACTGATGGCTTTCACGACCGGTTGTTTCAGCTGCCCAGAATTCTTCCGTGTTGTATGGCCGTGGCCCATGGAACTCTTCTATCCCTGACGTTTCGTCCAAAGCTACGTTGGACATCTTCGGAGGTGCTCCTGGTTCCTGCCCGGCAAGACTCAGCACAAGCAGGAGCACCTCCGAAGATGTCAAACGTAGCTTTGGACGAAACGTCAGGGATAAAAGAGTTCCATGGGTCACGGCCATACAACACGGAAGAATTCTCGGCAGCTTTTCATGACTTAATAAAGCCCTTAAAGTGACGTCATATTCGCTAACCAATTACTTAACTCTGAGGCTTAAACCTTTAAATTGCAAGCAGAAATTTCAATTACTGTACTAAAACTGACACTTGTGATAACCAACAGTAGATTTACTAACAGACATCGAATGCTCTTTGAAACTACAGAATAATAGATACGAGTTTACCCTTCTGGCACGGACTTCAGGTTTAATATTTACACCTAAAATTGAGATTGCAGACCCATCAAAAGCAAACTGAAAAGAACGTTAGTTTAAAACATGAAGAACTGATTCAACATTATTCGAAACTTGCAACAGATAAGGAATGGCTTAAACAAATGGAAACACCAGTGCACATTAAGTACCGGCGGCAGAATCGGAGCAGAACAGTTAGAGACAGATTTGCCACTTCAGACAATGGCCCATCTAAGTAAACATTCACGTAAGCCAAGACTAACGCGGAGGTTATAACAGTCCGGGTGCCTTTACGACACTTCTCTTACGCACGTAAAGAGAAATCACTAAGCAAATCAGCATACACTCGCCTGTAATATCCCTACGTAATGTGAATTGACGATTCTATGGTACATGGTGGTGTGTTTACGTGGATCGCATCATATCTATTGCGTGAAGTTACTAATTTTGCGAGTGAAAGATCCTTTATATTCATAATTGTGCCTTATTTACTAGTTTTGCGGGTGAAAGATCCTTTATATTCATAATTCTAAGAAACCTTTCAATTTACAAACGCAGCGGAGCAGTTAAATAATATTGTTGTAATATTCCGGCTGCGGGTTCCAGCAATGGTGTGCTACCGTAATTGAAACGACAACGCTCTTTGCTGTGAAAAACAGCATCTATGCCTTTTGTAATTTTGGAGATAAGGAATGCCTATTGGATATTGTTTTTTTGGGGGGTTTAGATACATGGTTTGCATATAGACGTAATTTGAATTGCTGAGGAGACACAACTAGTGATCGCAGTTATCAAGAATAAAAAATTTACCTTGTCAAAAAGAAGGTAAATATCGTACACGAACTTTTATTCGATTTTGGATCCCCGGACATTCATGAAACGATTAGTGTGTTTAGCAATCCAGTGCGTAGTGAATTCTTCGCAAATTAACAGGCGGATCTGGTACTATCACGGTCCGAGCGACGCGCAGTATTTCGCCGTCAGCTCGTGTGTTCCAGAAGTTCCCTAAGCGATCAGTTTGATAGAACATATCATACTGCCACTGTTCTGCAACCTTCTCATTCTTAAAGTGTTCCAGAAAATCTTAAGGCGACTGTGAGATCTTTAGCTGCCACGAGAGATGGAGTGTTCATTGACAGTTGTCACATTTTTCTCCGACTTCGCCCCAACGGAAGCTTCCGACCCGCCAACTCATCCTGTACCTAACCCGTTCTCTCCTTACAGCAGCCACGAAAGGAATATATTCATCTAAAATTTTTTCACACGCTTTTATATTAGACAGATCAAAATTTTAAAATCTATGCATCTCAGCAAATAATCAAAAGAGTTTAAACGTAGTACCTGCCTTATCTGTGGCATAGTCAAAGGTCAAGTTAAACTACTGGTCATTGAAATTGCTACACCACGAAGATGACGTGCTGCAGACGCGAAATTTAACCGACAGGAAGAAGATGCTGTGATATGCAAATGATTAGCTTTTCAGAGCATTCACACAAGGTTGGCGCCGGTGGTGACACGTATAACGTGCTGACATGAGGAAAGTTGCCAACAGATTTCTCATACAAAAAAAAGCAGTTGACTGGCGTTGCCTCGTGAAACGTTGTTGTGATTCCTCGAGTAAGGAGGAGAAATGCGTGCCATCACGTTTCCGAATTTCATAAAGGTGGGATTGTAGCCTATCGCGATTGCGGTTTATCGTATCGCGGCATTGCTGCTCGCGTTGGTCAAGATCCAATGACTGTTAACAGAATATGGAATCGGTGGGTTCAGGAGGGTAATACGGAACGCCGTGCTGGATCCCAACGGCCTCGTATCACCAGCAGTCGAGATGACAGACATCGTATCCGCATGGCTGTAACGGATCGCGTAGCCACGGCTCGATCGCTGAGTCAACAGATGGGGACGTTTGCAAGACAACAACCATCTGCACGAACAGTTCGACGACGTTTGCAGCAGCATGGACTATCAGCTCGGAGACCATGGCTGCAGTTACCTTTGACGCTGCATCACAGACAGGAGAGCCTGCAACGGTGTACCCAACGACGAACCTCGGTGCACGAATGGCAAAACGTCAGTTTTTCGAGTGAATCAAGGTTCTGTTTACAGCATAACAAAAAAAGGTTCAAATGGCTCTGAGCACTATGGTGGAGGTCACCAGTCCCCTAGAACTTAGAACTACTTAAACCTAACTTACCTAAGGACGTCAGACACATCCATGTCCGAGGCAGGATTCGAACCTGCGACCGTAGCAGTCGCGCGGTCCCGGACTGAAGCGCCTAGAACCGCTCGGCCACCAAGGCCGGCCTTTACAGCATCATGATGGACGCATCCGTGTTTGGTGACATCGCTGTGAACGCACATTGGAAGCGTGTATTCGTCATTGCCATACTGGCGTATCATCCGGCTTGATGGTATGGGGTGCAATTGGTTACACATCTCGGTCACCTCTTGTTCGCATTGACGGCACTTCGAACAGTCGACGTTACATTTCAGATGTGTTACGACCCGTGGCTCTACCCTTCATATGACACCTGTGAAACCCTACATTTCTGCAGGATACTGCACGATCGCATATTGCAGGTCCTATACGGTCCTTCCTGAATACAGAAAATGTTCGACTGCTGCCCTGGCCAGCAAATTCTCCAGATCTCTCACCAATTGAAAACGTCTGGTCAATGGTGGTCGTGCAACTGGCTCATCACAATACGCCAGTCACTACTCTTGATGAACTGTGGTATCATCTTGAAGCTGCATTCGTAAACAGCGATAAATCCAGCGAACCAGTGTCGCACTTGCGTCTCCTGCTAGGACGCCAGTCAGTCAGAGAAGCCAAAGACAGCACAACGACGCCATGGCTCAGACGTCCTGCATCTAGCTACCGTTATATTCAGTATGGTAACCACTGCCAACCATCTACACTATGTGGTCAAAAGTATCCGAACACCTGGCTGAAAATGATTTACGAGTTCGTGTCGGCCTCCATCGGTAATGCTGGAATTCAATATGGTGTTGGTCCACCCTTAGCCTTGAAGACAGCTTCCATTCTCGCAGGCGTACGTTCAGTCAGGTGCTGGAAGGTTGCTTGGGGAATGGCGGCCCATTCTTCAGGGAGTGCTGCACTGAGGAGAGGTATCGATGTCGGTCGGTGAGTCCTGGCACGAAGTCGGCGTTCCAAAATATCCTAAAGGTGTTCTGTAGGATTGTGTGTCGTGATTATTCACTCCACGCAACGTTTTTCCACTGTTCAATCGTCTAATGTTCACGCTCCTTACACCGAGCTAGGCGTCGCTTGGCATTTACCGGCGTAATGTGGCAAGTTGAAGAGGAATGGACGTCTCTAAAAAGGGCCATCACAGAAGTTGGGAAGGAAAACATAGGTACAAAGAAGGTAGCTGAGAAGAATCCATGGGTAACAGAAGAAATACTTCAGTTGATTGATGAAAGGAGGAAGTACAAACATGTTCCGGGAAAATCAGGAATACAGAAATACAAGTCGCTGAGGAATGAAATAAATAGGAAGTGCAAGGAAGCTAAGACGAAATGGCTGCAGGAAAAATGTGAAGACATCGAAAAAGATATGATTGTCGGAAGGACAGACTCAGCATACAGGAAAGTCAAAACAAACTTTGGTGACATTAAATGCAACGGTGGTAACATTAAGAGTGCAACGGGAATTCCACTGTTAAATGCAGAGGAGAGGGCAGATAGGTGGAAAGAATACATTGAAAGCCTCTATGAGGGTGAAGATTTGTCTGATGTGATAGAAGAAGAAACAGGAGTCGATTTAGAAGAGATAGGGGATCCAGTATTAGAATCGGAATTTAAAAGAGCTTTGGAGGACTTACGGTCAAATAAGGCAGAAGGGATAGATAACATTCCATCAGAATTTCTAAAATAATTAGGGGAAGTGGCAACAAAACGACTATTCACGTTGGTGTGTAGAATATATGAGTCTGGCGACATACCATCTGACTTTCGGAAAAGCATCATCCACACAATTCCGAAGACGGCAAGAGCTGACAAGTGCGAGAATGATCGCACAATCAGCTTAACAGCTCATGCATCGAAGCTGCTTACAAGAATAATGTACAGAAGAATGGAAAAGAAAATTGAGAATGCGCTAGGTGACGATGAGTTTGGCTTTAGGAAAAGTAAAGGCACGAGAGAGGCAATTCTGACGTTACGGCTAATAATGGGAACAAGGCTAAAGAAAAATCAAGACACGTTCATAGGATTTGTCGACCTGGAAAAAGCGTTCGACAATATAAAATGGTGCAAGCTGTTCAAGATTCTGAAAAAAGTTTCGGTAAGCTATAGGGAGAGACGGGTCATATACAATATTTACAACAACCAAGAGGGAATAATAAGAGTGGACGATCAAGAACGAAGTGCTCGTATTAAGAAGGGAGTAAGACAAGGCTGTAGCCTTTCGCCCCTACTCTTCAATCTGTACATCGAGGCAGCAATGACGGAAATAAAAGAAAGGTTCAGGAGTGGAATTAAAATACAAGGTGAAAGAATATCAATGATTCGATTCGCTGATGACATTGCTATCCCGAGTGAAAGTGAAGAAGAATTAAATGATCTGCTGAACGGAATGAACAGTCTAATGAGTACGCAGTATGGTTTGAGAGTAAATCGGAGAAAGTCGAAGGTAATGAGAATTAGTAGAAATGAGATCAGCGAGAAACTTAACATCAGGATTGATGGACACGAAGTCAATGAAGTTAAGGAATTCTGCTACCTAGGCAGTAAAATAACCAATGACGGACGGAGCAAGGAGGACATCAAAAGCAAACTCGCTATGGCAAAAAAGACATTTCTGGCCAAGAGAAGTCTACTAATATCAAATATCGGCCTTAATTTGAGGAAGAAATTTCTGAGGAGGTACGTCTGGACTACAGCATTGTATGGTAGTGAAACATGGACTGTGGGAAAAGCGGATCAGAAGATAATCGAAGCATTTGAGATGTGGTGCTATAGACGAATTTTGAAAATTAGATGGACTGATAAGGTAAGGAATGAGGAGGTTCTACGCAGAATCGGAGAGGAAAGGAATATGTGGAAAACACTGATAAGGAGAAGGGACAGGATGATAGGACATCTGCTAAGACATGAGGGAATGACTTCCATGGTACTAGAGGGAGCTGTAGAGGGCAAAAACTGTAGAGGAAGACAGAGATTGGAATACGCCAAGCAAATGAGGACGTAGGTTGCAAGTGCTACTCTGAGATGAAGAGGTTAGCTCAGGAAATGAATTCGCGGCGGGCCGCATCAAACCAGTCAGTAGACTGATGAAGGAAAAAAAAAAGTGTGGCTTATGAGCAGCCGCTCGACAAGGTAATCCAAGGTTTCTCACCTCCCACCTAACTGTCACAGTACTTGCAGTGGATTCTGATGCACTTTGGAATTCCTGTGTGATGGTCTGGATAGATGTCTGCCTATTACACATTACGACCCTCTTCAACTGTCGGCGGTCTCTGTCAGTCTACAGAGGAGGTCGGCCTGTACGCTTTTGTGCTGTACGTGTCCCTTCACGTTTCCACTTCACTATCACATCGGAAACAATGGACCTAGGCATGTTCACGAGTGTGGAAATCTCGTGTACAGACGTATGATACGAGTGACACCCAGTCACCTGACCACTGTCGAAGTCCGTGAGTTCCACGGAGCGTCCCATTCTGCTCTCTCGCGATGTCTAATGACTATTGAGGTCGCTGATATGGAGTACCCGTAGATGGCAGCACAAGGCACCCGATATGAAAAACGTATGTTTTTGGGGTGTCCGGATACTTCTGTTCACATTGTGTGTCAGTGTCTCACTGACCATAGAGCCAGTAATTGTCTGTTCGATCAAACAAGTAAAGTGGAAGAAGGGTGGGTCGTAAGGACCAACCGTCTTTGAACTCGGTGTAGGCGTGGAGCACATACAGCTGTGATGTCTACTACGCCAAAGATTCTTGTTCCCAGCCTGCAGAACAGAACTGCTGTGGAGTTCTCACTTAAGTGTTGCGTAGAGGGTGCATAGAACCACTATGAGACTGTATCCCGGGCGTTCCACTGTAGAATACCATGTTTAAGAAATGAACACCTAAGCCTTTCCGTCCGATACCAGATTTCTTTTATTTTATCACGATGGCCAATTCTCTATTTGTACGAAGATTGCGCAGAAAGTAGTACACCGCATTATTCTTCGCAGCAGAAAATGATGCTATGAATGAGAAACATTATTTAATATTATTTGAAGTCTCCTGAGTGAGCGCGCCAAGTTCCTGTCACTTCCGACAGATAGCGTAGCTGCGTTCAGTACGTTACAATCAACGCGCCAATTTCTCACTGCAGAGAAAGAAACCGTGGGGAATATTCACAAAAGCTTGTGAAAAGTGTATAAAGCATCTGCTGTCGACAGAAGTACAGTTAGTCGCTAGGCGCGGAGGGTGAGATCATCAGAATGCAGTTCGACGGAGCTCCACGATTTGCAGCGGTCGGGGATACCATCCACGGCTGTCACACCTGACTTGTTGCAGCGAGCTGATGTCATTCGCGAGGTCAGACGCATTACGACTCGGCAGTTGGCGCTGCATCTGTCGGTCAGCAAAGGAAGTTCACGTGAAGCACTGGTTCCTTCACCAGGACAAGGATTGGTACAGACAGGACATACACACCCTTGTTACGCGCTGGAGGAAGGCCTTAGAACGGCATGGAAATTACGTGGAAAAATAGGGTGTGTAGATAAAACACCATTCTGTCGGTGAGTAATTATCGTTATGTTCAATAAACAATTGTTGAAGAGAAACAATGCTGCGCATTACTTTCTGGGCAGCCCTCGTATATATAAGTAAAAAAATATTTTGATATTTGGATGAAAAAGGTGGTGATCGAAATATGGTGAAAAGATGTCGCGACAAAGAGAAATGCGTTTGTTTTAATGATTGTCACCAACCATCGTGTATCCTATCCCTGAGACTGTCTTCCCTATTTGACGATAACACAAGTCAAGCTGACCTTTG
The DNA here is from genome assembly GCF_023897955.1 of Schistocerca gregaria. Lineage (NCBI taxonomy): Eukaryota > Metazoa > Arthropoda > Insecta > Orthoptera > Acrididae > Schistocerca > Schistocerca gregaria. Next base: position 143,882,333 of record NC_064928.1, on the reverse strand, counting down.
TATTTTCTTGATGTCTTCCACGAGCGCTGTCTACACTCATGCTCATAAATTAAGGATAATTGCTGGCCGGCCGCTGTGGCCGAGCGGTTCTAGACGCTTCAGTCTGGAACCACGCAACTGCTACGGTCGAAGGTTTGAATCCTGCCTCGGGCATGGATGTCTGTGAAATCCTTAGGTTTAAGTAGTTATAAGTTCTAGGGAACTGATGACCTCAGGTTTAACACCCATAGTGCTCAGAGCCATTTGAACCATTTTGATAATTGCAGAATGTGGTGACACACAACGTGGCACTACACTAAACTGGCGCTAATAGCATAGGCACATAGGAAATACACATGACACAGATCGGTAAGTCCATTGGTGATAAGTTGAGAAAACCGTCCCGAAACACCGAAACACATGTGCTACAAAACGTCACTGTTTCCTGCGCATGTACCCCGACATCAATACGGGATATGATCACCATGCACACGTACACAGGCCGCACAACGGGTTGGCATACTCTGGATCAGGTGGTTGAGCAGCTGCTGGGATACTTCCTCCAATTCTTGCATCAGTGCCTGTCGGAGCTCCTGATGTGTCGTACGGGTTTGAAGACGTGCAGCAATACGTCGACCGAGAGCATGCTAGACGTGCTCGTTGGGGTTTGGGTCTGGAGAACAGACAGGCCACTCCATTCGCTTGATTTCTTCTGTTTCAAGGTACTCGTCCACGAAGGCAGCTCGGTGGAGCCGTGCGTTATCATCCATCAGCAGGAAGGCGGGACCGAATGCACCCCTGAAAAGGCGGACATACTGCTGCAAAATGACGTCCCGATACACCTGACCTGTTACAGTTCCTCTGTCAAAGACATGAAGGGGTGTACGTGCACCAATCATAATCCCACCCCACACCATCAAACCATGACCTCCATAGTCCCTTTCAAGGACATTAAGAGGCTGGTGTCTGGTTCCTGGTTCACGCCAGATGAAAACCCGGCGAGAATCACATTTCAGACTATGCCTGGACTCGTCCGTGAACATAACCTGGGAACACTGCTCCAATGACAATGAACTGTGATGTTGACAACAGACTTTACGGGCTCTCCTGTGACCAGGGGTCAGTGGAATGCACATTGCAGGTCTATGGGCGAATAAACCATGCCTCTTGAGTCTTCTGTGGACTGTGTGTCTGGAGACAACTGTTCCAGTGGCTGCGGTATGGTCCCGTGCAAGGCTACCTGCAGTACTCCGTGGCCTTCTGCGGGCACTGCTGGTGTTATATCAGTCTTCTTGTCGTGTTGTACGCTGTGGATGTCCCGTACTGTAGCGACTGGACCCGCTTCCTGTCTAGTGGAATCGTTGCCATGATCTTGAGATCACACTTTGTGCCACACGGAGGGCCCGTGCAGCGAGTTGATGGCCCTAGTATTCTACCCCTCATAACTTCATGAATAAGTGTTCTTTGATTCATTTTCAACAGACAGTCACCATTAGCATGTCTGAAAACGCCTGCACACTTACTCGCTGCATGCACCACACACCTCTGTGCATGCAGACTGCTGCGAGCGCCACCGTGCGAGCACCGCTGGTCAAATGCACCGCATGGTCATACCTTGAGGTGATTTAAACCCGCAAACTGCTCACCAGAGCGTTGTTTCACCATGTACCAGTATTTTCCTCATGAGCATGAATGTAGTAAGCACGCCACTACTGGGGACGGACTAGTAGAGTGTAGCAGTGTCTACTGGATTCGTTTGAACTTGTAAGTGTTCTGGAAGTTAAATCTATTTTTTGGTTCACCTTCCCCTTAACAGTGTTCATGTGATAGATCCAGTTTAAGATGTTGCTGATTATAATACGTATGTTTTTACTTGAATCGACACGCTACGTCGTGATAAAAGCTGTACATATAATTTTTAAACCTAGTGCCAATGGGTAATGCTGATTTTTTTAGAGTGTTTGATTTTATTTGTCATAAATTTCTCTTTGTTGCAGGTAAGTCTCAACTACTGCATTAAAAGTCGCCGATGAGCCTCCGGCAACACTACACCATGAGGTAAGAAACGGCGATATAACTGATTTACATTGTGAACATGGTTCATATCACGAAACCACATAACTCTACGCTGGTGGATAAAAGGCACGCTCAACATCTGGAGTCCAGAACTACAGATGAATTCTGATCTCGATGCGTTTAGCACAAGAGGTATGAGCAAGTACTGCCAGCGCTATGCAGAAAGAGATAGCGGTAGGGTTTGCGTTAGAATTCCTCAGGCAAGATACGCAGGAGATTAGCACAGCTCCTGTGGTGTACCGGAGTGGAGGTAGTGGAAATAAGCGTTTGGAGTCATTGTCCGGGATGTCCGTTGCGGGGCTATGAGCGCAGCACACCGCGCCTGGTACACGCAGCGCTCGGGGACCACAGCACAGCTACGACACCTGAAGATGGGCTTATAACAGGCCGAAACCAGCCGTGTGAAAGTAAAGAAATTTGCAGCTGTAGTAATATTTTCAACCTCTGCTAAATACTTTGGGATTACAATTACAAATAACCTAAATTGGAACGATCACATAGATAATATTGTGGGTAGAGCAAACCAAAGACTGCGATTTATTGTCAGAACACTTAGAAGGTGCAAAAGGTCTTCTAAAGAGATTGCTTACACCACGCTTGTCCGCCCTATTATGGGGTACTGCTGTGCGGTGTGGGATCCGCGCCAGATGGGACTGACGGATGACATCGAAAAAGTACAAAGAAGGGCAGCTCGTTTTGTATTACCGCGAAGTAGGGTCTAACAACCATACCACAACAAAGGTCAAACTTTTAATAACGATTGTGGTGTTGCTCACGCTGCTAAATACTGCATTATCGGGCAACAACAGTCATATTATGTGGCAGGTGTCATTAGAGCACAGTTAATAGTCATTTCATGTAATAATGAAAAAACTAGGCACTCATCTTTCTGTGTTTCCCACGCAGGTCTTGTCGTAAAATCATGGCTCAATCGTTGAAAATGTAGGTAGTTATGATTCCAAGCTCGGATACAAAGAGGCCTAGGTTTTATCCTGCTATATTCAGAAGTTTTGTAGATGCGATTCTCAAACCATTCTTGGAGATTAAACCTTTCAAAGTTAGCACAATGGTCATGTAAAAAAAATAATCAGCACTCCGAATTTAAGTTTCACTTCCTTTTAACTGCTTTTATTGCAATATCACGTATCACACAAAACATCACTTCACAATACAAAACATACTTGAAAACATCTTCCTCACATTTTATAAGCCAACTATAATATTCGTCTTTCCAACACGACGTCCACGACTTGACTTTCTCTAGGTCCGACTCTCTAACAAGTTAACGACTAACTAACAATCGCTTACGCGCCCAAAAATCAGAGTTACAAGTACGTCAAAGATCATAGTGATAAAAGAAAGAATACACATAAGATTAATATCATTGCAATATAAACATATCGATGTATCAAAAGTGAAGTCAAATCTGAATGTTGTCTCAGAAATATGTCAAGTAGTTAACAGAAAAACAGTAGAATATTACTGATATCGAGAGGTTCAGATGAGGTGCCGTAATGGTTACGTAATTGAAGTACCGTTACAAGGGGAGATAGTGCCACAGACATGGTACGTGAATTGGAGTGGCAATCATTAAATCACCAATTTTTTCCTCCGACTGCGAAAACATTCTGTTGGCACCCGCCTACATAGGGAGAAATGATAATCATGATAAAATAAGAGAAATCAGAGCTCGCACAGAAAAATTTCTCGTTTTTCCCGCGCGCTGTTCGAGAGTGGAACGGTAGAGAGACAGCTTGAAGGTGGTTCATTGAACTCTCTGGCAGGCACTTTATTGGGAATAGCACAGTAATCATGTAGAGGGACATGGCGCGCTAAGGCAACCTGAGAAACTTCGGATGTAGAAGCAGAAATGCTACAGCGTGAAGGCGACCCCGCCGTGTTGGCATATTTGCCTTGACTCGCTCGCTACGGTACAGCTCGGCTGGGGCCGCTAATTACAAGGGGTGCCGCCAACTCTGTCGGAAGAAGTGTAAACGCCGCCCCGTGCCGGGCGACCTCCACAGCAGAGCAAGCGAGCAGAAGCCAACATGGCGGGGTGTCGGGGCGGCTAACGACATCGCAGAGGCGCAACTTTGGATGCCGAGCAGCTGGTCGCCCGGCAATAAAACGCAAGCATCATCAGCAACTCCGTGTCAGCGGCCTGGCTAATAATTCAGGGGTCTTCTGCTGGCCGGGGACGAATCACTGCCGTTAATTTGATCCCACTGCTACAGCAATGTAGAAATCAAGGAAGCTTTGGGCTGCATGCTCACTAAATTAGATGAAGAACGAGATGACTATATTAAATCACCAATACGTATTTGCAAACTGTGCAGGTTAAATATCGTCTTTTGCAACTGTAATGAAAGTCTATCAAGACGAGGCCCGTTTCGCTTCCTTCAAAAGCATCTTCCGTAGTCAGTGCGAGGTGCCGGGGTGGAGAAGAGTTTGTACCTCTTTACTTGTGGCGAATTTCGCCTGAGAACTGGACATGCACTCGACCGCCTCCTTACCTATCACCTAACTGATTATGTGCACAACGATAACGAAAGGAATTGATGGTGCACCCTGCTAGTTGGTAAAATAAGGAGTGCACACTCACAATAATTTAATAAAACTTGTAATCTACTGAATAAAAAAAGGGAATCTGTCTACGAAATGATATCCGTATTAAATATTACAACCAGATTTGTTATAAATCAGAACATAAAGGTACTCGATTGTCGATGCAAACAGCAGGCTAAAGGATAAGGTACACAAAACTGTTATGAGATGCATGGGGGCTTAATTAAATATAATGTAAATATTTTTTAGTTTTAGTCGCTGTTTGTCCGGTTACGCTGTCTCGTAACCGGTTGGCCCTGAATAATATTAGAACGCAATCTGGCTGCACAGCATAACAACAAAGAATGAAAGAAAATTTCTGTTAACACAATTAATTAATTGGTGATTTAATGATTGCCACTCCAATTCACGTACCATGTCTGTGGCACTATCTCCCCTTGTAATGGGGCAACTATAGAAGCTACGAAACAAGAAAGCATAAGTATAACTGTTCTGTGTGTGGAAGTGTGATTCAACGTACACATCGGGCACGGTTCTACCTCAATAAGACAAGATATTTTAAACACGATTTGCACCGAAGTAATTAAAAAAACTAGACATACTATAAATGCATATAGAAACCAGAATTACAGTAACACAAGAACACGAGCCAGATTCTTTGTTGACTGAACCTGGGACCAAGAGGCATAAGACATTTATATTTTATAAAAATTTTCTTTACCTTCATATATATTGACGAAAAATACACTTTGATCATTACAACATCCTCAATCGAATAACACATGGTGTCTTGCCCAACAGAACAACTAGTACTCTATCGACGTCTCAACAACCACAGATCACGCCTACTTCAGAACTATCACTGCCCACAACAACTTCTCAGCGGCAACTGCCAGTGGAGGCGGCTGAATAATACTCTTTGGCGCAATCTCTGGCGCTGTGACTCAGTGCAGCCACCTTTCAGAGAATAAGAGTTGGCTCGAAAACAAAGGTCTCCTACTCTCTGTGATGCAATAGATTGACGATAATGACTGGAGGTCCTACTGAATCAGATATTACTCGCCCCACTATGTTGCAGTATTGCGATTAGTACTGAGAGCTCAAATGGGAACACACGGACCAACAAACAAGGTGGACTTGTAGCAAAGTGAGCGCGCGTGCTGCTGAGGATTTCAGTACAAAAATGATAGGGCCTACAATGCCGGAGCAGCAAAATACTTTACCAGTCCTGAAACCTGCAGCACGTCGTCGGTAGGCAGCGTTCTGATGATGCAGTTGCTGACTCCTGCTGTGCAGCAACCCGTGCCCTCTAATTCTGTTCGAGAATTCTAAGTTTTCCTCGCGTGGCCCAAGTAGAGAAAGTCCTAAATGCACAAGAATGTGCCTCTAGTAAGAGATACCGCAAAACCGCCTAAACTCGCCCTGTCGGTACAGGTGCGAAAACGCAGAGTACGAATCTGGGTCTTAAGTCGCAGAATGAAACTGGAGTATCACCGAAGTCACTCTCCATAACGATTCCGAAAAAGTGCGAATAAGTAGCAAGACAGTCCAATTCCGACGAAGATCAGATCTCGAATCTTCTGCGGCCGCGCAACGCAAGAGTCAATGTTATTCAATCCCCCACTATCCTCGAAAAGCTGCGAATCAGTAGTCAGTGCTGATTCCGAAATTCCCCCACACTTTCTCAGAACATCATTGGCGCCAATAGCGAACGTTACCTCCAATTTATTGCAGAATTTATGACTTCAACTGGCTCCAGTTTAAGTTGGCAATCACGGCTCTGCTGTTTAGCTGCGGGGCCTGAACTTGCCGTTTGACCGGCTACGAAAACAGAATGCCTAGAGCACCGGCCATCTGTCGCCAGACAGTCGCATCCAGCAGGGAACAGCCCACAAGAATTCTCAGAATCGTGAAGACAGTACAGTCATTTGGCTCCAGCAGTCTTCATTCCAGACGCACTGGAACGGTAAACACATAAACTGTGGCGACACTCAGACGGCTCGCAGGTCGTTTCGCCCTCCATGCAATAGGCGAAACTCAACCGAGGTCAGTCGACCGCCAGTCGCTCAAGCCCATTGTGTATGACCCTCCCAGTGTTCGCGGAAGTGCAGATCGCTCACGAAAACGCATTGTGGTGCGTCCTCCGGTGTTCGCCTCGCAACAAGCTACACAAGAAAGTAACAGAGAAAAGTAAAAGGAAGACAACGTACACATAGTGATCAAAAGTATGTGGACACCTGGCTGAAAATGTCTTACGAGTCCACGGCGCCCTCCATCGGTAATGCTGGAATTCAATATGGTGTGGGCCAACCTTTAGCCTTGATCGCAGCTTCCAGTCTCGCAGGCATACGTTCAGTCAGGGGGTGGAAGGTTTCTTGGGAATGACAGCCCATTGTTCACGGAGTGCTGCACTGAAGAGAGGTGTCGATGTCGGATGGTGAGGCCTGGCACTAAGTTGGCCTTCCAAAACATCCCAAAGGTGTTCTATAGGATTCAAGTCAGGCCTGTCCATTACAGGGATGTTATTGTGTAATCGCTCCGCCACAGGCCGTGCATTATGAACAGGCTCTCGATCATGTTGAAAGATGCAATCGCCATCACCGAATTGCTCTTGAACAGTGAGAAGAAAGAAGGTGCTTAAGACATCAATGTAGGCATGGTTTGTGATAGTGCCACTCAAAACAACAAGGGGTGCAAGCGCTCTCCATGGAAAACACGACCAATCATAACAGCATTGCCTCCGAATTTTATTGTTGGCACTATACACAGTGGCAGATGACGTTCACCGGACATTGTCCATACTCATACCCTGCCATCGGATCGCCACATTGTGTACCATGATTCGTCACTTCACACAACGTTTGTCCAATGTTTACGCTCCTTACATCAAGCGAGGCGTCGTTTGGCATTTACCAGCGTAATGTGTGGCTTATGAGCAGCCGTTCGACAATGTAATCCAAGGTTTCTCAGCTCCCGCCTAACTGTCATAGTACATGCAGTGGATCCTAACGCAGATTGGAATTCCTGTGTGATGGTCTGGGTAGATGCCTGCCTATTACACATTACGACCCTCTCCAACTGCCAGCGGTCTCGTGTAAGGCAACAGCGGAGGTCAGCCTGTACGCTTTTATGCTTTACATGTCCCTTCAGGTTTCCACTTCACTATCACATCGGAAACAATGGACCTAGGGACGTTTTGGAGTGTGGAAATCTCGCTTACAGACGTATGACACAAATGGCACCCAATCATCTGACGACGTTCAAAGTCCTTGAGTTCCGCGGAGCGCTCGGTTCTGATCTCTCATTTTGCCTAATGACTACATAGGTCGCTGATATGGAGTACCTGGCAGTAGGTGACAGGACAATGCACCTAATGTGAAAAACTATGCTTTGGAGGTGTCTGGATACTTCTGATCACAAAGTGCACAGATCCCAATACGCATAGCAGTCAAGTGAAAACTAATTTAAGCTCTCAGTACAAATACTCTTATGAAAATAACCTTATTTGGTCCGTTCCCACCGAAAAATGATATAAAACATTAATAAAATTTATGAAAATGAGAGGCGACATGAAAAAAAGGCCGTGGAACCTCTCAAATGAAACAGTATGTTTTTTGTTCTCTAACAATCTTGTTTGTTAGACTCATGAACAAATGAAAAATGAAATGATCGTATGGCATTGTTGGCCGGGAGGCCCCATGCGGGGAAATTAGGCCGCCGTATTGCAAGTCCTTCGCCACTTTGGCCACTTGCGAGTCAGTGATGACGAAATGATGATGAATAACGCACAACACCCAGTCATCACGAGGCAGAAAAAATCCCTGACCCCGCCGTGAATCGAACCTGGGATCCCGAGCCCGGAAAGCGAGAGCCGCTACCGCAACACCACGAGCTGCGGAAAGAATCACGAAAAGTTTGCATGCCTTGACTTACTACTGTAAACATTATTAATTGTTCGTTTCTCGTGCAACAGTCACGTACCAACAGGGATGGATGCGCGGTTGTCTCACCACATCTCAGGTCGTTTCCTTCTCACCTTTTCTTGCAGGCGTTGCAACACATCTCGATAGTAGCTTCGATTAACTGTTTGTCCCTGTGTCACAAATTCATGATGAACTAATCCTTCAAAGTCAAAGAAAAACTGCAGCATGGTTCTGACATTTGACGGGACCTGAAGAGCTTTTTCTGGTTTAGATCAATTGGCTGCAAGCACTATTGGACTTAACATTCGAAGTCTCCTAGACGTAGAAGTACTTCAACCTAACTAACCTAAGGACATCATACACACCTATGCCCGAGGCAGGATTAAAACTTGAGACAGTAGCAGCCGCGTGGTTTTCCGGACTGAAGCGTCTAGAACTGCTCGACCACAGCGGCCGGCTTTTCTGCTCTCTGAGAACCTTTCCCGACTCATTGTGAAGATTGAACCTCGGTCTAAACACCATATCCATAGACCCTCAACACCAGTTATGAGTCTCTTAAGGAACGTCTCATTTGCGCGGTCCAAAAGCTCTTCGTAGCTTGTAAGGCGAAACTCTTTCTGGTCTTGAGCCGTGGAACGAATTTCGCGGCAACTCGACGCATTCCAAGATGCTATGTCAAAATTTCATGATATGATCCAACTGAAAAATTACATTCTTCTGAAACGTCTCGGATAGTTTTTGATTAGCAGGCATAAATTCGTTGGCGTTCTTCGTCGGTGGCCATCGAAGGCCGTCCTAAACGACGGTCATCTTTCACTTCCGTCCGGTGATTTTTAAACCGTGTCAACCATTCGTTAACACCGAATACGGCTTAAGCACTCATCACCGAAGGCTTCCTGCATGCTTTGGTGTGTCTCTGTAAAGGTTTTCTTCAGTTTCACGCAAAATTTAATGGAGACGCGTTGCTCTAACTCTGCCAACTCGAAATTCGCAAACTATGGGGCATAGCGTTCTACTCAGTACTGCACTGAACAATAACTCACATACAACAATGAAATTTCCGGCAGTTGCACATTAGACACAGGCGCGATCACGGATGCCATTCGCTTTTCACTCCAACCCGCCAGTAGCGCGAAATTTCGAATGCTCCGGAATTTTATTGAACAGATCTCATAATACACTACTGCTCATTAAAATTGCTACACCAAGAAGAAATGCAGATGATAAACAGGTATGCATTGGACAAATATATTATACCAGAACTGACATGTGATTACATTTTCACGCAATTTGCGTGCATAGATCCTGAGAAATCAGTACCCAGAACAACCACCTCTGGCCGTAATAACGGCGTTGATACGCCTGGGCATTGAGTCAAACAGAGCTTGGAGGGCGTGACAGGTACAGCTGCCCATGCAGCTTCAACACTACTGTTGATCAAGAGTAGTGACTGGCGTATTGTTGCTCGGCCACCATGACCAGACGTTTTCAATTGGTGAGAGATCTGGAGAGTGTGCTGCTGGCCAGGGCAGCAGTCGAACATTTTCTGTATCCGGAAAGGCCCGTACAGGACCTGCAACATGCGGTCGCCCAGTATCGTGCTGAAATGTAGGGTTTCGCAGGGATCGAATGAAGGGTAGAGCCACGGGTCGTAACACATCTGAAATGTAACGTCCACTGTTCAAAGTGTCATCAATGAGAACAAGAAGTGACCGAGACGTGTAACCAATGGCACCCCATACCATCACACCGGGTGATACGCCAGTATGGCAATGACGAATACACGCTTCCAATGTGCGTTCACCGCGATGTCCCCGAACCCGGATGCGACCATCATGACGCCGTAAACAGAACCTGGATTCATCCGAAAAAAATGACGTTTTGCCATTCGTGCGCCGAGGTTCGTTGTTAAGTGCACCATCGCAGGCGCTCCTGTCTGTGATGGAGCATCAAGGGTAACCGCAGCCATGGTCTCCGAGCTGATAGTCCATGCTGCTGCAAACGTCGTCGAACTGTTCGTGTGCCCACATCTCGTGGTCTTGCAGTAGCGATCTCGCTTCCCGCGCCCGGGTTCCCGGGTTCGATTCCCGGCGGGGTCAGGGATTTTCTCTGCCTCGTGATGGCTGGGTGTTGTGTGTTGTCCTTAGGTTAGTTAGGTTTAAGTAGTTCTAAGTTCTAGGGGACTAATGTCCATAGATGTTAAGTCCCATAGAGCTGAGAGCCATTTGAACTTTTTTTTTTTGAACTGTTCGTGCAGATGGTTGTCTTGCAAACGTCCCCATCTGTTCACTCAGCGATCGAGACGTGCCTGGACGATCCGTTACAGCCATGCTGATAAGATGCGTGTCATCTCGACAGCTAGTGAAAGGAGGCCGTTGGGATCCAGCACGGCGTTCCGTATTACCCTCCGATCTTTATCAAAGTCGGAAACGTGATGGTACGCATTTCTCCTCCTTACACGGGGCATCACAACAACGTTTCACCAGGCAACGCCGGTCAACTGCTGTTTGTGTATGAAAAATCGGTTGGCAAGCTTCCTCATGTCAGCACGTTGAAGGTGTCACCACCGGCGCCAACGTTATGTGAATTCTCTGGAAAGCTAATCATTTGCATATCACATCATCGTCTTCCTGTCGGTTAAATTTCACGCATATAGCACGTCATCTTCGCGGTGTAGCAATTTTAATGGCCAGTAGTGTAATTTCCCCACGTGTACATAGGCAAGAGGCTTAGAATGACTTCTCGGACACTTTCTAGGTAGTGGCAAGCTTTGCTGTGTGGGCAGCACTGTAGGCAGCGTTGTGGAGAGGCATGGTGTGTGTATGTGTGTGTGTGTGTGTGTGTGTGTCTGTGTGCGTGTGTGACCGTCTGCTTACTGCGGTGGCGGCGACGGCTGCCACGCACAGTGTTCCAGGCAGCCGAGCCAGAGCGGCTGCGCTGGAGAGCTGCCAGCTAATTAACTGCTGGACAAGTGGCCGAGGGGAGTCACGCACATGAGAGGGAGAGAGAGGGGGGGCATCGACTCGCTAGTACGTCTCGCCTAGACCCGTGTTCCGTGTTACACTGCCCGACAAAAAGAAAACATTAAGCAAGCAGAAGGGGAGCAGTAAACGAATTGAAACTTCAAAGCTTTAGAGGGTTATGTGATATTCTTTGCGCGATCACAAAACCGCGTCAGATGTACAAACAGCTTGGTACTAAACAGTTTTTGATGTCGCTGAACAACAGTCATACAATATTTTTTTTATAGGAGAACACCGCCTTTTGACTGTTTTATTGTGTATGTAAGTATAGCCCAAGTTTCCGCCTTTTGTGCCATTTTCAAGTATTTGCTAAAAGCACAAATTAGTACAGTAAGACTACGTAAAATTTCAAAAGATGTAGAATGTGTTAAACCATAAATGGAAACTGGTGTATAATTACGAAATACGTAGTTTTCTTAATTGTATAAGTCTTTCTTAACAACGTATATTCCTGTAGCTCTCCCACATCTCTTGAGGGAGCACCCTCCCTCCCCCCCCCCTCCCCCCCCCCCTCCCGCGTTTTTAACTTCTATTGTTAACTTTCGTATTTTGTATTATCAATGGCACCTACTATATTCTTACACACGATTCACTGTTTATTAATTTTATTTCGTTTTGTTCCTTTTATACTTTAGTTCCTCATCTTACTCAATGTAGGCTGACTAATAGTTCTTGGCGATCTCATGTATTTATGTTTATTGCAAAGATGTTGGTGCACACTAACAAAGATAATTTTAGGCAGTACGAAGACATTTAGTGTCAATAGTCATATATCTATGACACTTGGCCTTTATGGTATTTAGTTATCATCTTGCTCATATACTTTGATTTCACTATCATTACGTTTTAACCACATGTGCTCATCTTTTATTTACCAACGTAAGCCTGTTTTTACTATAAATGACGTCCTCCCACACTTATTTACTGCTCCATACAAGATGGTGATTTTGCATCTGGAATTACGTGGGGAGCAAATATTTTTCTTAATTTATGGCCAATTTTCAGCTTGAAAAAATAAGTGTCCTACAAAATACGTTAAAGACATAAAAAGTAAGTATATATTTCGCAATTATACACCAATTTATATTCATTGTTTCAAACGTTTTACATCTTTTGAAATTTTACTTGATCTTTTTTATGAAATTTTTTGCTTTTAGCGGATACTTTAAAAGGGAATAAAAAGCCGAAACCAGGGCTGTACTTAATTAAAAAATTAATCAGTCAAATGTTAATGTGTTCCTTCAGAGTATTTTAAAAAAATCTTAATACTATGAGCCCGGTTATCAGTATGACGTTTCTCTCCCTGTGATCTTGACACGTGACTAATTCTGTTGCATATGGTGTCAAAAAAGGCGTTGTACTTTGTCCTGTTACGATCTGATTAACATCTGTTCTAACTGGTCGTTGACGTCTCGGACAGAGGAACTGTCAAGTTGAATCTTTAACAAGCCTTACATGAAAGTGTTGTGTTAATGACAGGAAAAATATTAGCTGGTAATGACTCACAGTGTGCACCAGGAGGTCGACAGAAAGTGAGTGTCCGGGAGGTGCAGAGATCAACCTTCTATCGATTGTATGTATTACACTTCACGAAATAGACATCTTCGACATTACAGAAACGTTTAAAGAAAGGTTTGCCTTTCCTTAACCTATCTTCTAAGAGAAGTCGTATCGTCAATGTTGCTTCGCGTATTCCTACATTTCTCCGGAATCGAAACTGATCTTGCTTGAGGTCGGCTTGTACCAGTTTCATAGGGCCTTGTTTCGACTTATGTCTTACAGGGCTTTCTCAAATTCTTCAAGCTTTATCATATCTTGCTTTTCATCTTCATCTACGTCTTCTTCCATTTCCATAATAATGCCCTGAAGTACATCTCCCTTGCGTTGACGCTCTGTATGCTCCTTCCATTTTCCTGTTTTCTCTGCTTAGGATTGATTTTGCGCCAGAGCTCTTGATATTCATGTAGGAGGTTATCTTTTCTCAAGAGGTCTCTCTAATTTTCCTGTAGGCATCATCTATATCGCCCCTAATGATATATGCTTCTACATCCTTACATTTGTACTCTAACCATTCCTGCTTAGCCATTTTGCACTTCCTGTGGATCTCACTTTTTAGACGTTTGCATTCCCTTTCGCCTGATTCAGTTATTGCACTTTTATATTTTCTCCTTTCATCGATTAAATTCAAAATCCTTGTGTTACCCAAGGATTTCTACTAGGCTGCTCGGATATGTCCGCTGAAACGTTAGCACGTGTGCAGCACTCTTTCCATGCCACACTGGAAGCGTGTATTGCCGTTGTGGGTGGTCATTTTGAACACAACCTGTGAGGGGCAGTTGTCTCGTTACGTCACAATCCACGTAACTAGTCCATGCACTCGTGCTGTTCTTTAGTGTGTGCCCCCACAGGTATTGTACAAGCTGTTGTGGCCGTAGAAAATTTTTATTTTTATTCTTGCTTTTGTGACCATAATAAGAGTCCAGGCTCCATAGGCAAACAGCCAGCCGACATAACGAAATAGTCCACCAGGACTTTGGGAAAAGATAAGCGGCGGAGGCTGCCAAGTATGGCTTGTTGATCAAATAACTTAGTGTTTGACTTTCTGCCAGAGTAAGCAGCACGAATCAGACTTGCTCAATGGAAGACGCAAACACCAGGGCGATAATACAGCAACGAAAGTGTTGTGTGGAACTAATTTAAGTTGTGTGCAGATAGAAACGGAAGTGTCGTGTGGAACTAAAGGCATTCTTGCGCAAGTCGACCAAATAGAAACGAGAGTGTCATGTGGAACCACACGCATTCTTGTGCAATCCGGTCACTTAGAAATGAAAGGGTCGTGTGGAAGAAATTAACTCGTGTGCCCCCAAGTACATGAGAAACGAAATAAAAGGCCATGCAGCGGAAAAGCTAGAAGCAGAGATTTTGATGCAGATTCAGAGCCAGTGCCGGCAGATTGGAGATTCTGCAGCGAGACGCCAGTGGGGCCGAGTAGGGCCGTAGCAGCCGATACAGCTGATAAAGACTTCAACTACGAGAAGACGGTGTTAGACTCTGGTGGACACTCAGGAACTGCAGGTCCAGTAGGATTTTTAGAGTTTCATTGGATTAGTGTTGAACAGAGGCTGTCAGTCTTTGTCTCAATTACTTAGAAATATTTCAGTGCTAACCAAGAACAAGTGATTGCTTTGTTCTTGTTTCTTATATGTACCGGCAATTTTTGTAGTAGCAAGTCCGAATAAATAGACTGAATCTTACTAAGGGGTTGATGGTCCAACACCTCACATAAGTATATGTGAGAATAAACTTGATAAAAACTAACCAATCTTTTCTGCCTATTACAATACTGTAACCTATTTTCAGGAAACTTGTTTGCTTCCGACCAAGGAGATTCTCTCCCTCTAATCTCCGATATGAAGGTTGACAGCAGTTTATAACTAACCCATTGTCGTTAACGTCCCGATTGCGCTACGCAGTTCGCACTTACTTCATTCTGGTATAGTGAGGCTGTGCCGGGACGCGACAAAGCGTGGGCGTGGAAAGTTCTCAAAACACGATATCTCGTAAATGGTTCGTAGCCTCGCTGCTCCTGTTAGAGGTGAGCGGTAGCAGCAGCCGCGGTACATACTCTAGCACAGCTGCATCCCTCCTCTGCTCGCGACCTATACACGACCATCTCTCGCCCGACTGCTGGGAGCTGCGTCCGTTCCGCCTCACAGACTGCACCCCCTCCCCTCCCCCCCCCTCTTCACTGATGGAGGCATCGTCTGTGTTGTCTCAGTCGCTGCTACCACAGTGGGGGGCCGTGTGGTGCCGGGGGTAGCGGTCTGTCTGCTTCCACATCAACTTTGGATGAGTCCTCTCTGCCTGTCTTGTCTTGTCATGCGCATCGATGCGGCGTTTCGCTGAAGCTCCTCTGCACGTCGCTTTATGCTGCCCACTGCTGTGACAGGAGCGTCGTTCGTGACAGGCGGTACGTTTGCACTGCCGGCCGTGTAACTTGCGAACCAGGCAGCTACACTCATGCTCATAAATTAAGGATACTGCTGCTACATTGTGAAACAACGCTCTGGCGGGCGGTTTGCAGGTTTAAATCACCTCGGGGTATGGCCATGCGGTGAATTTGACCTGCGGTCGTCGCACGGTCATGCTGGCTGCAGTCCACATACGCAGAGGCGTGTTGGTGCATGTCTGAGTACGGTGCAGCGAGTAAGTGTGCAGACGTTTTCAGACGTGCTAATGCTGACTGTGTGTTGAAAAGAACACATATTCATCACGTTATGGGGGTAGACTACTAGGGCAACTGGAGGCTGGTAAAACACAGCAGGTCGTAGCACGGGCCCTCCGTGTGCCACAAAGTTTGATCTCAAAATTATGGCAACCATTCCAGCAGACAGCAATCATGTCCGGGCGCTACAGTACGGGACGTCCACAGTGTACAACACCACAACAAGACCGACATCTCACTATCACTGCCCGCAGACGGCCACAGGGTTCTGCAGGTAGCCTTGCTCGGGACCTTACCGCAGCCACTGGGACAGTTGTCTCCACACACACACATGGTTCATTCGCTCGGATACCTGCAAGGTGCATTCCACTGACCCCTGGTCACAGGAGAGCCCGTAAAGCCTGGTGTCAAGAACACAGTACATGGTCATTGGAACAGTGGTCCCAGGTTATGTGCACGGACGAGTCCAGGTATAGTCTGAACAGTGATTCTCGCCGGGTTTTCATCTGGCGTGAACCAGGAACCAGATACCAACCCCTTAATGTCATTTAAGTGGACCTGTATGGAGGTCGTGGTTTGATGGTGTGTGGTGGGATTATGATTGGTGCACGTACGCCCCTGCATCTCTTTGACAGAGGAACTGCAACAGGTCAGGTGTATCAGGATTGTCTTTTTTAACCAGTATGTCCGCCTTTCCAGGGGTGCAGTGGGTCCGACCTTCCTCCTGATGGATGATAACGCACGGCCCCATCGAGTTGCCATCGTGAAGGAGTACCTTGAAAGAGAAGATATCAGGCGAATGGAGTGGCCTGCCTGATCTCCGGACCTAAACCCCATCGAGCACGTCTGGGATGCTCTCGGTCGACGTATCGCTGCACGTCTTCAAACCTGTACGACACTTCAGGAGCTCCGACAGGCACTGGTGTTAGAATGGGAAGCTATACCCCAGCAGCTGCTCGACCACCTGATCCAGAGTATGCCAATTCGTTGTGTGGCCTACGTACGTGTGCATGGTGATCATATCCCGTATTGATGTAGGGGTACATGCGCAGGAAGCAGTGGCGTTTTCTAGCACATGTGTTTAGGGACGGCTTTCTCAACTTATCACCAATACCGTGGGCTTACACATCTGTGTCGTGTGTGTTCCCTATGTACCTATGCTATTAGCGCCAGATTCCGCAATTATCCTTAATTTATGAGCATGAGTGTAGAACGTCCGCAGTGGGCAGGTAGTTTTGACAGACGAAGCAGGTGAATGTGGGGCATAGTGGTGAGGTGGGATAGTTGTTGATACGTAGTTTTTGCCTCAATAGTGCTGCTGCCTGCCGAGAGGTGGAGGCACTCATCCTAACATACGTGGTTGTCAGTCAGTTTGGCAAAAGATACTTCTTCCCTTATTTTTTAGTAGCACCTTTACTGATTTTCCCACATTTGTACAATTCATTAACAGTGTTTTTGTTACGCTTTCAATTTTTTATTTATTTATTTCTTGAGTCATCACTTTTTCGATTGATTTGATATGGCTTACTAAGAATTTCTGTCCTTTGCTAATATCTTCGCCTCACAGCAGTTCTTGTAGCCGAGGTCCCCCAAAACTCTTTTGGATGTATTCCATTGTATTTATACTTTTTACCCTCTACAGCTCCCTTTAGTATCATGCTAATTATTTTCTGATGTCTCCACACATCTTCAGTCATCCTGTCCCTTCTTCACTTCAGCATTTCCCATATGTTCCTTTCCTCGCCGGTTCTTCTTACCTCATCATTCCACCTAATTTCCAATATTCTTATCTCACTTGAACGTAGAATTATACTTTTTTGCAATATCAGTGTTTAAAAGGCGTCTCCTGTGCTACAGATGTAGTTCTTTGTGTTTATTCCTGTTTGGTAGGTTCAACCATTAGCCCAGACACGGCGTCGAGTTGAGAAAAGTGGCCAGACTATTCGTCGGGAAAAGGTGACCAAAGTGTGCGCCCCAAGATTTACTTACTACCGTGTATCACCTTTTAGATCTCCAGCTCTTGTCTTCTTTTCTGTGTCTGCAGTTAAATTCTTGGATATACAGTAGGTTTCTTCTCGTATGCAAAAACACAGTTTTTCTTGTTACCCAAACATGTTTCGCCACTTCTGTGCCACCGTTGGTGGGTTTTGCTTATTCAAACTGTAAAAAGTGGACGTATTTTATATTGTAACTAATCTTTCTTTAGGCCTCACACTGTTAGATCAAATTATGATGATGGTGTTTGGTTTGTGGGGCGCTCAACTGCGCGGTTATCTGCGCCTATACAAATTCCCAACCTTTGCTCAGTCCAAATTCGCCACTTTCATGAATGATGATGAAATGAGGAGGACAACACAAACACCCAGTCATCTCGAGGCAGGTGATTGTTAAATCAGTTACAACCTAAAATATGTTAACTTTTACAGTTTTCAATAAACAAAACCCGCTGATGATGGCCGAGACGTGCCGAAACATGTTTGGGTATCAAGGAAAAACAGTGTTTTTGCATAAAAGGTGAAACCTACATCCAGTAATAGTACCGTGTATCACGCATGATATTACAGATCAGAATGATACCTGAATCTTTTTTCTACATAGAATTGTCATCCGTCTCTCTGTCAGGATTTTGAATTAAAACTTTGGCCTAATACTAAAATCCGACTGTAAAGGGCTTAGTTCTAGCCACTTGGTATTGCTTCAGGTTTTAGGTTCAAACGGATCTGAGCACTATGGGGCTCATCAGTCCCCTAGTCCTAGAACTACTTAAACCTAACTAACCTAAGGACATCACACACATCCATGTCCGAGACAAGATTCGAACCTGCGACCGTATCAGCAGCGCGGTTCCGCACTGAAGCGCCTACAACCGCTCGGCCACAGCGGACTGCTAGATTCTAGGAAGTCAAGATGACTAGAAAATGTATCCCAAAACCGGAACAATAAACACGGGACTCTTTTGCGATGGCACTGACCACATTACCCTCCATAATCAGTGAAAATTGACCACCGTGTAAGGTTTCAGGAAAATGGATATAGTTCCTACATATTACCTCCTTTTCAAACAAAACTTATTTTCTGTGAGATCTCATAATAAGTAACCCAAAGTGTCTAAGCGCCACGTTGCTGTCAAGAATGGCGGTTTGATCAAAACTCAACTTCTCTTGTACTGGTCGCCTTAGCCCCCCCTTACCCCATTATCGGACAAAAACTGCATAAATACCAATACATATCTCAGTAAGATTTCATATTGGTGCAAAGATTGGCAACTTATTTTACATGTTCGGAAATGTAAATCCCTGTACGTCACAAAATGAAAAACTGTCTCCAGTATCAGTGATGTCGCTAACAGCAGAAAGAACAAGCTAGATTCAGTAGTATAGTAGAACATACACTACTGGCCATTAAAATTACTACACCAAGAATAAATGCAGACGATAAACGGGTATTCATTGGACAAATATATTATACTAGAACTGACATGTGACTACATTTTCACGCAATCTGGGTGCATAGATCCTGAGAAATCAGTACCCAGAACAACCACATCTGGCCGTAATAACGGCCTTGATATGCCTGGGAATTGAGTCAAACAGCTTGGATCGCGTGTACAGTTACAGCTGCCCATGCAGCTTCAACACGATACCACAGTTCATCAAGAGTAGTGATTGGCGTATTGTGACGAGCCAGTTGCTCGGCCACCATCGACCAGACGTTTTCAATTGGTGAGAGATTTGGAGAGTGTGCTGGCCAGGGCAGCAGTCGAACATTTTCTGTATCCGGAAAGGCCCGTACAGGACCTGCAACATGCGGTCGTGCATTATCCTGCTGAAATGTAGGGTTTCGCAGGGATCGAATGAAGAGTAGAGCCGCGGGTCGTAACACATCTGAAATGTAACGTTCACTATTCAGAGTGCCGTCAGTGCGAGCAAGAGATGACCGAGACGTGTAACCAATGGCACCCCATACCATCACGCCGGGTGATACGCTAGTATGGCGATGACGAATATACGCTTCCAATGTGCGTTCACCGCGATGTCCCAAAACACCGATGCGACCATCATGATTGTGTAAAACAGAACCTGGATTCATCCGAAAAAATGACGTTTTGCCATTCGAGCACCCAGGTTCGCCGTGGAGTACACCATCGCAGGCGCTGCTGTCTGTGATGCCTCGTGAAGGGTAACAGCTGTCCAGGCTGCTGCAAACGTCGTCGAATTGTTCGTGCAGATGGTTGTTGTCTTGCAAACGTTCCCATCTGTTGACTCAGGGATCGCGACGTGGCTGCACGATCCGTTACAGCCGTGCGGATAACATACCTGTCATCTCGACTGCTAGTGATACGAGGCCGTTGGGATCCAGCACGGCGTTCCGTATTACCCTCCTGAATCCACCTATTCCATATTCTGGTAACAGTCATTCGATTTTGACCAACGCGAGCAGCACTCTCGCGATACGATAAACCGCAATCCCGATAGGCTACAATCCGACCTTTATCAAAGTCGGAAACGTGATGGTACGCATTTCTCCTCCTTTCACGAAGCATCACAACAACTGCTGTTCGTGTATGAGAAATCTGTTGGAAAGTTTCCTCATGTCAGCACGTAGGTGTCGCTACCGGCGCCAACCTTGTGTGAATGCTCTGAAGAGCTAATCATTTGCATATCACAGCATCTTCTTCCTGTCGATTAAATTTCGCGTCTGTGGCACGTCATCTTCGTGGTGCAGCAGTTTTAATGGCCAGTAGTGTAAATTCTTAGCCAGAGCGGTAGAGGAGCGTTCGTGACCGGACGCAGCCTCTATTTGCCGCTGTAGCAGCACGAGATTCGGAGTAAGCGAGGAAAAGTGACCTTTGAACTCAGTCAGTGTGGAAATACGATGCATGCGGGTACCACGCGCTCCCGCGTGATGAATCCCATCCGTATACATAAGGACAGAAGCTTCTAGAAGGATGGGCGCAAAGACGCCTATAAAAGGGCTACCGATCCTACTGCAAAGTCGTCGGGGGGGGGGGGGGGGGGGGTGCGGGGGGAGGAAAACGAGTGTCACTGTGTGGCAGCGACTGGACTTATAGGAATCGGATGAAATCTACACGAGACTTAGGGTCAGGGAAGAATAGGAAGTCTTATAACCAAATGAAGACACTTTGTAGACAGAGTCGTACATAGGAAATGAGCCAGGAGGTGCATCCTATCTCCCACTTCATGATATCCTTCTCGGATCCCCGATATTCCTGCCGAATTCCGTACTCTAACCCACTCAGTATCCTACTTTTCAGCCAAGCAAGTGAAGAACAGGCGGCCCACTAGCAGAAGTTGTTCTCGACATACCTTGTCGGTACGTTGCAAGACGCGCATTCGAGCAGTCCTTCCTAATCCCACTCAGTGCGACGTTACAGTGAGTTACAGTAGGAACCGGCCAACATATACAAATACTCCAACGCAACACTTTGTTGGGACATCAGATGCAATGATCGCATCGGTTCAGTCATGGGCAAAGCCGGTGGCTGTCTGCGGTTGATTGGAAGAAACCACAAAGGATACTGCCATTGGCAGAACCCACAAAGCATACTGTTTAGAAGTCACTCATGGGTTTCACCTTAGAATATTGCTCAAGACTTCGTCAGAATATACCAAATAGTCCTAACGGGATGTAACACGCCCGGGCGTACAAATGGGTGGGGGAACTCTTTAACTGGTTTCGCTTCTGATCGTGCGCCCTGTCCACACCACGTACCTGATAATCCCGCGGCAGTCGCATTGTTCCTGCTGCACACTGCTGTTGGCTTGCCTGAAATTATGTATCGAAATCTGCAAGCGCCACTCAACGTTAAACACAACAATGTTCTGGTATGAACAACTATATTTTGAGACGATAAGAAAATCGCAGGTTGCACTGTTTACATTCTAAGTCATGTTCATCCCAATTAATGGATGGTTACCAGTCCACAATATCACTCTGACGAGCGCACGCGTAACCGACACGACGTGGGTGATTGTTGATGATGCGGAAGCACAACAATCGAACGGAAGTTCTTATGCTCGTCACCCACACACAGATATCTGGCACCAGTATCTAGTAATAAAATAACACTGTTCATAAAGTTACATTTTCAGTTCCCACTTATACGAGCATGCGCGTAAACGTCGCGGCGCTGTTGGAAACGCGATCACCGAACGCACGTTCTCTCGCTCGCCACAAGATACTGGCACTAGATTGCACTCTTTTGTGGTAACAAACTTTAACTGTTTCACATTATTCATTTTGGGAGACCGAACACGGCGCAGCCGGCCGCGGTGGCCGTGCGGTTGTGGCGCTGCAGTCCGGAACCGTGGGACTGCTACGGTCGCAGGTTCGAATCCTGCCTCGGGCATGGATGTGTGTGATGTCCTTAGGTTAGTTAGGTTTAAGTAGTTCTAAGTTCTAGGGGACTTATGACCTAAGAGGTTGAGTCCCATAGTGCTCAGAGCCATTTTTGAACACTGCGCAGAAGACTGACTTACAGTTCGACACGCATACGGGCGGATGCTCAGAAACGATATCGACAGCACTGCTCATTTTTAATTACATCTTTACGCACTTTCCTCTGAATCATACCCATATTTCATCATTTTACTGTAATAGCACTTGTAGCAACACTTGAACTTCCATAACAACAATGCTTCTCATATGCAAAGCCGCCCACAATACAACTTAACAGCTCCGTGTCCCGTGCTCGACTCTGCAAACGCGCTGCCCGTAAAGACACTCTTCAACTAAGCCAGCGATATGACAATACGCTTCCAGAGAGATATTGAACGTATACAGAGAAGGTCAGCCCGAATGCCCACACGTTTGTTTGACTCGTGGGAATATTGAAAACCCAGATTTTACATATTCTCGTAGTCAGTTGTAAATTATCCTATGAACTCCTAATTACAAACTTTCAAGAGGCAGTACTAAAAGAACAGGAATATACAACAGACCCTTCCGTGTCTCTCCCGTAGCGACCGCGAGGTCGAAATGAGACTAATGACACAGGCATCTTAGCCCTAAAGTGTGGTACCGTACTAAGTAGTCTCTGCCATGCATTTTATAGTGATTTGCAGAATATGCAGCGTGTTCCAAACATGACTTTACAACTTTAAAAATTCATATAAATTTATTGAAAGAAGATATAGAGCTGGTTTTAGTGTTATTTTGTAGGGAAACACATCAAGCTTTTTTACTTACGGCTTCCGTTGGTTATCTTGCGCACATCCCATCGGAAGTCAAATGGTTCAAATGGCTCTGAGCACTAAGGGGCTTAACTTCTGAGGTCATCAGTCCCCTAGAACTTAGAACTACTTAAACCTAACTAACCTAAGGACATCACACACACACACACCCATGCTCGAGGCAGGATTCGAACCTGCGACCGTAGCGGTCGCTCGGTTCCGTACTGTAGCGCCTAGAACCGCTCGGCCACCTCGGCCGGCCCATCGGAATTAATTTCTTCCCCAACTCACTGTAGCATTGCTGCTGTAAATTGTCCAGTGGAGGCGCAAATTCTTGCTGTAAGTTTAGATAGGGAAGCCGGCACAGAAGGTATAAACACGATACCTTTGATGAGTCCCATAAAAAAAAAAAACGGGTGGTGTCAGATCTGGGGAACGTGAGTGCCGTGCAGTTGGCGCTTTAGGGCCAATCCATTGACCTGGAAAGCGGTCAGAGTGAAAATCCCGGAAGTCAGCCAGGTAGTGGGGTGGTTCACCATCTTGCATGAAGTAAACACCTCGTTCTTGGTCATCCTCATCGATCTGAGGTGTCAAAAACTGTTGTAAGATATCCATGTACACTATCACGTTGATGGTCCTCTCACAGAAATAAAAAGGGGCCGTACACTTTGTTCTTGCTGAATGCACAAAAGCGTTGAGTTTAGGGCTATCACGAAAATGTTGCAATGTTTGACTTGGATTTTCACTGCCGCAAATCCTATAGTTGTGAGTGTTAATTTTGTCACTTAAGTTAAAATTTGACTCGTCATAAAAGATGATTTTGTCTAAGAAATGTTCACCTCTCGTAATCGATTTAACATGTTCGCACAGAAGTTCTCCCGCCTTCCCGGTTTCGATTCCCGGCGGGGTCAGGGATTTTCTCTGCCTCGTGATGGCTGGGTGTTGTGTGCTGTCCATAGGTTAGTTAGGTTTAAGTAGTTCTAAGTTCTAGGGGACTGATAACCATAGATGTTAAGTCCCATAGTGCTCAGAGCCATTTGAACCATTTTTGAACAGAAGTTCTTGCGAGCAATTTTGTCGGTGTCCTTTAATTGCTTGTACGTTTTCAAATGCAAACGGTTTCTCAACAGACGCCAAACAGTCTTGTGTGGGATTTGCAGTTTGCGAGATGCACGCCGAGTCGATTTCGTAGGGCTTTTGAGAAAACGTTGTCTCACTCGCTCAACGACGTCTTCAGATGTGCTTGGACGACATGATGATTTCCCATGTCTTACCGAGCACCTTGTTTCTACAAAACATTTATGCCACTCACAAGTTGTAGGCCTACTAGGAGGGTCCTTAGCGTAATTGGTACGGAAGTTACGCTGAACTGTTGTCGCCGAGCCGGCCGTTGTGGCCGTGCGGTTCTAGGCGCTTGAGTCTGGAATCGCGTGACAGCTACGGTCGCAGGTTCGAATCCTGCCTCGGGCATGGATGTGTTAGGTTTAATTAGTTCTAGGTGACTGATGACCTCAGAAGTTAAGTCGCATAGTGCTCAGAACCATTTTGTTGTCGCCGACTTCGATTCTTCAAAACAAAACACACAGCTAGCATGCTCGGGTCCAGTGAAGGCAACTGCCGCTAGCACTCCTTACGGTGCGATTCGGCACTAGCGAACTACGCGAGACAGTACTTGATGTATTTCCCTACACAATGACACTACAGTCACCCCTGCAGGTTCTATGAATTTCAAAACTGCAAAGCCCTTTTTGAAACATCCTGTATATGCAGATGTAGACGCTGACGTCGTTGGCAAAGGGACCTCAACACAAGTTATTCTCTTTTATTGTAATTTCTGAGATGTTTACTGTCTAATTAACTGGCCTTGTGCATTGAGGTGTCCACCCTAGTTGTTTTTCCCATTTTTTGCACGATATTTCGATGAACGATGCAGAGATCTTGTTAGGTTTACCGTTACGTGTCCGCTCTATGTCGATTCCGACCACACTGTGTACTGTTGGTGGGCCGACGATATTTAAACTGAGTTAGATCCCGTGTGCTTGAGTCACCCTTTGCTGTTGCTACGTTTATCACAGTCCTCAATGTTATTACGTGAAACGCACATTGTCTCACAACGTCATTACGTGGAAGTGATGACCGACGGGATCTCACTAATAAACTGAGTGCTGGCTCCCATGCGTTGCTTAAATTTAATGTGTTCCCCCCCTCCCCCCCCCCCCCAAAAAAAAAACGTGCTAAAAAACTCTGTTCCATACATTTCGAATACGCTTAGACAAGATCATCCTTGCCAACGAATCTCAACAGTTACGAACAGTGTTCCGGAGGAGTGGGTATTCGGATGGCCAAATGAACAAGTGCTGCAGTCAACCCCCTGGCGCTTTCACTTCATCTACTTAATCTGACTATCCCCTCTTTCCTCCACTTTCACATCAGTGCCCCTCTATCGGTTCCATATCTCTGATCCATTCCTGTCAGTCCTAATCTAAACACTTTCCCCATTCACGGTAATCCCGCCCCCCCCCCCCCTCCCCCCAAGTTTTCCCCATTTTTGTATCATTGTACACTTTGTCTTTTATAACAATCATTGACGCTTTTATATAAAGGTTTTTAAATTCTGAAGATGTTTCTGACCATTTATTTTGTATAACGGACCAATTATTAAACATCATTGTAATTCATAACAACGTATAACTGCTTATTTTATAATTGACCATGTAAATACTTCGCTGTCGTCCAAGATTGTAATTCTTTGTATATTTAATTACGATTGTGTAAGCCTCGTTTTTACATGCATACTGGGAAATTGGTTCTACACGCCATATAATATAAACACTGGCGTGCTCTGCCTACTTCAAAGATAATTTAACCAGCTTGTATAAGATTTCAACTACCTGTTCCCATGACATACCACAGATCACATGGTGCAGACTGGGTCATCTTTGACGATCGTTTCACTCATGTTTGTCAGTGGCTGCCTACATAGAGTGTAGCGAAGTTTATACTTGTAATCTGGTCATCTATTTTATTCCACAACTATATCAAGGGAATAACTCATGCTAATTGCCAAGAAATTAGCCTATTACACAAATTTTCTCGCATTTACTTTTAACAAAATTAATTGATATAACCGAAGATACATATTTTTGTCGACCCTCCCTACTTGTCCCTCTTCTGCGCGCCCTCCTCCCCCGCCCATCTCCCCCCCCCCCCCCACTCCCGCCCTTCCCCTCCCCCTCTCCCTCTCCCTCATATCCTTGCGCCTGGCAGATCCTCTGTTTTGATCATCGTCAATGTGCCCACTCAGTGTTGTGTCCAGTGCTGTTTTCCTGTGCGTCCAGGGGTGGGATTTTAATTGTGTACTGGCCTTGTACTTAGTGTTACTGTCAGTGATTGTTATGTGCTACGCCATTCGTTGATACTTTTATGCTCCGGTCATACTGCGCTTGTGTTCTGTTAATTGTCTCAGTGTGTGGTTTTTTGTGTGCACTACTTTTTTACGGTTTTTATCTCCATTTTACAGTCACCCCCTTTTTTGTCTATTGTCTTCCATCATGTTCCCCCTTTTTTTTATATCTATATACACCATGTTTTCTACTTTCTGTTATTTTTAAATGTTTTCTATTGATTGTTCTGTGTCTTTCGGCTGAAGGGCAGCGCATATTCTGTAGCCAGCTCGCCCCGATGGGGAATTGAAATACAATAAAGGAAAAAAAATTGGACGAAGACTTGCAAAAAGAGTGTGACAAATAAGATTTCGACCAACAAAGCCTTTGTCAAAAACAGACCGACCACACACACACACACACACACACACACACACACACACACACACACACTTCAGGTGCCAGAGACTGGAGTGTGTGTGTGTGTGTGTGTGTGTGTGTGTGTGTGTGTGGCCGGTCCGTTTTTGACAAAGGCCTTCTTGGTCGAAATCTTATTTTTGACAGTCTTTTTTTTGTGCCTATCTGTGATTCGGCATCTTCGCTATATGGAAGTCTAATGATTTTTGATACGGAAGAGAACAAATAATGCATTCCATACATTAGTGTAACTCTGTTGTCTTTCGGCTACTTGTACTTTTATTGTGCTTTAATCTGTTGTAGTTGTGACACTTGAACATGGCCTGAGGCCGAAATATAGATTGTGGAATAAAACCTGTTGCACTGCGGTTATATCTTTAAAATCAAGAACGCTCGAGAAAAAAGGTGGAGACTGCAACGGAGCAACCAAGATTCGATTTCCTGCCGTTTGCTGGCCCCATTTCCGGAAAATCTATAGAATGCTACTTTTGTTTATATAGTTCCGCGTAGTCAGCGCGTACACAACTTTCCCACTAGAGTGCGTCCCGCTAAGCACATCAGCACAGGCGCAGCGCTCGTCCGTCTCCGCACTACGAGATGTCGCTGCCTTAGACACGGACCAAATTCTGCTTCCGCCGATCCATGTATTAATATGTAACGCAGCCAATGAGATTGCTGCTAACGTAGAACCTTTTCTCGTCGCGGATCTCACTCGCGCAGTGATACATGAACGCGCAAGGTATTATAACGAGTGTACAGACCTCCGATCAGACAGTCAGCATCAGTCTGCATTAGTCTATAGTCAAGTTTCAGTCTGCGCCTAATAATATTACCATATCCCTGTACATAGCCATGAAGATAATTGTATAGACACTTTGTCAAGTATCAGAGATATGTGAGAATAAGATTAAGGAACTTCAGATTGTCAATTGTAAACAGCATCTAGAATCAAGTTACGTAATGTCTACGCTTTTTATTATTTTAATAAATGTGTGTGAAAATTAATCAAGTTCTGTTTAAAGTTGGTCACCGTCAAACTGCTACTCTAAGCGTGCAAGTGGCATTTCTATGGTCTGACCTAACGGCAGAAGATAAACACGCCACAATAAGACCACGAGACATATTGCTGACACTCGCCTACTTCATTAGAGCGACAAGTCATATAATCTGATGGTGTGTGTACCGAAGGTCTTACGGTACGCACATTACAGCTACCGGACCTAGTGTACTTCGCTCTCACCAACTAAGATAAACAGTTTTCTTCGTTACGTTACCGAATGTACGAGTAGTAACCTGATTTCAAAAATTTATGTAGACTAATCGAGTACCTGAAGATGAGCCCCCTGTGCTCGAAATGCATCGTATATTGGAATAAGAATCATGATTTGCCCTTGAAGGTGGCTCTTTCTTTTTTATGAAGGTAATAGAGTCACGGAAGCAACTCTGTCAACAATGGTCAGAATTAAATTACTTTTTGCGTTTCGTTCCTAGTGAGTGTCCTGGCAAATACGTCCCTACTGTACTACTTAATTAAAAGGATACGCAATTTGCGGACGCAGGTAAACGTTGGCGGGCGTACGATTTCTATTCAGTTGCCTGCTGACGGAAACGCGTTTTGTTTCGGAAACAACGGGCTGGAGGGGTCTGGTTTTATTAGCGGTCCCTCGCACCAGCCGCCGGTACGCAGGTTAGCCGAGGGCCTGAGGACGGAACAAAGGCGGCTGTTGTAAGCGAGAGCGCGGCGCTCGGTCGGTGTCGCCGGCGCGAGCAAGCACGGCCAGGAGGAGCCTGGAGGCGCGGGCCTTCCTGGAGAGGCTCCAGACAATCACGTCCGGAACTGCAACTGGAAGGCAGGGGGAGGTGCGCCCCCGGGCTAACACGGTTCTTCGTTATCGCCCCCGCTGCTCCCAGCATTTCTACTGTCCTCTTTTTGTTTCTGGACACCCCGGGGCTAAGCGACAACTCTGCGCCTCCTTCCCGCTCTTACAGACTCGGCGAACGGATTTTTAATGAAGCTTTTTCTCACAGAGTATCGTTCTGCGCTGATCCCGAGTTTCTCGCGTAAAACAAACCAGAAGACAAGGGTAGCGACACGAGGGCCATCCTGAAATGGCTCGGTCTGACAATGGTGCAATGTACGTGGCGAAAATAACTGAGGTCGTTGCATTGCCCAACTGTTTATGAGAAGTGCTGTGATATATCGCAGACGTAAGCAGATAGGACAAAAAAAAATGTCCACCTTATAGTGGCACTGCTCAGATGTTCGAGTCCTCCCTCGGACATTGGAGTGTATGTGTGTTGCCCTTAGTATAAGTTAGTTTAAGTTGTAGTGGTTTCCTGACCTTCGCCGGCCGCGGTGGCCGAGCGGTTCTGGTGCTCCAGTCCGGAACCGCACTGCTGCTACGGTCGCAGGTTCGAATTCTGCCTCGGGCATGGATGCGTGTGATGCCCTTAAGGTTTAAGTAGTTCTAAGTCTAGGGGACTGATGACCTGAGATGTTGAGTCCCATAGTGCTGAGAGCCATTTCTCCTGACCTTCATTGCTTACATATTCCGCCCTCACAATCATAGTCTGCACATCAAGACGCTTCATTCTAACCCAAACTCGATAAGATAAAGTCAATGTTGTATGAATTCATGTAAACGATATGCAATTAACAAGTAAGCCACCATGGTTGAAATACTTGAGGCTGGGGTACACACATACTTCCAGACACGACGGTCACAGAAGCTTTTGGTTCGGGAGAGAAATCGCACAACGGGACGCCGGTCCCTTCAGAGGAAGACCCAGCCTATGTTGGCCGGTGACTGCCCGTGTAGCGGACAGCGTGGGTCCGAGTGAAAGAGGGGAACGACCCCGTGTTCGGCTTAAAAGCAAATTCCGCTACATTGTGTGGGAGCGGCCAGCCTAAGCATTCTTTACACATAGCACGCAGTTTCAGAGATTTTCGCAGGGAGAGAGCAAACGCCAAATGCCAGTGCTACAGGTTTCCGGATTGGTCGCCTTAAACGAAACGTCATTCTCCCGTATTAGAAGAGCAATGCTGATTGGCAGACAATATTTCTGACGCCTTCAGCGGAAGGAATAATGGAAGAGACCGAAAGATATACCCTTTCACGTCTGGCGTGGCGCCATTCCGTTTTCGCTCTTGGAGCAGGGAACAAGTCTCTACTCGGTGCTTCACTGGAAGAGCACCTCTGTCCAGAGCGAATCGAAGTGCTACTCTATATTGAGTCCTTGTGTGTGCGAGGAACAAGTCTCTACTCAGTGCTTCACTGGAAGAGCACCTCTGTCCAGAGCGAATCGAAGTGCTACTCTATATTGAGTCCTTGTGATTAAGCATTGTTCACTGTGTTGGCCGACACACGTATTGTGTGGTGTGAACGGACAGGCTTATTTTTGAGTGGCATCGCGGTGGACTTGTTATCTGACCGATGTATTACGCCAATAGTTAGACTAGGGGCAAATAGGCATCCTTGACTTCATCAAGGCATAGGGAGAGTTTGATTGGCGAAGGTCAATCCAGATAGAACGAGAGTTATCTTATTTGTCAGCAGCGAGCGGTGCAGACAGCAGTCATCTCAGCTTACGGTATTGGTGCGAGCCCCATATTTCCTCTCAACAGTACACTTCACTGCATTTCACACGCGACAGCCTCGACCGTACCTAGCAACATTCTAAAGCATAATTATTCAAGTTGAGTAGGCGCGCTTCTCAGCCATTGTGCCAAGTCGACAACCATCTTATACTTTGTATAGAAATTTCACTAGCGAATCCTAACCTTGAGAGGTAACTTGACATTCCGAAAAGAACCAGGATATAACTTGTTCAATTCATAACTAAAAGTGCCATTGTGAATTCTCAGAATTTTTGCAAAATAAATAATAATTTTCGTTAGATTCATGTTTTTTTACACTAACTAGCACTAGTGCAGTACCCAAGTATCCCACTAGTTATGTAAGAAATTTTGTGAATTTTTGTGTCTTTTCGTTACAGCGGACGACTCCAGAAGATATTTATTGCTTAAAGTGTTTCAGGTATTTCTCTTTAGAAAGTTAGGAGCGTCTGTCTGACTTCTGTAGTAGTGTGGGGGTGGAAATTGCATCTTGCAGGAGCTACAGGGTAATTCGTTGCGCAGAATAACAGAATAACAGATCAACCCCACACCTGAGAAGGTTAGATTAAGTAGCGATGAAAAAGTGTTCAAATAATCATCTTGGTATTGAAGCTCTTTTTTCTCCGTGTTTGCTTTAACAACATATATGTTTTTGGTTAGGGTCCGCCTTTAGCAAAACACAGTTTTGTTTTTTAACCCAAACATGTTTCACTGCGGTTGCAGCATCCTCAGTGGGCTTTTATTTTCCATCTGTTAAAGATAAAGAACGTTCTTTGTTGTTTTGTATACATGTAGCTATTAGTTTAAAAAAATGTAATTATAGATATTTGAAGAAACATATAAATTATGGAAATCCATACCTTTTTACCACATAGTGTGGATTTTCTCACGTCTTGTGTTTCTACAGTGACCGACAGTTTGTCATCTGCAACCACTTATACCTTAAAGTAGATAAATTGTTTAAGCCAAAATTACGATTTGAAGAACTATGTTGTTATTATGCCTTAAATTGTTTAATTCTATATGTGTGTGTGTGTGTGTGTGTGTGTGTGTGTGTGTGAGTGTCTATTTACATGGTGTTTCACGTACTTTTTTTTCGCTTCATCACTGTCAAACACTGAATATTGAGTTGCCACTGCCACTGTCACTGTCACTCACTGTTTCACTGTTTATCAGCTATGAAAATAAAACATGGCTGGCAGTGGAACAGCTGGAGGTGTAAAAACAAGATGGCTGACAGTGGAACAGTTGAAGGTGTTCCTGGCGGTTGTTTTGAACCTTTCAGAGGTGACAGTTTTTTTTTAATGTGTGTGTGTGTGTGTGTGTGTGTGTGTGTGTGTGTAAGAGGGAGAGACTGAGAGAGAAAGAGAGGGAGAGAGAAAAGGAGGGAGAGAGACATTTTAGGTTTCAGGATTTTTTATTGTGGTGTGTGGGGGAGGGTGGTTAAGATCTCTATAGGTTGGTTTTGTCTGTTAATTCTTTGAGGGCAGAGAACAGAGTGCCATTGCAGAGAGCTGTGTATTCATTTATCATTTGTTTTCTTTCCACTATGGCTTTTTGGATCTGGTACTTTTCTTCGATTATCAGTTTTTGTGAGGGGCTATTACTGCATTTGAGAATTTTCAAATCTGTGTTGATGTTTGTTGGGCTATGTTTCTTGTCTATGAGGTGTTCAGCAAATGTGGAATGACAGCTGTTACTTCTTAATGCTCTTTATAGGACAGACAACCAGAAACTTTAATATCAGATATACAGAACACAAAAGAGCATTAAGAAGTAACAGCTGTCATTCCACATTTGCTGAACACCTCATGGACAAGAAACATAGCCCAACAAACATCAACACAGATTTGAAAATTCTCAAATGCAGTAATAGCCCCTCACAAAAACTGATAATCGAAGAAAATTACCAGATACAAAAAGCCATAGTGGAAGGCAAAGAAATGATCAATGAATACACAGCTCTCTGCAATGGCACTCTGTTCTCTGCCTTCAAAGAATTAACAGACAAAACCAACCTATAGAGATCTTAACCACCCTCCCCCACACACCACAAAAAAAAATCCTGAAACCTAAAATGTCTCTCTCCCTCCTTTTCTCTCTCCCTCTCTTTCTCTCTCAGTCTCTCCCTCTTACACACACACACACACACACACACACACACACACACATACACTACACACACACACATTTAAAAAAAACTGTCACCTCTGAAAGGTTCAAAACAACCGCCAGGAACACCTTCAACTGTTCCACTGTCAGCCATCTTGTTTTTACACCTCCAGCTGTTCCACTGTCAGCCATGTTTTGTTTTCATAGCTGATAAACAGTGAAACAGTGAGTGACAGTGACAGTGGCAGTGGCAACTCAATATTCAGTGTTTGACAGTGATGAAGCGAAAAAAAAAGTAAGTGAAACACCATGTAAATAGACACACACACACACACACACACACACACACACATAGAATTAAACAATTTAAGGCATAATAACAACATAGTTCTTCAAATCGTAATTTTGGCTTAAACAATTTATCTACTTTAAGGTATAAGTGGTTGCAGATGACAAACTGTCGGTCACTGTAGAAACACAAGACGTCAGAAAATCCACACCATGTGGTAAAAAGGTATGGATTTCCATAATTTATGTGTTTCTTCAAATATCTATAATTACATTTTTTTTAAACTAATAGCTACATGTGTACAAAACAACAAAGAAAGTTCTTTATCTTTAACAGGTGGAAAATAAAAGCCCACTGAGGATGCTGCAACTGCAGTGAAACATGTTTGGGTTAAAAAACAAAACTGTGTTTTGCTAAAGGCGGACCCTAACCAAAAACATATATAAAGTGTTCAAATGTGTGTGAAATCTTATGGGACCTAACTGCTAAGGTCATCAGTCCCTAAGCTTACACACTACTTAACCTAAATTATCATAAGGACAAACACACACACACCCATGCCTCACGGAGGACTCGAACCTCCGCCGGGACCAGCCGCACAGTCCATGACTCCAGCGCCATAGACCGCTCGGCTCATCCCGCGCGGCTAGGGACCGATGACCTCAGCTGTTTGGCCCTATAGGAACTTACCACAAACAATAACTAAATAAATAATGTTGTTATTTTACTGCGAATAGGCCATCTGACGATCACGTTCGAATTTAAATTCTTCATTCTTTGTTCTTTTCTTTTCCTCCAGTATGCCATCATCAGTTCACTATATTTCTCCTTTCTGCCTTCAAACCATTGTGAACCAGACTTTTGTTGTGCCTTGCCTTGGACTCCTTCCATTTTCAATATCTCTTTCCCCGAAAGGCTTCTCTATTGTTTATATCTTCTATTTTTATATTGCTTCTTTCTAAACCCTTTTTTCACTTCGTTGATCTAGCTTGTGGTGGACTTCTTACCCCACAAATATCTTATTAGTTAATCTACTGTCTTGCATTCGAAATAAGTGTCCAGAAAACGTGAGTCCACTTTTTCTCATTACGTTCGAAATATTTTCTATATTTTGGTATATTTGCGCGTTATTTCGTAGTTTCCAACCTTCTGCTGTGTTTTGTGATCCTAATATTTTCCTTATAATACGCCTTTCTTGTACTTCTAATGTATTTAAGTTATTGTTTAAGGCCAGGCATTCGCTTCCAAATAGGAGTTCTGACTTCACTACTGTGTTGTAACGCCGTATTTTTGGATAGGCACCTTTTATTGTAGAGGTCTTTGGTGACGCGATACGCTCTTATTATTATTATTATTATTATTATTTGTCATAATTGTCACGAACATTAGTACTGATTTTTGGAAAGGTAAAGTCAAAATACTAAATTATTAATCAGTAACACACAAAGATAACTTTATTTGTATCTATTTATATAGTGAACATTACCGTCGTATAGCTCCGTGGATCATTGACCGCTTTCTGACGGAAGTTAATGATGGAGAGTGAAGTATGTCGTAATCCTTTTTGTGTACCACTCGGACGTGTTGTCACGATTGAATCAGAGAAATGTTGAATAAAACACTGAAAAAGGAAACTAAATACCTGTGACTTCTCCTTAAATTTCACACATAAACAAATGAACCGAAAAATCTCTTTCACGAAACATGAAACATATCAACTTTTGTAGTCCTATCTTCCTCAGTTGCGCGTAATATTAAGGTATATTGATAAATTTTACCTAATGGACCGTCTGACAGCAACAGAACGAAACAGTTTTCGTGCCATACCCGTTCCGCCTTTAATTTGTGCAAGGCGCCTTCAGTGGCCCCGAATCGCCCTTCGCCTTTGGACACACACACACACACACACACACACACACACACACACACACACACACACATGCATACACAAATAGATCACAGATAAATCAATAATTACACTCGAAAGTTGCCAATAACATTCGATCTTTGGCAATAACATATGACAGTCAGCAATGCAAACCAAAACATTGCATCAAAGCAAGTGTTCAGTTCTTGGGCTGTGAAATGTGGGAAAAAAAACCGCAAATTGGCATTTATGAGAGAACACCACCAAAAATGCAAAAGGAGCGTAATGTGTAGAAAATCGTCCACGCAATCTGTAAGTACATTTCAAAATATTACTACATCATAGCAAAAAACCAACCAGCAGCCGGCCGCTGTGGCCGAGCGGTACTAGGCTCTTCAGTCCGGAACCGCGCGACTGCTACGGTCGCAGGTTCCAACCCTGCCTCGGACATGGATGTGTGTGATGTCCTTAGGTTAGTTAGGTTTAAGTAGTTCTAAGTCTACGGGATTGATGACCCCAGATGTTAAGTCCCATATTGCTCAAAGCCATTTTTGAACCCAGCAGGCACACACCTCTGAGTCTCCCATCCGATGGACTGGTGTGTCATCCAGTTGCGCAGCGACGTATTTGTTTGTGATCCATCGAATTTTTCTTCAGACTTTGGAGTAGCTCTCTTCTTGTCACCTACCTCAAAAAAGTGGAATTTATGTAACCCTTTCACTTCCGACCGCATACGCGCGAGAATGAAACATTCATTGTGCTGGCATAAGCTGCCGCCGGTCGGCAAAGATGAAGATCGATAGTAGGCGCAGGAGCAGGCACGCAGTTTCGATCTGTAATGGCCACCTTCAAACTTGACAGTTTGTTGATATATCAAGTTGGCACACGTAAAAGTGATATGTCACAATAATGAGGCATGTAAATATCATTTGTCTCGTTGTTGCAATCATACCATTTTTACATAAGCCGACTCGATATGATTAACAAACTACACTCCTGGAAATTGAAATAAGAACACCGTGAATTCATTGTCCCAGGAAGGGGAAACTTTATTGACACATTCCTGGGGTCAGATACATCACATGATCACACTGACAGAACCACAGGCACATAGACACAGGCAACAGAGCATGCACAATGTCGGCACTAGTACAGTGTATATCCACCTTTCGCAGCAATGCAGCCTGCTATTCTCCCATGGAGACGATCGTAGAGATTCTGGATGTAGTCCTGTGGAACGGCTTGCCATGCCATTTCCACCTAGCGCCTCAGCTGGACCAGCGTTCGTCCTGGACGTGCAGACCGCGTGAGACGACGCTTCATCCAGTCCCAAACATGCTCAATGGGGGACAGATCCGGAGATCTTGCTGGCCAGGGTAGTTGACTTACACCTTCTAGAGCACGTTGGGTGGCACGGGATACATGCGGACGTGCATTGTCCTGTTGGAACACCAAGTTCCCTTGCCGGTCTAGGAATGGTACAACGATGGGTTCGATGACGGTTTGGATGTACCGTGCACTATTCAGTGTCCCCTCGACGATCACCAGAGGTGTACGGCCAGTGTAGGAGATCGCTCCCCACACCATGATGCCGGGTGTTGGCCCTGTGTGCCTCGGTCGTATGCAGTCCTGATTGTGGCGCTCACCTGCACGGCGCCAAACACGCATACGACCATCATTGGCACCAAGGCAGAAGCGACTCTCATCGCTGAAGACGACACGTCTCCATTCGTCCCTCCATTCACGCCTGTCGCGACACCACTGGAGGCGGGCTGCACGATGTTGGGGCGTGAGCGGAAGACGGCCTAACGGTGTCCGGGACCGTAACCCAGCTTCATGGAGACGGTTGCGAATGGTCCTCGCCGATACCCCAGGAGCAACAGTGTCCCTAATTTGCTGGGAAGCGGCGGTGCGGTCCCCTACGGCACTGCGTAGGATCCTACGGTCTTGGCGTGCATCCGTGCGTCGTTGCGGTCCGGTCCCAGGTCGACGGGCACGTGCACCTTCCGCCGACCACTGGCGACAACATCGATGTACCGTGGAGACCTCACGCCCCACGTGTTGAGCAATTCGGCGGTACGTCCACCCGGCCTCTCGCATGCCCACAATACGCCCTCGCTCAAAGTTCGTCAACTGCACATACGGTTCACGTCCACGCTGTCGCGGCATGCTACCAGTGTTAAAGACTGCGATGGAGCTCCATGGCAAACTGGCTGACACTGACGGCGGCGGTGCACAAATGCTGCGCAGCTAGCGCCATTCGACGGCCAACACCGCGGTTCCTGGTGTGTCCGCTGTGCCGTGCGTGTGATCATTGCTTGTACAGCCCTCTCGCAGTGTCCGGAGCAAGTATGGTGGGTCTGACACACCGGTGTCAATGTGTTCTTTTTTCCATTTCCAGGAGTGTATGTATGGCAAGGTCTGCAGATGGTCGTCACAGATGGAAATTAATTATCTGGCGAATAAAAATTCTGTTTGGAATCTGTAATTGAAATAAAAAACTACCTGAATATCTTCTCTGATCACTGGGAGAAGGACGCTAGGCGTCGCGCCCGCCCCCCCCCCCCCCCTCCCACACACACACACACACACACACACACACACACACACACAGAGAGAGAGAGAGAGAGAGAGAGAGAGAGAGAGAGAGAGAGAGAGAGAGAAGGGGGAGCGGAGACTGCCATAAATTTCTGACCAAACATCTTGCACTGGCTCCTCTCGCTCATCAGTGCGGGTGTAACTCATTGGAGGAATGACAAGTTATGTCCTGGCTGCAGGCCGGGTAAGGGCAAATTCTCTATGCCTGTGGTTCCCAACAGGTGGTCCGCAGACCCCCAGGGGTCCGCGAGCTATGCCAGAAGGGTCTGCTAGATGCTATTAGAACATTAGATTAGATTAGATTAATACTTGTTCCATGGATCATGAATACAACACTTCCTAATGATGTGGAACGTGTCAGGTTAATGAAAGATGTCTGTACACGATATTACATTACACAAAATATTGCTTGACACTAATGTTTAATTTAGTGTTTTTTCCCTCCCTTAATTTATATCTAAAAATTCAGCCAATGAGTAGAAGGAGTTGTCATCTAGAAATTCTTTTGATTTATTTTTAAATGTTAGTTGGCTATCTGTCAGGCTTTTGATGCTGTTTGGTAGGTGCCCAAAGACTTTTGTGGCAGCATAATTTACCCCTTTCTGTGCCAAAGTCAGATTTAACCCTGCACAGTGAAGATCATCCTTTCTCCTGGTGTTATAGCTATGCACACTGCTATTACTTTTGAACTGGGTTGGATTATTAACAACAAATCTCATAAGTGAATATATATACTGTGAGGTTACTGTGAGGATCCCTAGATCCTTAAATAGATGTCTGCAGGATGACCGAGGGTGCGCACCAGCAATTATTCTGATTACACGTTTTTGAGCAATGAATGCTTTTCTACTCAACGATGAATTACCCCAGAACATGATGCCACACGAAAGCAGTGAATGAAAGTAGGCATAGTAAGCTAATTTACTGAGATTCTAATCACCAAAATTTGCAATAACCCTAATAGCATACGTAGCCGAACTCAGATGTTTCAGCAGACCATCAATGTGTTGCTTGCAGTTTAACCTCTCATCAATGGACACACCTAAAAATTTTGAAAATTCTATCTTAGCTACAGAATTCTGTTCAAAGTCTATATTTATTATTGGAGTTGTGCCATTTACTGTACGGAACTGTATATACTGTGTTTTATCAAAATTTAAAGAGTGTCCGTTTGCTGAGAACAACTTAATAATTTTGTGAAAAACATCATTTACTATTACATCACTTAGTTCTTGGTTTTTGGATGTTACTACTATGCTTGTATCATCAGCAAAAAGCACTACTTTTGCATCTTCATCAAATGTATATCAAGAACAGTAAAGGACCTAAGACAGAACCCTGTGGGACCCAGTACTTGATAGCCCCCCAGAATAAAAAATATATTAAATATATTTCGTATGATAACAGATTTCTTGTTTTACCCGCTTCCTGCATGAGCAGAGCTTTAGCTAACGCTAACTTCTGCGTTTAGCGTCTTCCTAGAGCCAACTGACACTAGCACACTCTACCGCAAAACTAGAAATAGGTAGAGACAAAAACAATGATGACTAAAATGAAAAAGTTTTAAGCTCAATATTTTTTCAATAATGAATATGACAATGTTTTTTCTATTTACCAAAAATAGAAAACGTATAAAAAGACTCTTAATTTGGCTTTTTTAGGTACTTGATACTGTGATATGACAAGATTAATATGACAATGCTTTTTCTAAGCACCAAAATTAGAAAACGTACAAAAAGACTCTTAATTTGGCTATTTAGGTACTTGATACTGTGATATGAATTTTGTTGGGAACTCTTGCTCTACGCCACTAAAACTTGAATAACGACAACTGAACGTAAATGTTTTCTAACTCAAACGCGTTTTCTGACTCCCCGAAAAACCACAAAAATCGTTATATCAGAATTTTGCTCCTTTTTGGAAAAAAAATCTGCGAACGGCCATGAACTTGTCTACAAGGGGTGATGTACCACTCACAGCCATGTACGAGGTGCGCTCAATAAGTAATGCAGCGCTTTTCTTTGTCGGGCAACTTCGTTTGGAAAAATGCAGAATTTGCTGTGGGTTGTCGTGGAATATTCCCATTTCGGCTGTTTCATAAAGTTCCGACAAGTAGCCACGCTATACGTAGCATTCAAAATGGCGTTTGAAACGGAGGAGCATCCCCAGTAGAGTACTGTCACTGAGTTTCTTTTGGTGGAAAACCTGAGCGTCACAGATATTCATAGGCGCATCCAGAATGGCTACGGAGACCTGTCAGTGAACAAAAGCACGGTGAGTCGTTGGCCGAGGCAACTGTCATCGCGCAAAATTGCCCAATTTCCGACCTGCCGTCCGGCCGCACACAGTTGTGACTCCGGCAATGTTGAAACATGCGGACACTCTCATTCGAGATGATTGATCTCATTACGCAACTATAGCTCGAGAAATACTAAACAAAGAGTAGTCTGGTCGATGAATACGACATAGAGAGCTTGTCTGTTGGCCAGATCGCTTCCCGGACCTCACGTCTACAGACTTCCAGAAATGTTAAGGCATGCTCAACCGTCTTTTTGAAGCGAGTTTTCGGAAATGCATCGAAGTTAATGGTCGTGACGATGAGAATTTACTAAACTGAAATTGTTTGTAATGTGAACATGAGTTACAGTATACAGTGTTTAAGTACCGTGCTTGTTGTATATAAATATATTCCAATAAAGACGAAGTGTGTGAAAATCATTTGTCGTCTTGTTTGTCCAATATTACATCACCTTTCACGCCTAGAGGATAGATATATTACAGCTTTTATACTCAAAATTGGTAGCCCTTCCCATTTCTATATAAGAAAACATGAAAATACAACATCTCATTCAAAAAAGTTATTTGACCCTGAAAAACCTTGAAAATAGCATTTTAAGGACGAGTTACGGGCACTCTCGTATGTCCCCTTGTGAATAATGCTAATTTTGTTTGAAAACATGGGTACGACGCCATAAATGCCTCACCCAAACAGGGCCCCAAATCCAGGCTGCAGACAACCTTATTCCTTCAGAAAGCGACCCTGTCGTAGTCACGGAAGGCCAGGAAATGAGACGTTACCCATTCCATAGAGTAATAGGGGAGACAGTCTCACAGACATGATATAGGATTAGTAGTGTAAGTCATTAAAACAAAAGCGTTTGTCAATGCGGCGTGGTATTCTGACGAAATTTCAATAACCAACCTGTTCCTCCGAATGCGAAAACATTTTGGTGACGCCGGCCTACATAGGGAGGAACGACCACAGTAATAAAATAAGGAAAAACAGAACTCACAGGGAACGGTATGCGTGTTCTTTTTTTCCGCGCGCTGCTCGAGAACTATCGTGGAGGTGCTTCGATGAACCCCCTGCCAGGCAGTTAAGGGGGAACTCCAGGGTTGTGGTATTTAAAAAAGAAAAAACTAGAATTTTTTTGGTTTACGGAATTCGAATGTGTATACATTGAAGAATTATTCCCCACAATGTTACGTGCGAACTCCAAAATGTAACGGTTCTGTGAAACGAAGTTTTAAACACAAACTGCCATTGCCACAAGTCTTTATCGATGCCATCACCCCTGTTTTACCACTTTGAGTAAACCTGATTTACTGGATCGTTGTTAGGGGGAAAGTTTCAATAGTTTCATATGAAGATACGCTCCAAAAATAACAGCAGCAGAAGCGAAATTGTCATCAATGCTTCAAATTTGGCCGTACGTCCATCCAGTGCAGGCCACATTGCATTAATGCACGTGGCAAATGCCCTTCAAATCAAAATCGGCGATGAAATGTGCTGAATCTGTGAAGATTGAGAAAGATGAAGATGCGTTCAGCGACGAAAACGGCTTTCAGGACGAAAGTGAGGGCTGATCAGGTCAAAGAAGTAGAAAGCGACCATCCACTGCTGCGCGGGATTAGCCGAGCGGTCTCAGGCGCTGCAGTCTCGGACTGTGCCGCTGGTCCCGGCGGAGGTTCGAGTCCTCCCTCGGGCATGTGTGTGTGTGTGTGTTTGTCCTTAGGATAATTTAGGTTGAGTGGTGTGTAAGCTTAGGGAACGTATGACCTTAGCAGTTAAGTCCCATAAGATTTCACTCACATTTCAACATTTTTGAACCATCCAAAACGCCGATAGTTATTATGGATCAGGCATCATTGCTATCCCATAAGTTTCAAGCTTTGTCCCTTTTTTTATATGATAATACTTGTCAAGGGTTTTTCTCAAAACCATATTTTTCGGCATGATTGTCGTCACCCACGCTACAATTTTCATCCGATTTTATGACTTTTGGTCTCCCTTGAAGCAAACTGAATTCTCTTAGCCGATTTTTTTATACTCATATTTAGTATTCTTTTCAACCAAAAAAGACGGGCACACAATTGGCCATTTTTTCAAATATCTATAACTTTGCCAAAAAAATCTTTTTTTTCACAAATTCATACGATGAAATAAAATTACATCTGTAAGGATCAGAGCGATATGTTAATTTCATGTTTGAGATAACCGTAACCGGAGATGCAGCAACAAACGTCGATCTCCTCCTTTCAGAGCTGTCTCGGAGAAATCCCAATTACAGAATAAAGATAATATTTTTCAATAAAATATATCAACAAAAACTTTAGTGTACATTTTATACATTGTCTACTACATTCCCGTACGGAGAAAAAACCCTGAATTTGAGCAATATATTCGTCCTCACCCTGTCGTTCTCCCTAAAGTGTGGTTTGCAGAGTATCCATCTAGTTGATATAGTTGTACACTGAAGAGGCAAGGAAACTGGTACATCTGTCTAATATCGTATAGGGCCCCCGCGAACACTCAGAAGTGCCGCAACACGACATGGCATGCACTCGACTAATGTCTGAAGTTGTGCTGGAGGGAACTGACGCCATGAATCCTGCAGGGCTGTCCATAAATCTAAGAGTAAGAAGGTGTGGAGATCTCTTCTGAACAGAATTTTGCAAAGCATCCCATATATGCTCGATAAAGTTTAAGTCTGGCGAGGTTGGTGGCCAGCGGAAGTGTTTAAACACAAAAGAGTGTTCTGCAGCCACTCTGTAGCAATTCTGGACGTGTAGAGTGTCGCATTGTCCTGCTGGAATTGCCCAAGTCCGTCGGAATGCACAATGGACATGAATGGATGCTTATGTGCGTGTCACCTGTCAGAGTCGTATCAAGACGTATCAGGGGTCCCACATCACTCCAGCTGCACACGCCCCACACCATTACAGAGCCTCCACCAGCTTGAACAGTGTCCTGTTGACATGCAGAGGCCACGGATTAATGACGTTGTCTCCATCCCCGTACACGTCCATCCGCTGGGTACAATTTGAAATGAGACTCGTCCGACCAAGCAACATGTTTCCAATTATCAACAATCCAATGTCGGTGTTGACGGGCCCAGGCGAGGCGTAAAACTTTGTGTCGCGCAGTCATCAAGGGTACGCGAGTGGGTCTTCGGCCCCGAAAGCCCATATCGATGATGTTTCGTTGAATGGTTCGTACACTGACACTTGTTGATAGCCCAGCACTGACATCTGCAGTAATTTGCGGAAGAGTTGCACTTCTGCCACGTTGAACGATTCTCTTCAGTCGTAGTAGGTGCCGTTCTTGCAGGATCTTTTTCCGGCCGCAGCAATGTTGTAGATTTGATGTTTTGTCGGATTACTGATATTCACGGTACACTCGTGAAATGGTCGTATGGGAAAATCCCCACAACATCGCTACCTCGGAGATGCTGTGTCCCTTCGCTGTTGCACCGACTATTACACCACGCTCAGACTCAAATATTGGTAACGTGCCATTGTAGGAGCAGTAAGCGATATACAGGTAACAACTGCCGCAGACACTTGTTGCCTTGTATAGGCGTTGCCGACCGCAGCGCCGTATTCTGCCTGTTTACATGTCTGTATTTGAATAGGCGTGCCTACACCAGTTCATTTGGTGTAGATGTAGGTATAGATGTTGGTAGTCTATAGTGCAGACGGCATGCTTTTACCCGGCAGTAAGGGAGAAGAGAAGGTCGGACTTTTCTTTTTGCGGTTTCCTTTCTTTTCTATTTTCGGCCGCCGCCTTCTCTGCTTAGTCTCGCTGCGTTCAGGAGAGGCAGGGACAGCAGTGGGCGTGATCTCCGGCGGCGCTGTCCCCAGAGCATCGGAGGCCGCTTTGTGACAGAACAGCCTAGAGAGAGAGAGAGAGAGAGAGAGAGAAGCCAGTGGGTCCCTAGCCTGTCGGCCCGGCGCGCCGCCTGGGGGCACAATTACGGGACAAAGCGGGCCTCCGCTGCTGCCGCTGCCCGATCGATACCGGAAGCTGCCGGAGGCGCACGAGCTGTCGTGACGTCACCAGTGGCTCCCGTGTGCCGCCGCGTACACTCTACACTGCAGAAGAGAACATCTGCGGGCCGCTAGCACACTGCGTCTAAGTGACGAGCCACATACGTTGTCAATTCCAGGGCAGTCACCTGCCAGCGATCACGTACGGGTTTCAAGATCGCCTCAGCTAATCAGATTTCAGATATTCCATGGTTTCCCCATATCACGTGCAGTTCCACAAAGGTTCAGCATCATCCTACGAGGACGCGGTAGTCCTAGTCTCTTTCGCTCTTTTTAGGGCTCTATATTTCAGTCTGTAAGGGAACCCTTGTAGGATCATGTTGTTGTCCATCTATCTGTGTGTTTGTCCCACTGTTCTCTTTTTGTCAGGAACGATTAGACGTATCAGGCTGAAGTTTATGTTAGGGTTTACAGTCCCTTGGGTTGTGGAAAAATTAAGCCTCCAAGTCGATGCAACCAAGTTTCGGCCATTTGAATGACTTATTTCGTTATTCACAAACCCACACATCGAAACCTGTAGTGTACTTTTCGAAAACCGTGAAATTTGACAAGAATCAGGGGTTCACAGTACAAAGGAAATAATCTTAAAACGGCAAATTTGTCATTACATCAGACAAAAAAAATTTTTCCCGTTTCCGTCCGTCTCAGGAACAAGTTGGTACACACACACACACACACACACACACACACACACAAAAGCTTGTATAGGCGTGGGTATTCAAATACAGAGATATGTAAACAGGCAGAATGCGGCGCTGCCGCCGGCAACGCCTGTGTAAGGCAACAAGTATTTGGCGCAGTTGTTAGATCGATTACTGCTGCTACAATGGCAGATTATCGAGATTTAAGTAAGTTTTAACGTGGTGTTATAGTCGGCGAACGAGCGATGGGACACAGCATCTCC
Organism: Schistocerca gregaria; assembly: GCF_023897955.1. Classification (NCBI taxonomy): domain Eukaryota; kingdom Metazoa; phylum Arthropoda; class Insecta; order Orthoptera; family Acrididae; genus Schistocerca; species Schistocerca gregaria. Next base: position 143,837,833 of record NC_064928.1, on the reverse strand, counting down.
GACATTGCGATCAGTTGGGGAGTTTTCGTACGACTATTTCACGAGTGTACCGTGTATATCGGGGAGCCGGTCGGAAAAAATCCTGTGAGAACGGGACCAAAGGCGACTGAAGAGGATCGTTCAACGTGACAGAAGTGCAACCTTTCCGCAAATTGCTGCAGATTTCAATGCTGGGTCATCAACAAGTGTCAGTATGCGAACCATTCAACGAAACATCATCGATGTGGGCTTTCGGAGCCGAAGGACCACTCGTCTACCCTTGATGACTGCACGACACAAAGCTTAAGCCGCGCCTGCGCCCGTCAACACCGAAATTGGACTGCTGATGACTGGAAGCATGTTGCGTGGTCCGTCGAGTTACCTTTCAAATTGTATCGAGCGGATGGACGTGTAGCGGTATGGAGACAACCTCATGAATCCATGGATCATGCATGTCAGCAGGGAACTGTTTGAACTGCTGGAGGCTGTGTAATAGCGTGGGGCATGTGCAGTTGGAGTGGTATGCGACTCCTGATACGTCTAGATACGGCTGTGACAGGTGAAACGTACGTAAGCATCCTATCTGATAACCTGCATCCATTCCGACGGACTTACGCAATTCCAAGAGGACAATGCGACACCCTACACGTCCAGAATTGCTACAGAGTGGCTCCAGGAACACTTTTCAGAATTGAAACCCTTTCGTTGGCTACAAAACTCCCCAGGCATGAACATTATTGAGCATATCTGGGATGCCTTGCAACATGCTGTTCAGACGACATCTCCATCCCCTCGTACAGCCCTGCTGGATTTATGGTGTCATTTCCCTCTATCACTACTTCAGGCATCAGTCGAGACCATGCCACGTTGTGTTGCTGCTTTCTGCGTTCTGGGGGGGGGGGGGGGGGGGCTACACGGTTCTATACTGTTGTTTCCGTTTCTTTGGCTCTTCAGTGTATAAAATTGAAATTTGTATCAAATATTAAGGTCTACGGTTTTTTGGCATTGTACTAGATCTGAGCTTCTGCCTCAATGCAACAGAAAAAGTACGGCCATATAAGTCGCATATGTTGATACTCGCAAACACAAAATTACCAAAACCTACAGACGAACTATTTATATACAGGTAGAGCCCGGTGATTTAGCAGAAATGTGCGTGCCTGGAAACCGAGTGGTCGGTGAATCGAATCCCGGCAGGAACACGATTTTTTTCAGTGTTCGATTTAACCTAGCCTTCACCTCACAATGATGTGAGATATCCGCATAACCGGCAAGTGTTTTGGATTCCACGTTAAAGCACAGGTCTCCTTGCCCTGGTTGGACAATGGGTACATCTTCATATAGATCTACTTCGTTACCCTGCAGTCCACAATTAAGCACCTGGCAGAGGGTTCATCGAACGAGCTTTACACTAATTCTCTACCTTCTGCCAGTATCTCGTCTCCTACCTTCCAAACTTTACAGAAGCTCTCCTGCGAACCTTGCAGAACTAACACTCCTGAAAGAAAGGTTTTTGCGGAGACATGGTTTAGCCACAGCCTGGGGGGTGTTTCCAGAATGGGATTTTCACTCTGCAGCGGAGTGCGCGCTGATATGAATGGCGAAGGTTCCGAGTTCGAGTCTCGGTCGGGCACACAGTTTTAATCTGCCAGGAAGTTTCATTTCAGCGCGCACTCCGCTGCAGAGTGAAAATCTCATTCTGTAATTCTCTACCGTCCCACAGCGTTCTACAGCGCGCGAAAAAACGAACACTTAAATCTTTTTTCGGGGAGAGCTCTGCTTTCTCTTATTATATTATGATGATCATTTCTACCTATGTAGGTGGGCGTCAACAAAATATTTTCACACTCTGAAGAGAAAGTTGGTAATCGAAATCTCATAAGAAAATCGTACCACAGCGAAAAAAGGCTTTGTTTAATAACTGCCACCTCAGTCCGTGTATCATATCTCTGGCACTCCCTCCCTTCTTTCGCGATAATATAAAACAAGCTGCCCTTCTTTGAACTAGGTTAGTCGCCGAAGAGGTGCCCAGTGGAAAGACTTGCACCACACCACTGAGCCTTACGAAATAATAATTATTACTATTATAATCTATATACGTAATTAAGGCTGTACGAAACGCTGAGAGCGGTGGTCCGATGCGGCCCTTAACAACTTCCTCTCCTGTGTCAACCTCGTCATCTCTGAGAATCACTTAAGCCCAACGTTCTCAATTATTTGCTGGAAGTATCCTAGTCTCTGTCGGCCCCTACAGTTTTTACAGTCTACATCTCTCTCTGCTACCGTGGAAGTTATTCCATACCAACTTAAAAATGTACTATCATCTTGCCCCTTCCTCTTGTCGATGTTTTCCACACGTTCTGTCGCCGATTCTGCGTAGATCCTCGTCAGTCCTTATCTTAAAAAACTATACTGAACACCTTCCGAACAGGCCATGAAGACCCAATGGGACCGACCGGCCGCCGTTTCATCCTCAGCCCACAGGCGTCACTGGATGCGGATATGGAGGGGTATGTGGTCAGCACACCGCTCTCCCGGCCGTATCTCAGTTTACGAGACCAGAGCTCCTCAGTTTGCCTCACAAGAGCTGAGTGCATCCTGCTTCCCAACAGCTCTCGGGAGACCGGAGGGTCACCCATCCAAGTGCTATCCCAGCCCGACAGCGCTTAACTTCGGCGATCTGACGGGAACCAGTGTCACCACTGCGGCAAGTCCTTTGGCCCTTATCTTAACAGTCCATCTAATTTTCATCATCCATCCACAACGCCACGCATACACGATTCTACTCTTTTCTGTTTTCCCACAATACACGATTCACTTCCAGACAATTCTGTTGTGATCCAAAGGCACATTGTCAAAAATTTCATCCTCAGAGTAAGGCCGAGGTTTGACACAAGTAGACTTCTCTAGAACCAGAATTCCCTCTGTGCCCGTGGTGCTCTGTTTTTTATGTCCTCCTTGCTTCCTCCACCTGGTAGCAGAATTCCTTCACTTTGTGTTCTTCGTCCTCCGCATTTTCGATCTTAATTTTATTGCTAATCCCATTCCTGCTGGTCCTCATTTTTTTCGTCTTTCTTCGGCTAATCCATAATGTATGCTCATTGTTCATTCCATTCAGTGCCTCCTGCAATTCTTCCTCACTTTCACTGACCGTAGCAATGTCAACAGTGAATCTTGCCATTGATATGCTTTCGCCCAGAATTTTAATCCCACTCACCAACGTATCTTTTATTTCCGCCATTACTTCTTTGACATAGATGATACAGTGGGTGTGGAAGTCTGCGTCCATGTCTTACAACCTTCCTAATCCGAGCTCTTCGTTCATGTTCTTATATTGTTGTTTTTTCGTCTTGGTTCTTGTACTTGCTGTATATTACTCGTATCTGCGCACAGCTTTCACTTATTTTCCTGGTAATTTCGAAGTACTTGCACTATTTTACAGTGCATCTCTTGCAGTGATGTAATCAGAAGGTGGCAACAGAGAGACCTCATCTGGGAGGATGAAATTACAATGAAATCCAGACCATTAGCTGCTTACAGGTGTTGATAAACATCAACCCATGTAAGCAGCTAATGTCTGAAAGAATAGATACCATCTTCATATCATCCGGGAGGGTAGAACAATGAGAATGGAGCAAAGGAGAATATGGGAGGTAAGATAGCAAGGCACGAAATGAAAGAACAAGGAAGAAGAAGGAGGAGGAGGAAGCAACGAATGGAAACTTTTAGGCATCATTAAAATGGGGGTGTAAGGTGGCTATAATTTCGCACCTTACAAGCACTCATCTCCTTACTTTGCCATGATTTACAACCAGAATTAGGTATCATTTGATAGGTTGCACATCGTATATATGAATATTTAAAGAAGACTGACATTGCCACCAACACCTTGTAAATAGTTGTTAACACTTACTACATGAAAGGTGATGGAGTGTCTTTATTATCAAAACGGCGTAATGAACGATTCCCTATACTAGTAAAGGTTGGAACGCCAGTGGAAATGCAACAGCAGGCGTAACTCAGGCCCTTGGTGGAAAAGAACGCACAGGTGTGTTGGCCCTGTTTGACACAGGAAGCAGCCGAGACGGACGGTAGGGGCACCTGGGCGCTGAAGCACAATAGAGCGGCGGCCGGCCGGTGGGGCCAGAAGGATAACGGAATAATACTTCGGAAACTCTGAAAATCTTGGACGCAGCAGAGAGGAGCGAGGGAGCGGTACCTCAGGAATCACGCAAGCTGAGTTATTTCCGAGGATTTTTACTCTGAGATGCGTACCATTGTATGTATTCCTAATTAACTGGGATAGGTATTACCTCGCAAACTTTCCGCGCGGAACGAATCGGAAGAATCTATAGAGAGGGAGAATATTGCGTAGTTTCGAGAATATGATGCGCTTTCTGCAGTTACGAGGGGTGGGGGGGGGGGAGGGGGGGAGAGCCCAGCTTTGTTGGGTAGCCAGCAGTGGAGAGAAAGCGGTCTTCTGTTTGGAGCGCCCGTATTTGGCGGTCATTTAGTATCAGCTTTTGCTGGTACAGACGGACTTGTTGTCTCTGCTCTCAGGAGAATCTATAGTTAGAACGGTTAGGCACTGAACTGTTGCAAACGTATACGATTCTGGACTTCGCCTCTGGGTAAGGAGTCGTCGTTGAGTGTGCAGCGTTCAGTGATTCAGATCACTTCAGTCCTCTGGATTAAATCGTGAAGATATAATCATTAAATTATTAAAAGCTTATATAATTAAGTGGAAATATAATGCAAAATCTGTCAGTATCTCATAAAGCAAAACTGTATAATCGTAGTCCAACTTGAAGCCTTATGTGCATTAGAGATTGCATTCATCTTACATAGATCATTCACTAATTGCGTAGAAAAAGAAGAAAGTAAAAGAGTGAGAAACATGATTGATCCTGTTTGTGTTGAGAGAATCTGTAAGTCTAACGAGTTATATCAAAATTTCAGGAAACGAAGAGTGAAATTTTACGGCCACATTCTCATAACGAACGTTAATATACCAACCACAAGGATTCCGTTCCTTGCCTTCAGACTAAAAGATAAAAATAATTGGATACTGGAAACTGAGAAACATTTTCGGAAATGGGCATTACAAATAAATTCTAAGAGACATAGCTGCATTCAAAACTAAAAAGTGTTACATGTAAGAATACATGGACAGAGTAACGTAGGAAAAGTCATAGTGCGAAGATGAAGAGAGTTTGGAAGAAGAAGAAGAAGAAGAAGAAGAAGAAGTAAGAACATCAGCGAAATAAGTTCAGTCGCGCTCTGTGGCTGGGCATAACGAAGGTTCAAATGGTTCAAATGGCTCTTAGCACTATGGGACTTAACATCTAAGGTCATCAGGCCCCTAGACTTAGAACTACTTAAACCTAACTCACATAAGGATATCACACACATCCATGGCCGAGGCAGGATTCGAACCTCCGGCGGTAGCAGCAGCGCGGCTGCGGGCTGAAGCGCCTAGAACCGCTCGGCCACAATGGCCGGTCATAACGAAGGGGAAAATAAATATACAAACATATAACTGTAGATTCTAGGTGTGAGCGTCCCCGCTGGCGCGCCGCCAACGCCAAGTGATAAGAGTGTTTACATAACAAAACTGTTGCATCCTTGAGCCTCCGGCTCTAGATGTACCCTTGTCTGACGCTACAGATCTTTATTTATGGAAATATAAAGTACAATCAGATACAAATTTTACATATTCACATACACCTTTACCTTTAACCGAAGTAAATGCAGACTCATTTTGATTGATTTTTCTTTTGGTACGAGTATATAAGACAAGAGGCGATGTTGAGTCATAAGCTGATTTACCAAAATCTTTACTACCAATTTCAAACATATGATAGGTGCGATAAACAATTACATCTCTATCATTAAAACTTTCAAGACCAGGTACACTAGAAACTCTGCTACCACCTCTTACTATGGCAAAGGTGAACCATTCATTACCATGTGAAAAAGTGTCGTTTATATCCAAGCTCAAGAGAACATCCAAGAAATACACAAGGTCCATCGACGAGGGCGTGGGCTGCAACACTCTTCACTGGAATGCGATTTTTCTTGTCTCCTGATGTTGTTGTAAGTTCAATGTTTTCTATGGTTTTGTAGACTGTTGTACGGGTACGACGATACCTCCTGTATGGCATGTTGGCGGTGTTCAATGCAGTTGCCTGTGCAGCAGCTAGACACAGACTGAGCGTAGGGCGAGAGCGCGCTCGCTTGTATAGCGTGCGAGGACATTGACCTTAGATAAGGAACTGTAGATTAAAACTGAAGAAACCGTAAAAAGGTGGGAATTTAAGGAGATGGAACCTGGATAAACTGACTAAACCAGAGGTTGTACAGAGTTTCACGGAGAGCATAAGGGAACAATTGACAAGAATGGGGGAAAGAAATACAGTAGAAGAAGAATGGGTAGCTTTGAGGCATGAAGTAGTGAAGGCAGCAGGGGATCAAGTAGATAAAAAGACGAGGGCTTGTAGAAATCCTTGGGTAACAGAAGAAATATTGAATTTAATTGATGAAAGGAGGAAATATAATAACGCAGTAAATGAAAAGGAAATTCAAACGCCGCAAAAATGAGATCGACAGGAAGTGCAAAATGGCTAAGCAGGGATGGCTAGAGGACAAATGTAAGGATGCAGAGGCTTATCTCACTAGGGGCAAGACACCTTTGGAGAAAAGAGAACCACTTGCATGAATATCAAGAGCTCAGATGAAAATCCAGTCCTAAGCAAAGAAGAGAAAGCAGAAAGGTGGAAGGAGTATATAGAGGGTCTATACAAGGGCGATGTACTTGAGGACAATATTATGGAAATTGAAGAGGATGTAGATGAAGATGAAATGGTAGATATGATACTACGTGAAGAGTTTGACAGAGCAATGAATGACCTAAGCCGAAACAAGGCCCAGGAGTACACAACATTCCATTAGAATTACTGACAGTCTTGGGAGACCCAGTCCTAACAAAACTCTACCATCTGGTGAGCAATATGTATGAGACGGGCGAAATACCCTCAAACTTCAAGAAGAATGTAATAATTTCAATCCCAAAGAAAGCAGAAGTTGACAGATGTGAAAATTACCGAACTATCAGTTTACTAAGTCACGGTTGCAAAATACTAACGCGAATTCTTTACAGGACAAATGGAAAAACTGGTAGAAGCCGACCTTGGGGAAGATCAGTTGGGATTCCGTAGAAATGTTGGAACACATGAGGCAATACTGACCCTTCTACTTATTTTAGAAGCTAATTAAGAAAAGGCATACCTACGATTTTATCATTTGTAAAATTAGAGAAAGCTTTTGACAATGTCGACTGGAATACTCTCTTTCAAATTCTGAAGGTGGCAGGGGTAAAATACAGGGAGCGAAAGGCTGTTTACAATTTGTACAGAAACCAGATGGCAGTTATAGGAGTCGAGGGACATGAAAGGGAAGCAGTGGTTGGGAAGGGAGTGAGACAAGGTTGTAGTCTCTCCCCGATGTTATTCAATCTGTATATTGAGCAAGCAGTAAAGGAAACAAAAGAAAAATTCGGAGTAGGTATTCAAATCCATGGAGAGGAAATAAAAACTTAGAGGTTTGCCGATGACATTGTAATTCTGTCAGAGACAACAAAGGACTTAGAAGAGCAGTTGAACAGAATGGACAGTATCTTGAAATAAGATGAACATCAACAAAAGGAAAACCAGGATAATGGAATGTAGTCGAATTAAGTCGAGTGATGCTGAGGGTAGGAAATGAGACACTTAAAGTAGTAAAGGAGTTTTGCTATTTGGGGAGCAAAATAACTGATGATGGTAGAAGTAGAGAAAATATAAAATGGAGACTGGCAATGGCAAGGAAAGCGTTTCTGAGGAAGAGAAATTTGTTAACATCGAGTATAGATTTAAGTGTCAGGAAGTCGTTTCTGAAAGTGTTTGTATGGAGTGTAGCGATGTATGGAAGTGAAACTTGGACGATAAATAGTTTGGACAAGAAGAGAATAGAAGCTTTCGAAATGTTGTACAGAAGAATGCTGAAGATTAGATGGGTAGATCACATAACTAAGGAGGAGGTATTGAATAGGTTTGGGGATAAGAGAAGTTTGTAGGAGAACTTGACTAGAAGAAGGGATCGGTTGGTAGGACATGTTCTGAGGCATCAAGGGATTACTAATTTATTATTGGAGGGCAGCGTGGAGGGTAAAAATCTTAGAGGGAGACCAAGAGCTGAATACACTAAGCAGATTCAGAAGGATGTAGGTTGCAGTAGGTACTGGGAGATGAAGAAGCTTGCACTGGATAGAGTAGCATGGAGAGCTGCATCAAACCAGTCTCAGGACTAAAGACCACAATAACAACAACATTATATATATGACTTGTCTTAGTTACTAGGCCATTTGTAAGGGATAGCAAATAAAATAAAAATGTTCGACGACAGCGCTAATTTCGGTGGACCGTCCGACAGCCCCTTTGAAGGAAAATTGGGTGTCGCCTTTGCGTGTCTGGTGTAGGCCGCCCGCAGAGCAGAAGTGCTCGCTTGTTGCCGGTATGTCAGGCGCGCAGCTGGCGGCGGCACGGGAAGCCCGCAGACAGACACGCCAACGGGCCATTACGTCCGCAGACACTCCATCAGCAGAGGCCTAATCCGTATACCGCCTCTCACGCCTCTCACTCCGCCACAGACACCTGCCGTTCTTCACGCCGTTCTTCTCTCGCAGACAGGAAGCGCCGTATCCGGAGCACCTGCCGCGAATTACGTACCACACTAGAACGCCTACGAATTCCCTGTGGCCGGCCGAGGTGGTCTAGTGGTTCTAGGCGCGCAGTCCGGAACCGCGCGACTGCTCCGGTCGCAGGTTCGAATCCTGCCTCGGGCATGGATGTGTGTGATGTCTTTAGATTAGTTAGGTTTAAGTAGTTCTAAGTTCTAGGGGACTGATGACCAGAGTAGTTAAGTCCCATAGTGCTCAGAGCCATTTGAACCATTTTTGAATTCCCTGTCTCTGACAATACTTACTGCACATTCTGGTAAGATAAAACCAAAAATTTAGAAATCCTGTTAATCTGAATGCTTCCGGAATAGTGCAAGCACTTTGAAAAGAAAACTGCAGTCATTTTTCCTTCCCAGCTCCTACTTGCCCACACATTTTTGGTCGGACATCCCCGATACAAAGTTCTAGGACATGTAAAGGGTAGTGAATGCATAATATTTTGAATAGGAACCCATGTCTGGAAACGTATCCGTTCTGTGACAGTTTCAATGCAGATGATTATCTCATCCACACCCACGTGAGGAATATACCTAGGGGTGACCCAGTACAATTGTTGCAATCCACTTGAAAAGAATACTGACTCGTTCCGTTATTACTTACGCGTTTGCTTACAACTTACACCTTATAGTTTACATTAGTCGACAACAACAAGAACCCATCATCTACGGCACCAACCGCGACGTACCGATGCATTACAACAGCGGCTCGATGTGGCGACCCCACAACGTTGTTACACACATTCTACCCCCGAAGCATGTTCTGGTACACTCTCTCCATCACACCTGGCGTCACTTCAATGTCTTGTGTAGCGGCTAGAACTCGTGCCAGCAGATCTTTCTCTGTATCTACACGTGTCTCATAAATTAGGCTCTTCGTACCACCTCACAAAAAGTAGTCCATAGTGGTTAAATCCGACGATCGTGGTGGCCACGCGGTTGGACCACCACGGCCTATCCATCTTTCACCATACCGTCTGTTCAGATGTCTCCGAACAGCCAGTGAAAAGTGGGGCGGTGCTCCATCATGGTGAAACCACATATCTTGACGGACATGCAGTGGCATAGCTTCCAAGAAAGGGTCCACTACGTGTCGTGGGAAGACTAAGTATGCAGGACCCGTGAGCTTGGATGGAAGGAGGTATGGTCCAATCACATGACCGTCCAGAATACCTGCCCACACGTTAATTCCAAACCTGTCTTGAAATCCCTGAACATTCATGGCATGAGAGTTTTCGTCCGCCCAGACATGGCTATTTCGAGCATTCAGAACACAATCCCTTATGAATCTACATTCATCTGTGAAGAGAACTCGACGTGGCAACAGGGGCGCGTCGATGCAACGGTGCAGGAACCGTGTGCAGAAGGCTACGCATTGTGAAAAGTCTGCTGGACCCATGGCGTGTACCCTTTGTAAGTGGTGCGGATGTAATTGTTGCTCACGCAGGACGTCCAAGACGGTACTGTGACTAACAGCCATTGCACGCGCAAGTGTTCGCGAACTCGTTGACGGGCTATCTTCAGTGCGACGCAGTACACCTTCTTCAAATTCGGGAGTGCGGCGTCGCCGTGGAGCACCACAGCCCTGCCGCCTCACGGTGAAGGTTTCCGTTCCTCGTAGCCGTTGTGTAACTTGGGCAAACAGTTTGTGCGATGGAGTGTGACGGTGTGGAAAACGTTCGTGATACAGCCGACTAGCAGCTCTTCTGTTACCTCCAGCTTCGCCATACACAAGGAGCATGTCTGTTTATTCCGCAAACGTGTACTGCACCATGTTTCCTCTATCGGTGTTGCATAGGTATTGACTCGGTCTCACAGCAAAGCGGACAATAACTGACAAAAAAGTGGTTCAAATGGATCTGAGCACTATGGGACTTAACATCTGAGGCCATCAATCCCCTAGAAGTTAGAACTACTTAAACCTAACTAACCTAAGGACAGCACATACATCCATGCCCGAGGCAGGATTCGAACATGCGACCGTAGCGGTCGCCTGGTTACAGACCGTAGCGCCTAGAACCGCTCGGCCGGCCCCGCCGGTCCGAAATAAGTAGCATCTGGGGATCGTTTGACGTAGTACGCGTCATCGTGTCTAACAAGTTGCATACCAGGACAGAGAACTCTGAGACGTTCCTCTTGCCCTAAGCAGACGTTGACGAGGTACACATTTGAATTGAAACTGTCGTAGAACGGAAACGATACGATTCAGGACATGGGTTCCCATTCAAAATGTTCTGTACTCACTACCCTAGAAGTTTGTAACGGTAATTTCCGACCACCCTGTGTACTAAATTTAATGGTACATTTCGATGAAAGAAAAATCTAATCACGTAATGTGTTAATAAGAAGTATGTAATAGAAATAAATGCATTCTGTTTATAAACCTTCATTGCCAGATAACATGAATTTATCCCTGATACACGTCGAAAACTAAAAAGTAAAAGTTAGTATTGACAGTTGTCACCAGATAAGGTAGCTAGTGGATGATTCTTTGATGAAAACTTCACACGCGACAGCGGCCAAGTGGCAACGTCACCTTGAAGCGACGTTTCAACAGGTTTACAACTCAGGCTTTTCAGGTGAAGTCTGCTTCGTGATGACGCTGCTACTCGACTGATATCCCGAGAAGCTTTTGTCAGTGAACTTCTGCAAGACGTTCTGCGTCGCGCAAGATTCTTCCCATAAAGAAAGGAATATCTCACTAAATCCTCCTTCAGTCTTCATACACTACCAACGACCTTTTGGCAGTCTGTGTGAACGTACAGGGTGATCAAAAAGTCAGTATAACTTTGAAAACTAAATAAATCACGGAATAATGTAGATAGGGATGTACAAATTGACACACATGCTTGGAATGACATGGGGTTTTATTAGAACCAAAAATATACATCAGTTCATAAAATGTCCGACAGATGGCGCTTCATCTCGTTAGAATAGCAATAATTAGCATAACAAAGTAAGACAAAGCAAAGATGATGATATTTACAGGAAATGCTCAATATGTCCACCATCATTCCACAACAATAGCTGTAGTGCAGGAATAATGTTGTGAACAGCTCTGTAAAGCATGTCCGGAGTTATGGTGAGGCATTGGTGTATGATGTTGTCTTTCAGCATCTCTAGAGATGTCGGTCGATCACGACTTCAGGTAACCCGAAAGCCAATAATCGCACGGACTGAGGTCTTGGGACCTGGGAAGACAAGCATGACGGAAGTGGCGGCTGAGCACACGATTATCACGAAACTACGCGCGCAAGAGATCTTTCACGTATCTAGCAATACTTTTTTTTGTTCTAATAAAACCCCATGTCATTCCAAGCATGTGTGTCAATTTGTACCTCTCTATCTACGTTATTCTGCGGTTTATTAAGTTTTCAAATTTATACTGACTTTGTGGTCACCCGATACTTATTAGTTGAGAAAATACAGCAGCCGGTCACTTCCTATACAGGTTTATTCGTGCTAAGGCGAGTTTAAGGCTTTCGGCCATCTTCAGTTGGTGTAATGGATTTGTACATTCAGCGACCGTGCGCTTTTGTCAAGTGCAGTTTGAAAGCTGCAGCTGCCGTGTACAAAATGACAATTTGTTTGGCTACCTCGTTTCTCCAGATGTATATTTCATTTAATTAATAGTTGGGTGCACTTCCTTTTATTCTGCGAGTTGCAGCTCCTTTTGCAGCCATTATTTCCATATCACACACACATTTTTACTTTGACAATGTAGTGCAGCGTTCCTAGTATGACCAACTTTTTTGTTTCTTTATATCGGAGAATATATTCAAGAGACAAGTCAAACTTTTGCTTCACATTCAGAATCTACTTCTTCATTCACTTGTGCCTGTAGAATTAATATTTCCGGCCTTAAACCTTCATGCATGCCTCTATATGACTGAAGAATAGCTTTTATACATTTCTTTCAGAACTGCCTTCGTTGCAGTACCTTTATTTCTCGTAAAAAGTGATGAAATTCTGTTATGGGTGCGGCCTGCGCTCTGTTGTGTGCGATAGCATACATAATGGATGTCATTATTGTAACTTGTGTTACTTTTTACGAATGCTACTACTATTTTCCAGTTGTGCTTCATTATTCGCAGCAATATTCCTGACCATGTGTAATGTAATATTAGGCATTAGTGTATTCAGTTCTTCAAACACTTGCATAGATGAGGCTGAAGATCCTATATCTGTACACCACACCTCGTAGCGTTCCAAAGTATTGGAAAAGGGCACAGGTCATCCCCGTTTTCAAGAAGGGACGTCGAACAGATGTGCAGAACTATAGACCTATATCTCTAACGTCGATCAGTTGTAGAATTTTGGAACACGTATTATGTTAGAGTATAATGACTTTTCTGGAGACTAGAAATCTACTCTGTAGGAATCACCATGACTTTCGAAAAAGACGATCGTATGAAATCCAGCTCGCATTATTCGTCCACGAGACTCAGAGGGCCATAGATACCGGTTCCCAGGTAGATGCCGTGTTTCTTGACTTCCGCAAGGCGTTTGACACAGTTTCCCACAGTCGTTAAATGAACAAAGTAAGAGCATATGGACTATCAGGGCAATTGTGTGATTGGATTGAAGAGTTCCTAGCTAACAGAACGCAGCATGTCATTCTCAATGGAGAGAAGTCTTCCGAAGTGAGTCTGATTTCAGGTGTGCCGCAGGGAAGTGTCGTAGGACCGTTGCTATTCAAATGTTCAAATGTGTGTGAAATCTTATGGGACTTAACTGCTAAGGTCATCAGTCCCTAAGCTTACACACTACTTAACCTAAATTATCCTAAGGACAAACGCACACACCCATGCCCGAGGGAGGACTCGAACCTCCGCCGGGCCGCTGCTATTCACAGGATACATAAATGACCTTGTGGATAACATCGGAAGTTCACTGAGGCTTTTTACGGATGATGCTGTGGTATATCGAGAGGTTTTAACAGTGGAAAATTGTACTGAAATGCAGGAGGATCTGCAACGAATTGACGCATGGTGCAGGGAATGGCAATTAAACCTCAATGTAGACAAGTGTAATGTGCTGCGAATACATAGAAAGAAAGATCCTTTATCATTTAGCTACAATACAGCAGGTCAGCAACTGGAAGCAGTTAATTCCATAAATTATCTGGGAGTAGGCATTACGAATGTTTTAAATGGAATGATCATATAAAGTTGATCGTCGGTAAAGCAGATGCCAGACTGAGATTCATTGGAAGAATCCTAAGGAAATGCAATCCGAAAACAAAGGAAGTAGGTTACAGTATACTTGTTCGCCCACTGCTTGAATATTGCTTATCAGTGTGGGATCCGCATCAGATAGGGTTGATAGAAGAGAGAGAGAAGATCCAACGGAGAGCAGCGCCCTTCGTTACAGGATCATTTAGTAATCGCGACTATAGACTTTCAAGTATTTTGTGTCTAGGAAACCTGCATACTCGGTTCGCTAAACAAACAATCACACAGCTCGTATTAATGAGTTTTATTAGAAAAAGACAATTACAGCTCGGTACGGGCTTTTGTTGAAGTTTCGAGATCTTCATCGAGGAGTCAAGCAGTATATTGCTCCCTGCTACGTATATCTCGCGAAGAGACCATGAGGATAAAATCAGAGAGATTAGAGCCCACACAGAGGCATAGCGACAGTCTTTCTTTCCACGAACAATACGAGACTGGAATAAAAGGGAGAACCGATAGAGGTACTGAAGGTACCCTCCGCCACACACCGTCAGGTGGCTTGCGGAGTATGTATGTAGATGTAGAATATTACGCAACATTAAAGAACGGAGTCAGAAAATTCGCTCAACACAGCCATATGTTGTTACGGGGTTAAGTCAGTGCCAGCACGCAAGTCGGGAACGACAGGGAAGAGATGGCTGTGAGGAGAAGTCAGCCAATCGCACGCTGACCTACATACCTTCCAGGACGACAACGCGACAGCAGCGGCCCCTAGGTGAAGAGGATATAAGCGCCACGTCCGACTGGGGGCGCCCCCTTGGATAGCAGCTTCAACGTTAGCCACTTCGATAGCACTTCAGGACAGACTTTTGTCAGATAGAGATCACCAGACTGCAAAGACTGATTATTTATTATGTCGCCCTTTCCATGCGACACATCCGTGTAATAGTTAAGTATCTGTCATTGTCTTTTTCTAATAAAACTCATTAATACGAGCTGTTTGTTTGTTTAGCGAACCGAGTATGCAGGTTTCCTAGACACAAAATACTTTAAAGTCTATAGTACTAGTGTGGTGTGCGTACTGTAAGACCTTCGGTTCACACACCATCAGATTATTTGACTTGTCGCTCTAACGAAGTAGGCGAGTGTCAGCAATATGTCTCGTGGTCTTATTGTGGCGTGTATATCTTCTGCCGTTAGCTCAGATGATAGAAATGCCATTTGCACGCTTAGAGTAGCTGATTGACGGTGACCAACTTTAAACAGAACTTGAGTAACTTTCACACACATTTATTAAAATAATAACAAGCATAAACATTACATAACTTGATTCTGGATGCTATTTACAAGTTCCTTTGGTCTTGGTACGTTAATCTTATTCTCACATATCTCTGATACTTGACAAAGTGTCTATACATTTATCTTCATGGCTATGGGCAGGAATATGGTAATCTTATTAGGCGCAGACTGAAACTTGACTATAGACTGATGCAGACAATCGCAGACTGACTAATCGGAGGTCTGTACACTCGTTATAATACCTCTCGCGTTCAGGTATCACTGCGAGAGTGTGATCCGCGAGGAGAAAAGGTTCTACGTTAGCAGAAATCTCATTGGCTGCGTTACATATTAATACGTGGATCGGCGGAAGCAGAATTTAGTCCGTGTCTAAGGCAGCGCCATCTCGTAGAGCAGAGACGCGACGAGCGCTGCGCCTGCGCTGTTGTGCTTAGCGGGGCGCGCTCTAGTGGGAAAGTTGTGTACGCGCTGACTACGCGGAACTATGTACACAACAACTAGGTTATTTAGAAGTACTTGCGATGTTTCAGAAGACGACTTTTAAGTCGCTGCTGTTGCTTCCCAGCGCCGGGCGCAGTGTCGGAACGGTTCTAGGCGCCTCAGCCCGGAACCGCGCGACAGTTTCGAATCCTGCCTCAGGCATGGATGTGTGTGATGTCTTTAGGTTAGTTAGCTTGAAGTTGTTCTAAGTTCTAGGGGACTGATGACCTCAGTTGTGAAGTCCCATAGTGCTCAGAGCCATTTGAACCATTTTGTTGCTTGCCAGGAAGCTGTAGCTACGCGGGCCGCTTTCTAAATTCAGTGGGTTGCCGATCTGTAGGCGCCAACTAATTCGATACGGCAATACGGGGCGGAGAACTTGTCTACATGTTCTGGTACTCTGGCACGGCGTATATTACGACTCAAAACATGGAGACATATTCCTTGCTCACTGATATGCGTGATTTTTATGTTTATCTATAATAGAATTTCTCGGATTGGGAAAGCACGAGGGCTGTCCGGACAGTAAGGTCCGATCGGTCGCGAAATGGAAACCACAGTGAAAATCAGATGAAGCTTTGCACAAATGTGTTGGACAGAGTCTCTAGTACGCCCGTTGATTGCGTCACGTCGCTCTTTTCAGTTCTGAGCACACAGTGTGCACGTGAAGATCCCTAGAACAATAGTGTCTGAGAGATTTCGTCTGATTTCATGCAGACCACACAACGTAAATGACATGCATTTCCTTCTTCTTGCACAATTCTCTCCGCTCACTGTACGGGCAATCAGCAAAGTGTTTTTGACGCGAAGTGTTTGATTACACACCATACAGCCCAGATTTGGCCCTCTGTGATTTTCATCTCTGCACACAAAAACCGCTGGCCGTGAAGACAACATTCTGTCATAGACAATCTGTAGATCATCGTGGAGAACAGAGGGAAAGCACAGGCGGCTGCGTTCTATGGCCGCGCTGGATTAGCCGAGCAGTCTTCGGCGCTGCAGTCATGGACTGTGCGGCTGGTCCCGGCGGAGGTTCGAGTCCTCCCTCGGACACGGGTGTCTGTGTTTGTCCTTAGTATAATTTAGGTTAAGTAGTGTGTAAGCTTAGGGACTAATGACCTTAGTAGTTAAGTCCCATAAGATATCACACGCATTTCAACATTTTTTTTGCGTTCTATGACGACGGTATTGGGACGTTGATACAACACTACGACAAATATGTTAAGGCGGAGCTGGAAAGTGTAGCATATTTGATTTTCATACTGGTATCCATCTCGCGACGGATCGAACCTTACTTTCCAAATAGTGGTTGTACTTTACATAATGGAATGGCAATGGCGTACCTATAGCGCACTCGTGCGTGCCATATAAAAGACGTAATAGAAAACAGTTAACACTAGCGTTCGAGTTCTTGCTCTTCTTCTAGAAAGAGTGCATACTTTCACTCCGCGAGCGTGTACCTTTGGGTGTCTGTGTGGTTGTACCTGTGAATGAGTGTATTAATTCTACACAAGCACCGAGAGGACGAAAGCTAGTGTTAACTGTTTTCTCCTACGTGTTTCTGTGCGCCACGCACCAGTCCTCTATAGGTGAACGGTTGCCACTCCCTCATTTTACTAATTTTTCTTTAAATCCTGTAGTTTTCGCACAGTCGTCTTCTTAAACTCTGGAGGCACTTACAAGATTACCCTGTCTGAAATCTCCATTGCATGTTCATACCAGTATGCACACCCTAGGATTTTGAAAAACCCATTTGGAGCATTTCTTACCATTCATGTTCAATTGTCGCTGACGATGGTATATCGTAAATCTATGAGTACTTTTTCCCGATGTTTAGTAATGGGTCACATACGGAAAACCAGTTGATTTTTTTTCATATGTGATTTAGCATTTCTTCAGTGAACCTTTATAGGTTTAATTTATTATGCTTTCGTCATCAGCTAAAAGAACTCATCGAACAGTCCCAGGTGTTCTGTCGGTGCATAATGTCCAACGAGCATAATGTTCCTGCAGTCAGACATGTCTTCTTTGTCAGGTGCGCTTACGAACTGAGTACTGAGAGCCCGCGACCGACTTGCACTTATCAGCCAGCACATTATGACCACATGCCTAATAACCGGTATCACCACCTCTGGCACGGATAACAGCGGCGACACGTCGTGGCGCGGCGGTAGTGAGACCTTGGTAGGTCGCTGGAGAGCGTTGGCATCACATCTGCACACACAAGTCACCTGATTCCCGTAAATTACGGGGAGATGACGATGAGCTCTGACGTCGCGTTCAGTCACATCCCAGATGAGTTCGATGTGGCGTGTAGGGCGGCCAGCACATCAATTCGAACTCGCCACTGTGGTTTTCGAACCACTCCACCACATTCCCCTGGCCTTGTGGCATGGTGCATTATCCTGCTGAAAAATGATACTGCCGTCGGGAAACGTGAAACGGTGCATGTGGTCTGCAACCAGTGTACGACACATTTTGGCTGCCATGGTGCTTGCACGAGCTCTACTTGACCCGTGGATGGTCACGTGAATGATCCCAGAAGTATAATGGAGCCGCCACCAGCTTGTCTCCGTCCCACATTGCAGCTGTAAAGGAGCTGCTGCCCTGAAAGACGACGAATTCCCACCTTCCCGTCTGCTTGATGAGGGAGGATCATCAGACCCTGCAACGCTCTACCACTGGGCGAACGTCCAGTGCCGATGGTCACGTGCACCTTTCAGTCGTAGTTGCCGATGTCGCAGTGTCAACATCGTTAGGAGTGTTCGATGCTCTGTGTGTTCAGACACACATGTAGTCAGCCTAGCGCTAAAGTCTGATGTTAGCTCCACCACAGTTGGCCGCCTGTCCAGGTATCCAGTCTCCCCAGACCACGACGTTTGACATCTGCAATGATGGGTGGCCACCCAACCCCACGGCGTCTGCGTTGAAGACGCTCCCCACAGCACTCCTCAAACACCCGGCAAGTCGTGCAGTTTCAGAAATACTCGTGTCGAGCCTCCGGGCTATCACACTGTGCCCTCAGTGAAAGATAGATCGCGCACCTTCCCCATTCTACACACGAACAGCACGCTATCTGATACTACATACTCCGTGCGTATGTCTGACTAGCAGTCATTCCTCGCCATATCCCGGGTTCGATTCCCGCCTGGGTCGGGGATTTTCTCCGCTCAGGGACTGGGTGTTGTGTTGTCTTCATTATCATTTCATCCCCATCCGGCGCGCAGGCCCCCCAATGTGGCGTCGAATGTACACTACTGGCCATTAAAATCGCTACACCAAGAAGATATGCAATACATTTGACAAATATATTATAGTAGAACTGACATGTGATAATATTTTCACGCAATTTGCGTCCATGTATCCTGAGAAATCAGTACCCAGAACAAACACCTCTGGCCGTAATAATGGCCATGATACGCCTGGGCATTGAGTCAAACAGAGCTTGGATGGCGTATACAGGTACAGCTGCCCATGCAGTTTCAACACGATACCACAGTTCATCGAGAGTAGTGACTGGCGTATTGCGACGGGCCAGTTGATCGGCCACCATTGACCAGACGTTTTCAATTGGTGAGAGATCTGGAGAATGTGCTGGCCAGGGCAGCAGTCGATGATTTCCTGTATCCAGAATGGCCCGTACAGGACCTGCAACATGCGGTCGTGCATTATCCTGCTGAAATGTAGGGTTTCGCAGGGATCGAATGTAGAGCCACGGGTCGTAACACATCTGAAATGTAACGTCCACTGTTCAAAGTGCCGCCAATGCGAACAAGAGGTGACCGAGACGTCTAACCAATGTCACCCCATACCATCACGCCGGGTGATACGCCAGTATGGCGATGATGAATACACGCTACCAATGTGCGTTCACCGCGATGTCGCCAAAGACGGATGCGACCATCATGATGCTGTAAACAAAAACCTGGATTCATCCGAAAAAAGACGTATTGCCATTCGTGCACCCAGATTCGTCGTTGAGTACACCATCGCATTCGCTCCTGTCTGTGATGCAGCGTCAAGGGTAACCGCAGCCATAGTCTCCGACCTGATAGTCCCCGATAGTCCATGCTGCTGCAAACGTCATCGAACTGTTCGTGCAGATGGTTGTTGTCTTGCAAACGTCCCCATCTGTTGGCAGGGATCGAGACGTGACTGAACGATCCGTTATAGCCACGCAGATAAGATTCCTGTCACATCGACTGCTAGTGATACGAGGCCGTAGGGATCCAGCACTGCGTTCCGTATTACACTCCTGAACCCACCGATTCCATTTTCTGCTAACAGTCATTGGATCTCGACCAACGCGAGCAGCAATGTCGCGATACGATAAACCGCAATGGTGATAGGCTACAATCCGACCTTTATGGAAGTCTGAAACGTGATGGTACAGCATTTCTCCTCCTTACACGAGGTTCACCAGGCAACGCCGGTCAACTGCTGTTTGTGTAGGAGAAGTCTGTTGGAAACTTTTCTCATGTCAGCACGCTGTAGGTGTAGCCACCGGCGCCAGCCTTGTGTGAATGCTCTGAAAAGCTGATCATTTGCATATCACAGCATCTTCTTCTTGTCAGTTAAATTTCGCGTGTGTAGCACGTCATCTTCGTGGCGTAGCAATTTTAATGGCCAGTAGTGTAACAAGACCTCCACCAAGGCGGCCGGACCTGCCCCGTAAGGGGCCTTCCGGCCAATGACGCCAAACACTCATATCTATTTTCCATTCCTCGCCATGTGACGCTGCTACGCCTGGCCGAGTTTATATCGATAGTATGTCGCTGGTCATAATGTTCTGGCAGATCAGTGTATATCTCTTTAGCGCAGGGCGTTCCCTCCGCGGTCCGCCCCTGAGGGCGCGCGTCGCCAGTCGGGAAGACGCTTTCGCCGGCCGCGGTGGCCGTGCGGTTCTGCCGCAGCAGTCCGGAACCGCGGGACTACTACGGTCGTAGGTTCGAATCCTGCCTCGGGCATGGGTGTGTGTGATGTCCTTAGGTTAGTTAGGTTTAAATAGTTCTAAGTTCTAGGGGACTTATGACCACAGATGTTGAGTCCCATAGTGCTCAGAGCCATTTGAACCATTTTTTTGAAGACGCTTGCGTAGCGTCTTTGGCTCCGCCGATGTAGCTGCTCAGTCCGTCCCAGCCGCCAGATCGTTGCGTTCCCTAACAGTCATTTTAATTAGACACAGTACTGGTTCCCAAGCCTCACTGAGATTATTGGCGCAGTACCGATTGATAAAATAATCTCTGGATGGCACAATGTTTGCCCTTTGCATATTTTGGAACGGCAGTACACCCGTGGACTGTTGGATCGAGAGATATGCCAAACGAAACTGAAGAGTCACATCTGAAAGAATTATTTCTGTACAGGGTGGTCCATTGATAGTGACCCGGCCAAATATCTCATGAAATATGTATCAAACGAAAAAAGTACAAAGAACGAAACTCGTCTAGCTTGAAGGGGAAAACCAGATGGCGCTATGATTGGCCCGCTAGATGGCGTTGCCATAGGTCAAACGGATATCAACTGCGTTTTTTTTTTAAATAGGAACCTCCATTTTCAATACATATTCGTGTAGTAGGTAAATAAATATGAATGTTTTAGTTGGACCACCTCTTTCGCTTTGTTATAGACGGCGCTATAATAGTCACAAACGTATAAGTACGTGGTATCACGTAACATTCCGCCAGTGCGAACGGTATTTGCTTCGTGACACATTACCCGTCTTGCTGCTCGGTGTCATGGACGACATCATCCAAGTGTCCGGACCGTTCGCCGGATAGTTATGTTATTTAAGGAAACAGGAAGTGTTAAACCACATGTGAAACGTCAACCACGACCTGCAACAAATGAAGATGCTCCATTAGGTGTTTTAGCTGTCGTAGCTAATCCGCACATCAGTAGCAGACAAACTGCGCGAGAATCGGGAATTTCAAAGATGTTGGTGTTGAGAATGCTACATCAACATCATTGCACCCGTACCATATTTCTATGCACCAGGAATTGCATGGCGACAGCTTTGAACATCGTGTACAGTTCTGCCACTGGGCACAAGATAAATTATGGGACGATGACAGATTTTTTGTACGTGTTCTAAATAGCGACGAAGCGTCATTCACCAACAGCGGTAACGTAAACCAGCATAATATGCACTATTGGGCAACGGAAAATCCAGCGACCTTGGCGGGTTAATGTATGGTGCTGCATTATGGGAGGAAGGGTAATTGGCCCGCATTTTATTGGAAGCAATCTAAATGGTGCAATGTACGCTGATTTCCTACGTAATGTTCTACAGATGTTTCACTGCATGACAGTATGACGATGTACTTCCAACATGGTGTATGTCCGGCGCATAGCTCGCGTGCGGTTCAAGCGGAATTGAATACCATATTTCATGACAGGTGGATTGGTCATCGAAGCAACATACCATGGCCCGCACGTTCACCGGATCTGACGTCTCCGGATTTATAACCGTGGGGAAAGTTGAAGGATATTTGCTATCGTGATCCACCGACAACGCCTGACAACATGCGTCAGCGCATTGTCAATACATGTGCGAACACTACGGAAGGCGAACTACTTGCTGTTGAGAGGAATGTCGTTACACGTATTGGCAAATGCATTGATGTTGACGGACATCATTTTGTGCATTTATTGCATTAATGTGGTATTTACAGGAAATCACGCTGTAACAGCATGCGTTCTCGGAAATAAGTTCACAAAGGAACATGTATCACATTGGAACGACCGAAATAAAATGTTCAAACGTACCTACGTTCTGTATTTTAATATAAAAAAAATCTACCTGTTACAAACTGTTCGTCTAAAATTACAGCGCCATCTGTCATAAAGCGAAAAAAGTGGTCCAACTAAAACATTGATATTTCGTTACGTACTGCATGAATATGTAATAAAAAATGGGGGTTCCTATTTTAAAATACGCAGTTTATATCGGTTTGGCCTATGGCAGCACCATGTAGCGGGTCAACCATAGCGCCATCTGATTTTCCCCTTCAAGCTAGACGAGTTTCGTTCTTTGTAGTTTTTTCGTTTGACGCTTATTTCGTGAGACATTTGGCCCGGTCACTGTCAATGGACCACCCTGTATAGACAGTATAACATAAGAAGTCATTTAGGGGCGCAGAGGAAGAGGACCCAGTATCGAACCCTGTGGAACACCTTGCGAAAGATTATTGAGCATGAGGCGGTTGTTACTGTATATTCAAAGAGGTGTTGGAGGTCGCACAGCACGCATTGTGTGTACGGAACGATGCCTTCAGTTGAGGGCCGAGGCGCCCTCAGTGGACAGTGTACTGCAGGAGGAGCCGACGCCACCTGGCACGGCGTGGGTGTGTGAGGGCGGCCCCTGGCTGGGGTGAGCGCCGCTATCTCGCGAGGCGGCGACGTGGCCGGGGCAGGCGCGGGCGCGTCGTTCCGGTTTACGGCCGGCCTGCAGCCCTACCCCGGCTATCGCTTTCAATCGACTCGACCCAGAGGGAAACTAAAGCGCGGCCGTAGCGCGACCCGATTCCGCCAAGTGATTTCCAAAGGCCTCTGCTCCCGAGTCGTGCTGCCAACATCCAACACCTGCTGAGCTAACGCCTCACCACTCATCGTGGTCGAATAACAAGAAGGCCACCTGTCAGTCCGTGTATCGTTACAGCAGTTACTTTCCAATGTACTGTGAACCAAGTCCACAGCTAAATTATCCTATATAGGAGAGATGACATTTCCGTGACAGACACAATAAATTTCAAAATCATCGTAAACTGAGTCCATAAACCTAGTCCACAACAGCTTTTATAGTACGGATGGCGGTTATCGCTGAAACAACCGGTTTTCGGTTATATCGATTTTTTCCCACGTCAGTTTCACCTGAAACCCGTTACTGAAATGACGGATTTTCAGTTTTTTTTAAAATTACTATTAGTTCCTGCAATAAATGTAGAAACGCATGTTGGCAGCAGCAAAGGACCTGGAAGAGCAGTTGAACGGATAAAGGATGGGGCCCCTCCACGCCCACACCAACGTGGTGACCAAACCAAAAGTTCTACTGTCACCTCAGTAAACATGTTAGTTTTTGAACCAGGCGTCACAGGATGCGGGCTGTGATGTTGTCCGTGCGTCTGGGTAAGATTACTCATTAACATGGTCCATCAGGAGATAAAAGTGGTCGAAATCGATTGAAGGGTAGCGGTTGTAAGGGCACAGGAAAAAAAGTGCCAAGGCAAGAGCCAAGGGGAAAAAACCTCTGCGACAGTAGGACGGGTAGTAAGGGCAGTAGCGGCTTGCTATCTGCGACAGTGCATGCAAGGTGTGGTTGTGTTAGTTCGAGGTATCGTGCATCGTTACCTTTGTCGTTGTTGGAGCTTGTTGCGGCGCTTGCTGCAGTTGTTGCGTCCCTGCAACAGTTCAAGGTCGTTGTAGATTAGTGGGCGATCGGTCATAGATCGGCTCACAGACGGTGTAGCGGGGTGTGTGTGGCTGGTTTGCGTGCTGTGTACAGTACGGTTTCCCTGGGCTTGCCTGTTTTTCGGCTGGTCGCACATCTGGGTTTCCAGTAATAACTGTGTTGCAGGGGCTCGCCAGTACTGTCGTGTTAGCATTCTATGGACCACAGAAGTTGAACGGAATGGACAGTGTTTTCAAAGGAGGATATAAGATGAACAACAACAAAGGCGAAACGGAGATAATGGAACGTAGTCGAATTGAATAAGGTGTAGCTGAGATACTTAAACTAGTAAATAATTTTTGCTATTTGGGGAGCAAAATAACTGATGATGGTCGAAGTCGAGAGGATTTAAAATGTTGACTGTGTAAGTAGGCTGTTCAGGTTTTTATGTTGGTAACGCCATGTAGCGGTCTATATGAAAAGCACTGACTGTACTGTGTGGAGTCTGTGGCTGGTTTGCATTGTTGGAATGTTTGCTATTGTAGTGCTTGGCAGTTGGATGTGAACAGCGCGTAGCGTTGCGCAGTTGGAGGTGAGCCGCCAGCAGTGGTGGATGTTGGGGGAGAGATGGCAGAATTTTGAGAGCGGACGATGTAGACGTGTTTCCATCAGAAAGAGTAAATTTGTAATACTGTATATCATGAACTTATATATATATGATGACTTTTGAACATTATTAAGGTAAATACATTGTTTGTTCTCTATCAAAATCTTTCATTTGCTAACTATGGCCATCAGTAGTTAGTGCCTTCAGTAGTTACACTCTTTTATTTAGCTGGCAGGATTGGCGCTCGCTGTATTGCAGTAGTTGGAGTAACGAAGATTTTTGTGAGGTACGTGATTCATGAAAGGTATAGGTTATTGTTAGTCAGGGCCATTCTTTTGTAGGGATTATTGAAAGTCGTATTGCGTTGCGCTAAAAATATTGTGTGTCAGTTTAGTGTTGATCAGAATAAGCAAAGAGAGAAATGTCTGAGTACTTTCAGTGTTGCTCAGCTGTTTGAAAATCAAATATCGTTTTATCAGCATTCATTCATAAAATTTTTCTAAAGGGGACGTTTCAACTGGCAGTTGCAAGGAAAGCGTTTCTGAAGAAGAGAAATTTGTTAATATCGAGTATAGATTGAAGTGTCAGGAAGTCGTTCTTGAAAGCATTGTATACAATGTAGCCAAGTATGGAAGTGAAACATGGACGGTAAGTAGTTTAGACAAGACGAGGATAAAAACTTTCGAAATGTGGTGCTAAAGCAGAATGCTGAAGACTAGATGGGTAGATCACGTAACTAATGAGGAGGTGCTCAATAAAATGGGGGTGGGGGGGGGGGGGGGAATTTGTGGCACAACTTGACTAGAAGAAGGGATGGCATGGAGGGGCATGTTCTGAGGCATTAAAGGATCACACATTTAGTATTGGAGGGCAACGTGGAGGGTAAAAATAGTTGAGGGAGATCAAGAGATGAATACACTAAGTAGATTCAGAAGGATGTAGGTTGCAGTACGTACTGGGAGATAAAGAACCTTGCACAGGATAGAGTAGCATGAAGAGCTGCATCGAAACAGTCTCTGGACTGAAGACCACAACAGCAACAACAACAACAACAACAAACGTCGAAATCGAACAAAGATTCATCTACCGAGATGAAGCATTTCCAAAATATCCACAACGATGTAAAGAGCACGCCCATGGCAGATTCCAAATGTGGCTTTTATGTGCTCAAACGTTGTTCGACGATCCTGCAAAATCGTATCGTGAAGTGCAGTCATTGTTTCATCAGTGAATCGGTGAGAGGCCCTCCGCTCCTTGACGCATCTTCCACGTTTCTTCTCTGTTGTATAAGACGGCGCTCTGTCCTTAAGTGTACTCCGCATGTCCTCCTCAATTTCCTTGGACGTCATTCCCTTCAAATGAAGATATTCGATCACAGAACGGTTCATCATTCTTTGGATACTCGCCGTTTTGCTTACACTACGGTATACAAAGCATCCTAGCGGCAAAACTAACGAAACTGGAGCCGCGAAATTTGACTTACATACCCGGAAAAGGGTGACCATAAAAGTGAGTGGTGCTGTTTGTGCGAGACATCACGGTAACTATTTCGGGACAGCAACTTGTCGACCGCCCCTCGTATTGTGTAAATAGATTAGCGTCTGCATATTTTTAGGTATCATTACCGAAATTAGCAAAGAATTTCGAAATTCTTGGAAAGCTTGAGGTATTTTCTATATTTATTATATTACTATTTGTGCTGGTAAGAAACTGAACTTGATGACTACGTTGTGGCTAACCCATTGTGCTGCTGCGGAGATTTTCTTGATAATTTCAAGGAAAATTGTATTGCTTTATACTCTGTCTTTTGGCATAAGCAGCACAGTTAACAACTTTAAAGTCTTCTGTTAATGCTTCCAACGCAGCTTAAAAGTAACACCGTTAGTGAGATTTCGCGCAGTTATACGTTGGTAGCCTATATCACATAATTTAATCGCTATATTTTTCCCGTAAGCATCAAATTCATAGTTACAGTGAATATATTTCTGTGCTTGGCCGTGGTCATCTCGGAAGTTGCTATTCGACATTTAAGGAGGAAAGTAAATCAAAATGCCACAAAGAAAGTTTACAAATCTCTTCCGCCCCAGCTCCATATCGCATGGACGCTTTTATTGTCGCGCTGTCTTTACAGTAAACTGTCCCAAATGAGCTGATCTTTTTGGTCACCAACTTTTTGTTGCTTTAGGACCAATTCCTCGTTCTTACTAACTAAAGCGGCAAGGTTTTTCGCTTCTCGGTTGCTGTAATCCTCAGATTTTACTCTCCAGCGGCAAGTAAAAATTTGGTACTGTTCTAAAAACTCGGTGAAAAAATCGTGTGTCTACTGTCGTAAGTCTGACATTGTCTTTCGCTACTACACGTAGTAAAATAAGTGTTGGATCCTCAAGTGGCACCGAGATTAGACTGACAGCGGAGCTAAGTTTGAGCGATATGACAGACGTGGGTCGATCTTCATGCACAGTCTTGCATGTACACAAGGCTCCGCCCATCCATCGTTTTCGACTTTGTCAGTTCATTCAAGACTGTCAAATTCCCGCCCACAAGTAGCCTTGTATGTAAGAAATCTGGCACGATCATTCAAGGACGACAAAACGTTACATGTAGACCAGGCCAACGGAATCAATCCCCAACAATGCAGTGTACCCTCCCCTGTGTAATTCAGAGTGGTTTGCAGAGTAGAGACACAGATGCAGAAATACGAGTAAGTGCAGGCGACGGAAATTGCGAGGCGGGCAGTTAAGCGTGAAGGCCGCGAGTATACAGTAACTGCAGCCGTGAGGTCGTAAGGGAGGAACACACAGGACGGGGCTGCGAAATCCGCGACCGATAAGGCAGCGCGCTGTTATGCCGGCCCGTTATCTCGGTGTTCACGCACGGCTGGACGGCACACGCACCGCGGTGGCTAGGCACGTGAGTGCGTGTGCGTGGGCAGTGGAGCGTACAGGCGGGGTGCGTGCGTTCTGCTGACTGCGGGGCCTCACCCCGGCACAGCTCGTCGCTAAGGAGGGCGGCAGGCCGACAGCTGCACGGAGGGGGCGCAGCGCAGCCACTGCTCCTGCCCTCTGTTAAACAGGGACGCTTTAGCAAGGGGTTGCTTCTCGGAACTAGCATGGTGGCGGTATTAAGCTCCTTCTAGAGTTGTAGAATCACGATAGGGCACTGAAGACTATCATAAGTAAGTGTGGAGTACGGTAATTTCCCTAGTAACTTTGGTCATTAAAGTTCGTACCCGCAATACCTGTATGTTAGGTGTGTTGCCTACCTATCAGGCGTTACCTCATGACGATCGTTTTCTTTATGTATGCGATCAGTGTCTTACCAGACTCCCCTGAAAAACTGGAAGCAATGAGTGGCCTAGAAATTGTGTAATGCTATATGAAGGGCCACATAATCTATGGAACATTTTTTTCCTATTTAGTTACCCTCCTGTCTGTTGCTCGAAAAAATAAACAGTACTTACAGCAAAATTGAAATGGCCACACGGGGTAGCCGTGCGGTCTAGGCTCCTTGTCACGGTTCGCGTGGCTCCTACTGTCAGAGGTTCGAGTCCTCCCTCGCGCATGAGTGCGTCTCTTGTCCTTAGCGTAAGTTAAAATAAATTAGATTAATTAGTGTGTAAGCCTAGGGACCGGTGATCTCGGCAGGTTGGTCCCACAGAACCTTACCACAAATTACCAAAATTTCCCAAAAAACCGAAACTGTCGATGTTTAATTCAGGTTTTATTCGAAAAGTGTTCATAAGTAACATGAAACAGAGGTGTGTTGTAGTAAAAATAAAGAAAGCAATACACATATATCATATAGCGCTAGAATAGCAGTGTCGCCCACCCACCCAAAGAAAAGGTTAAACAAATAAGAAACATACACTACTGGCCATTAAAACTGCTACACCAAGAAGAAATGCAGATAATAAACGGGAATTTATTGGACAAATATATTATACTAGAACTGCCATTTGATTACATTTTCACACAATTTGGGTGCATAGATCCTGAGAAATCAGTACCCTGAACAACCACCTCTGGCCGTAATAACGGCCGTGATACGCCTGGGCATTGAGTCAAACAGAGCTTGGATGACGTGTACAGCTACAGCTGCCCATGCAGCTTCAACAATATACCACAGTATCTCAGGAGCAGTGACAGGCGTATTGTGACGAGCCAGTTGCTCAGCCACCATTGATCAGACGATTTCAATTGGTGAGAGAACTGGCCAGGGCAGGAGTCGAACATTTTCTGTATCCAGAAAGGCCCGTACAGGACCTGCAACATGCGGTCGTGCATTACCCTGCTGAAACGTAGGGTTTCGCAGGGATCAAACGAAGGGTAGAGCCACGGGTCGTAACACATCTGAAATGTAACGTCCGCTGTTCAAAGTCCCGTCAATGCGAACAAGAAGTGTCCGAGACGTGTAACCGATGGCACCCCATATAATCACGCCGGGTGATACGCCAGTATGGCGATGACGAATATATGCTTCCAATGTGCATTCACCGCGATGTCGCCAAACACGGATGCGACCATCATGATGCTGTAAACACAACCTGGATTCATCCGAAAAAATGACGTTTTGCCATTCGTGTACCCAGGTTCGTCTTTGAATACACCATCGCAGGAGTTCCTGTCTGTGATGCAGCGTCAGGGGTAACCGCAGCCATAGTCTCCGAACTGATAGTCCATGCTGCTGCAAACGTCATCGAACTGTTCGTGCAAAACGTCCCCGTATGTTGACTCAGGGATGGATATGTCGCTGCACGATCCGTTACAGCCATGTGGATAAGATGCCTGTCATCTCGACTGCTAGTGATACGAGGCTGTTGGGATCCAGTACTGCGTTCCGTATTACCCTCCTGAACCCACCGATTCCATATTCTGCTGACCGTCATTGGATCTCGACCAACGCGAGCAAGCCATGTAATACGATAAACCGCAATCGCGATAGGCTACAATCCGACGTTTATCAAAGTCGGAAACGTGACGGTATGCATTTCTCCTCCTTACACGAGGCGTCACAACAACGTTTCATCAGGCAACGCCGGTCAACTGCTGTTTGTGTATGAGAAATCGGTTGGAAGCTTTGCTCGTGTCAGCACTTTGTAGGTGTCACCACCGGTGCCAACCTTCTGGGAATGCTCTGAAAAGCTAATTATTTGCATATCACAGCTTCTTCTTCCTGTGGGTTAAATTTCGCGTCTGTAACACGTCATCTTCGTGGTGTAGCAATTGTAATGGCCAGTAGTATATATTAAACGTCGCTTCAATACTTCGTCGAACTTACATAAAACACTTTTGTGTTATTCATAATGAACTTTCGTATTTATCAACAATAACAGGGAACTCTTGTCTTTGATCATGACCAAGAACATTCTGCTGAGTACGAAACAACAACAATAGATTTATCTTTATGGCTGTGCTTGTAAACTGTGCTTGCTTCCGAATTAATAGCTTTGGTTACATAAAAGCAATTTGAAATTCTGTAAAGGTGTAAAATTCACAGTGGGCTAACAGTGAACTGTGAGCTCCTTTAATTTTGTGAAAAAAAAATCAAAATGAGCTGTCAGCTCCCAGCTTCTCTCTCTTACACGTTCAATTTTCGTTCCCTACCAGTGTTGCCTGTACTACCGAGGATGTTACAATTTACTTCGTCAATTATGTACGCTAGCAAACCGTAGTTCTGTTAGGTCGCAACTCCACCTGCTTTTAATGATAATAATATCAATTCCTGCGTAGGACAAATCACGAATTTCGGGTACGACTCCGTAGAGTAAGGAACACTCTTTAGTACACTAGAAGAATTCGGCACTGACAAAAAAAACGTTGACAACGGTTAAAGAAACACTGATAGAAACACGGTCCAAAATAAAATTCCGTTGTGGAATTTCAGAACTATTTGAAATCAAGACTGGTATGAGGAAAGGTGATGGACTCTCCCAGATGCTTTTCAACTGCGTTTTGCAAAAGGTAATAAAGGAATGGGATCTTACGCTTAAAAAAAGAAATATGACTGGGCTGTAAGAACTCAAAACGTCAACCTCAGCTTTGTAGCCTTTGCAGACGATATAGCAATATTTCCCAAAAGATACCGATACAGCATCTCATCAAATTAGCCTGTTGAGAGAGAAGGCAGTAAAAGTTTGTTTCGAGCACATGGAATTCACGATGAACGTTAAAAATGCTAAAAAAATTCCTAAGGACAAGATGCGATAGAATTGACAGACTCAATAATACAGCCAAACGATCTATATAAGGAAGCAAACAAAAATACACTCCTGGAAATGGAAAAAAGAACACATTGACACCGGTGTGTCAGACCCACCATACTTGCTCCGGACTCTGCGAGAGGGCTGTACAAGCAATGATCACACGCACGACACAGCGGACACACCAGAAACCGCGGTGTTGGCCGTCAAATGGCGCTAGCTGCGCAGCATTTGTGCACCCCCGCTGTCAGTGTCAGCCAGCTTGCCGTGGCATACGGAGCTCCATCGCAGTCTTTAACACTTGTAGCATGCCGCGACAGCGTGGACGTGAACCGTATGTGCAGTTGGCGGACTTTGAGCGAGGGCGTATAGTGGGCATGCGGGAGGCCGGGTGGACGTACCGCAGAATTGCTCAACACGTGGGGCGTGAGGTCTCCACAGTACATCGATGTTGTCGCCAGTGGTCGGCGGAAGGTGCACGTGCCCGTCGACCTGGGACCGGACCGCAGCGACGCACGGATGCACGCCAAGACCGTAGGATCCTACGCAGTACCGTAGGGGACCGCACCGCCACTTCCCAGCAAATTAGGGACACTGTTGCTCCTGGGGTATCGGCGAGGACCATTCGCAACCGTCTCCATGAAGCTGGGCTACGGTCCCGCACACCGTTAGGCCGTCTTCCGCTCACGCCCCAACATCGTGCAGCCCGCCTCCAGTGGTGTCGCGACAGGCGTGAATGGAGGGACGAATGGAGACGTGTCGTCCTCAGCGATGAGAGTCGCTTCTGCCTTGGTGCCAATGATGGTCGTATGCGTGTTTGGCGCCGTGCAGGTGAGCGCCACAATCAGGACTGCATACGACCGAGGCACACAGGGCCAACACCCGGCATCATGGTGTGGGGATCGATCTCCTACACTGGCCGTACACCTCTGGTGATCGTCGAGGGGACACTGAATAGTGCACGGTACATCCAAACCGTCATCGAACCCATCGTTGTACCATTCCTAGACCGGCAAGGGAACTTGCTGTTCCAACAGGACAATGCACGTCCGCATGTATCCCGTGCCACCCAACGTGCTCTAGAAGGTGTAAGTCAACTACCCTGGCCAGCAAGATCTCCGGATCTGTCCCCCATTGAGCATCTTTGGGACTGGGTGAAGCGTCGTATCACTCGGTCTGCACGTGCAGCACGAACGCTGGTCCAACTGAGGCGCCAGGTGGAAATGGCATGGCAAGCCGTTCCACAGAACTACATCCAGCATCTCTACGATCGTCTCCATGGGAGAATAGCAGCCTGCATTGCTGCGAAAGGTGGATATACACTGTACTAGTGCCGACATTGTGCATGCTCTGTTGCCTGTGTCTATGTGCCTGTGGTTCTGTCAGTATGATCATGTGATGTATCTGACCCCAGGAATGTGTCAATAAAGTTTCCCCTTCCTGGGACAATGAATTCACGGTGCTCTTATTTCAATTTCCAGGAGTGTAGAACCCAGAAAGTGAAAACGGCTTATCAGTTAACGAAAAACATTTACAATAAAGAACCATTCTCAGTAAAAACAAAAATCCAACGCTGCAGTGCCTTTATGAACTGGAATGCTCAATTTTCTACAGAAAGGAGAAAAATTGGGGTGCTGGATAAGGAGGAAAGGAAGGCACTACGGAAAATACGCATTCCGAGACGAGTTGGGAGTGCGTGGATGAGAGGGAGTAATGAACACTCCAACTGAAAGAAAATCTAATGCTATCAAGAAATTGAAAATTTTCTCTCATAGTAACGTGCTTCGAATGAAGCAGAAAGGCAGACCAAAAAAATGTTCGATCATTTCGAGAGAAATTCCAGAATGGAAGGCAGTTGATACCAAAGTTGTAGAGTAGCCCCAAGTCGCTCAGATAGTCAGTTGGTTGAGGGTAGTGAGAAAGGTATGTGTGAGTACTAAAGAATCACAAGTTTAATATCATGTTTGCAATATTCTGATACGAATTATTTACGAAAAATGGAAAGAAAGCTGGTACAGTCCGACTTCGAGGAACATCAAATGGTTCAAATGGCGCTCAGCACTATGGGACTTAACTTCTGAGGTCATCGGTCCCCTATAACTTAGAACTACTTAAACCTAAGGACATCACACACATCCATACCCGAGGCAGGATTCAAACCTGCGACCGTAGCGGTCTCGCGGTTCCAGATTGTAGCGCCTAGTAGCGCTCGGCCACGAGGAACATCAGTTCGGTTTCTGCAGAAATGTATGATACGGGAACAATACTCGTCATGCAACTCGTCTTAGAAGATATGCTGAGAGAGCAAACCTACGTTTATGGAATTTTGTAGATTAAAAAAAAGCCTTTGAAAATGTTAGTTGGAATGCACGCTCTGAAATTATAACGGTAGCAGGGATAAAACGCAGTGAGCACAATGTTATCGCGTGTATTTCCGTTTCCTTCCTGTTCCGCTACGTTTAATAGATATTGTATTTCCGTTTCCTTCCTGTTTCGCTACTCCAGAGGATGCTGTTCAGACGAAAGGTCATCAATCACTCAGTCGGAAGCCTGAGTTATTCGTTTTTTAATCCCTTGAGCATTTGGACCCATGGTTTAAAATTTTAGACTACTGCAAGCTACAATTTCCTATGTGTCGAATTCTACATCTGCTGGAAGATATTTTGTTGTCTCGGTGTCAAATCCTAAGCCCCAACGTTTAAAATTTTCTTTTAGTTTTCGTGTCTTATATTCTACGTCATCTTTTTCGTTGGCGATCACGACTTGATTGTCCGTAAATCGTAGCTTACACAAACAGGTTTCTTTCATATCTGTACCCATTTCCTTGCATGTTAGATTTTAGTTGGGGCGCATTTACACATGAATAGCTCGGTTAACACAGAGAAATGCCATTTCCAGGAGACGGAACAGCCTTGCATAGCTCATGAAACAGTTCTACACTGCCGACGTGTGACTGTGTAGTGTGCTACACCTGCTGTCGGTGTAATCGGGCCTTATATTTGGCCACCAACACCCCCACCGAGATTCGTTAAGGAGTAGAAACCTCACATGTAAAACAGGTAGTTTTTCACACATCTCAGACCGCAGCTCGTGGTCTCGCGGTCGAGTTCTCTCTTCCCGAGCACGGGGTCGCGGATTCAGTTCCCGGCGGGCAGGGATTTTCACCTGCCGCGAGATGACTGGGTGTTTGTGTTTGTGTTGTCCTTATCGTTTCATCATCATTCATGAAAGTGGAGATTGGACTGAGTAAAGGTAGGGACTTTGTATGGACGATGACAACCGCGCAGTTGAGTGCCCCACAATCCGAAACATCATCATCATGCATCACCAGATTTGTGATGTTATATCTCGTGAGCTATGCGTCGCACAAAGATATAATTTTGCAGATTCATTAAGTGTTGCAAATAGAGTTGGTAATAAAGAAGCAATAAATTAAAACGTAATGCCTCATGCTGAAGGTTCACTGCATGAATAGTGAAAATGTAGTAAGCAGTAAAGTCTTTTCCTTTCATCACTTTGTAGGGGTGCCAGGAAGAAGTACTTTCGGAAACCTTTTATAGCTGCGCGGGTAGCCGCATGGTCTGAGACGCCTTGCCACGGTCCGCGCGGCTCCCCCTGTCACAAGTTCGAGTCCTCCCTCGGGGATGTGTGTGTATGTTGTCCTTAGTGTAAGATAGTTTGAGTAAGTAGTGTGTAAGCTTAGGGACCGATGACCTCAGCAGTTTGGTCCCATAGTATCTTACCACAAATTTCCAAACTTTTTATATTATGTGTATAAGGGCCTGCACTGAAACCCTTAAGGTTGCAATATGGCAAAGTGTGTAGCATGGTGGTGAAGGCCAGTTAGCGCTCTATGCACTAATGAGGTAGCATTAGTAAAGCACTCCTTCTTCAGGTGACAAGTGGCCCATCGGGACCATCCGACCGCCGTGTCATTCTCAGCTGAGTATGCAGATAGGAGGGGCATTTGGTCAGCACACCGCTATCCCGGTCGTTATAATGGTTTTTTTGCCTCGAGCCGCTACTATTCGGTCGAGTAGCTTCTTGGCATCACGAGGCTGAGTGCATCCCGAAAAGTGGCAACAGTGCATGGCGGCCTGGACGGTCACCTATCCAAGTGCCAGCCACGCCCAACAGCGGTTAACTTCGGTGATCTGACGGGAACCGGTGTATCCTCTGCGGCAAGGCCGTTGCCATAACATTAGTAAGACACTCGTTTATTCTATTTAAGAGTTACAGTTGAATCATTTTCTCTGGAGGAGCAGTAAGGAAGGCCATGGAGACACCGCTCACAGTGGAACACCCTGACGTGCATGTTCAACAGTCTGCCCAATCCATTGTCTCCGTCGGAGCCACTCACACAATGTTTCTGTGAAGGGCAGCAAGTGTTAGGTGTGGCTTCGACCACCAGATCGTCGATTGCTTTTTACTAGGGAACTTGACATAGATGGGGTGTGCCCGAGTAAACTCCAGCTGCACTGAGGTAAATGGTAGTGCACAGTTATGGCTTGGCCTCTCCACCAGAGGTAGGCCATGGACGCTGGTACCTGCTCACACCTGAAAATCGAGGACCTCCATTGCATCTCCAACGAAAGGTAAACAGTGTGCCATAAGCCAATAGTTTTACTCTCAGCAAACTGCAGCGGAAATCCCTAAGACATCACATCCGCAGATATGTTGGCAGATCACAGGTTCGGAGTGTCAGACGAGCAGGAATGTCGAAAGTAGAAGTCACCTGATGAGTGGTAGGTAGTATGTTACAGGGTCGCCATCTCTGTAACTGAATGGAATCTGGGCTTGGAGGCCTGAGTATTTATTGCAGTCAGTCTGAAGGGATGACATCATGTCTTGCCGAGGTTGAATGTTTTCGTTATCTGGGCCGATCAGCATTCTTCACCGCACCTGTGTGTCACAACAGTGGCTTTCAGGGCCTCAGCATGGTGCTTCTGTGACAGGTCAGCATGGTGGCAGATGTTCTTGTGGAATACTTACTCTTTCTTGCAGCATCATGCTGTGCTGTTATGATCCCTCCCCATTGATTCATGTTGCTGAATTAACAATTCGGACTCTTGTCACTTGAGTGAGGCGAAGCAGCAGCTTATGGGGTATGCCATAGTATTTGCAGTACCTGCTGTGTGCGTGTTTGTGATTCTAGTGGCTACACATTACACTGGCCTGGTGTGACTCAGCTTAGTGCTGGCTGGAGCATACTTTAAGAAAATTTATATTTGGCCATGACAACTTTTTACAGCACAACACGTCTACCGTTTAATGAGTAGACAGCATTTTAAATTTTTACATTTGATCAATAATTATATGAAATGCTTGTCTTCTTCTTTTTATTCTTGTTCTTTTTTTATTTCTCACTCTAGTAGTTAGCTGTTTTCAAGACCACAGGCTTCTTTCGATCCAGACAGTTGTTCCTACATACTCTGCATTGTTTCCTCTGTGTTTCTCCCATCTTAGCGCTACCCTTCCTCTTGTACTATTCTTCTGGGTTGTTCCCCATTGCCCACCTATGGTTGGGCATTCTCTGTACTTGCCACATATCACTGAAACGCTGTGTTATCCATAGTTTTCTTTTTATGGAGCGCGTTATGTCCATTGGCCTCCATATCTCCTCATTTCGTATCCTGTCCTGTCTCGTTAATTGTACGCACACCATTTCCTAACTTTCCTTGTGTGAGGCTACATCTCAACTCCACATAGAACTGCATACTCCACCATGCTGTGAAATTTTCATTTGTTAGTGTCCTGCCAAATATTATTATTTCATATTATCCCATTAACGCTTTAGTAGCTACCTTTATTATTCTCTAACCTGCCTTTTCATACATACCAGAGTTATCTATTATTGTTCCCAAGTACTTGTAGCTTCTGCAGGATTTCTTCTTCCTCCATGTCAACTTTCACGAAATTCTGCCCCCAATAAATATACGCTCTGTCTTGCCCAAATTCATTTCCAAATCCCATTTACTATACTCCTCCTTAAGCTTTCTCAGCATGTATTCCATATTCTCTTCATCTTGAAATACTGAAAATCAAAATTTTTGTTCTCCTGGGTGTCTTTAGATAGGGATCCTGCAACTGGGACGTATGGTTCTTTTAGCTGATTAGTAATATAAATTATCTTGCCGGGTACTTGTTAGATGACAGGATTCTTTCGTAGAAACATCACAGTGGTCGGGAATATTTTTGGCGTGTAGTGTAGCTGAATTTAGCGAAAAAAAGCCTAGGAAACAAATACGTTTCACCGGCGAGAAAGAAAATATGGATTATATATATCATAGTTATCGGCTAATGAAAATCACGTTAGTTTAGAGCCAGCCATCGGTTGTCGTTAGCGGTGAGGTTAAACTGGGTCCAAACAGCGAGGCACGGAGGGGCAGACTAATTTCGCGATATATATTCGGCACATAGCGTGCTGCGCCTGTGTGCCGTTATATTTTACGCTGCTAACGCGTACCATCCCTCCCGAACGGTATTTTATTTATTGCTCCGAAAAGCTCCAGTTGAAATCTTTCTACGCAGCGTGCACTGCGCCGCCACATCCACCCCTGGTTCGCTCGTGACGTATTTTCTGTATTTCGTAAATCACGTCAGGCTGTGTGGCACGAGTACGGCCAATGTCTCGTATCACTCATTTAAGGGCCCCATATTCTCCATTTGGCAGTTGGTACGCCAGGAGAAGTCGGACAACGTACCGCTTCGGTAATCCGTTTAGCACGAGAGCGTTCATTGTTCTTTTCTAAGCTAGAGATCATAGTAACTTCTTAAAATCGTTACGGGAGCTTTACGATTGGAAACGTTATGGTTATTTATTTATTTCCGTACTTTCAGGCCCTCCATTATAGTTAACCAGACAGAGCTATGGGTCAGCATTAGAACACTCATGCTACACGTTGCTGTTGTTAACTTCTGAGGTCATCAGTCCCCTAGAACTACTTAAACCTAACTAACCTAAGGACATCACACACATCCATGCCCCAGGCAGAATTCGAACCTGCGACCGTAGCGGTCGCGCGGCTCCAGCCTGAAGCTCCTAGAACCGCTCGGTCACTACGGCAGGTGCTAAACGACCTGCAAAGAATTGATGATCGGTGCAGGCTCTGGCAGTTGACCCTGAACGTAAATAAATGTAACATACTGCGCATACATATCAAAAGAAATCCACGCTATTGATGACAAACAGCTGGAGAGAGCGTCTGGCGCAATATATCAAGGCGTAATTTTCCAGAGTGACCTTAAGTGGCATGACCACATAAAACGGATAGTGAGAAAAGGAGACACCAGATTCAGATTCATCGGAAGAATCTTAAGGAAATTTAATTCATCCACGAAGGAAGTGACATATGACGCTTGTTCACGCGATTCATCTGTCGGGGATCCCTGCCAGGTAAGACTGAGAGACGAGATCCAACGAAGAGCGGTGCGTTTCGTCACCGGCTCGTTTAGCTGGCGATAGGCCCTTACGGAGACGCTAAAAAATCTCCACTGACAGACGTTACAAGAGAGACGTTGTGCAACACTGAGAGATTTACTATTGACATTTCGGGACAGCACTTTTCAGAAGAAGTCGGACAACGTATTATTTCTCCCTACACGCATCTCGCGTACTGACCACGAGGTGAAAATTCGAGACATTAGAGCCAATACAGAGGCTTACCGGCATTCAGACTACCCAAGCACTGTTCGCGGGCGGAACAGGGTTTGAGAGATCATATAACGGTACCGAACGTACACTCCGCCACACACCGTTAGGTGGCTTGCGGAGTATGATTTAGATGAAATCATATCACCAGCAGTCAACTTGCGCAGTTCAGGAAAGGTTTTGCTACTCGGGTGATACTGAAGTCACTGAGCTCTCTTGATCGTTCATTTCCCCAGTCGGAAGAAAGGGTAGACGCAGCCTTCGCGCAACCCTCTTTATCTCTGCGTACCTACAGCAAACCACTTCCATTTGAACCCTATTACCGAGCTAGTCGGCGAAGTGGTTACCACACTGGACTCACATTCGGGAGGACGACGGTTGAAACCTGCTTCCGGCCATGCAGATTTAGGTTTTCCGTGATTTCCCTGCCGGGCATTGTGGCCAAGCGGTTCTAGGCGCTTCAGTCCACGCGGCTGCTTCGGTCGCAGGTTGGAATCCTGCCTCGGGCATGGATGTGTGTGATGTCCTTAGGTTAGCTAGGTTTAAGTATTTCTGATGACCTCGGATGTTAAGTCCCAAAGTGCTTACAAGGGAATCTCCCCATCGCACCCCCCTCAGTTTAGTTATAAGTTGGCACAGTGGATAGGCCTTGAAAAACTGAACACAGATCAATCGAGAAAACAGGAAGAAGTTGTGTGGAACTATGAAAAAAATAAGCAAAATGTACAATTTGAGTAGTCCAAGCGCAAGATACGCAACATCAAAGAGAGTGTGAGCAGCGCCGTGTTCCCGTGGTTAGCGTGAGCCGCTGAGGAACGAGAGGTCCTTGGTTCAAGTCTTCAATCGAATGAAAAGTTTACTTTCTTTATTTTCGCAAAGTTATGATCTGGCCGTTCGTTCATTGACGTCCCTGTTCACTGTAGTAAGTTTAGTCTCGGTGTTTTGCGACCGCACCGCAAAACCGTGCGATTAGTAGACGAAAGGAATACATCTCACGTATTTAATGCACTCTCGTCCAAGGTAGCGAACAGTCAACTGCCAGCCAGGGAGCCTCGTTAGCAGGAATACTCTCTCTGCTGTGCGCTGCAGTCGACTGACTGGCTGGTGGCTGGGGTAGTATGATGTAGATGAAATCATATCACCGGCAGTCGATTTGAGCAGCTTAGTAAAGGTTTTGGTACTCGGGTGATGCCGAAGTCACTGACCTCTCTTGATCGCCCATTTCTGCTGTTACTGCGTCTCTACTGATAACACAATATTCTTCGCCTCCTTTTAGACCTTTCAAGACGGACAGGCGTTGGGGCATCCCTTCGTTTTGAAGCAAAATGTCAGGTTAAAGCACAATGAAAATTCTCTCAGGTTCGGTGTACAGCGTCACCGGTAGGACACCGTCAGTTCAGAGGTGCTGAGACAGGCGGGCTGAGAGGGTAGTTGCGTCTGCTCGGTTCGGGAGCCAGCAGAGCAGAAGTGACTACGTCTCGCCCCAGGGCTTCACGTGATATATCCCTCGCACGCTATTGGTTCCCTCTGACCGGGCCGTGGATGTAGCGCACTCAGCACTTTTGCACTTTCATGCACGGGTAGCTGAGGGGTGTTCAGGTGGACAGCTCGAGGCGTGGCCGTCGTGGATAGCCAGGCCGAGCCACCTCCGAGCAGGGCTTCTACGTCCACTGGAGTTGAGAGGAAGATTATAAAAGTTTTGAAGATTTTGATTTTTCCTTACCATAATTCCTTTTGAAACAGCCACCCTTCGCAATACTGGCGGTTCGGCTGTCGTCACATGTAGTGGTCAATTCCGCTTTAGCTACTGTGTGTCACGGTCGTTTGATCAGAGAGTGTGTTATCCAAATGCATCCATTCTTCGTAGATGAATCGAGACTTATAAGCAGCGCTAAGCGACGCTTGAGGTGGTGTAAACAGCGACGTCACTTACAGTGGAGAACTGGAAACGAGTGATGTACAGTGATGAGTCACGCTGTACCCTGTGACAGCCCGGCGGAAGGATTTGAGTCTGCCGAAATCCTGGGGGCTTTACCTTCTCTCATGTGTCGTGTCAACAGCGATATAGACTTGAGTTCGTGTTATGGTGTGAGAATGTTTCCCGTGGTTTAGGTTGTGGTGCTATAATTGCGGTTAAGAAAAAGCTGAATGTCCAACGACAGCTGCCCGGAAGGTATTGATGAGATGTTGTTGTTGTTGTCGCCGTCATCAGTCCAGAGACTGGTTTGATGCAGCTCTCCATTCTACTCTACCCTGTGCAAGCTTCTTCATCTCCCAGTACATACTGCAACCTACATCCTTCTGAATCTGCTTAGTGTATTCATCTCTTGGTCTCCCTCTATGATTTTTATCCTCCAAGCTGCCCTCCAGAGCTAAATTGTTGATCTACTGATGCCTCAGGACATGTCCATCCAACCGATCCCTTCTTCTAGTCAAGTTGTGCCACAAATTCCTCTTCTCCCCTATTCTATTCAATACCTCCTCATTAGTTATGCGATCTAACCATCAAATCTTCAGTATTCTTCTGTAGCACCACATTTCGAAAGCTTCTATTCTCTTCTTGTCTAAACTATTTATCGTCCACGTCTCACTACCATACATGGCTGCACTCCATACAAATACTTTCAGAAACGACTTCCTGACACTTAAATCAATCTACATCTACATCTACATTTATACTCCGCAAGCCACCGAACGGTGTGTGGCGGAGGGCACTTTACGTGCCACGGTCATTATCTCCCTTCCCTGTTCCAGTCGCGTATGGTTCGCGGGAAGAACGACTGCCGAAAAGCCTCCGTGCACGCTCGAATCCCTCTAATTTTACATTCGTGATCTCCTCGGGCGGTATAAGTAGGGGGAAGCAATATATACGATACCTCGTCCAGAAACGCACCCTCTCGAAGCTGGACAACAAACTTCATTGCGATGCAGAGCGCCTCTCTTGCAGAGTCTGCCGCTTGAGTTTGCTAAACATCTCCGTAACGCTATCACGCTTACCAAATAACCCTGTGACGAAACGAGCCGCTCTTCTTTCGATTTTCTCTATCTCCTCTGTCAACCCGACCTGGTTGACCCCAAACTGATGAGCAATATTCAAGTATAGGTCGAACGAGTGTTTTGTAAGCCACCTCCTCTGTTGATCGACTACATTTTGTCTCCCAATGAACCTCAACCTGGCACCCGCCTCACCAACAATTAATTTTATATAATTATTGCACTTCAAATCGTTCCGCACGCATACTCCCAGATATTTTACAGAAGTAACTGCTATCAGTGTTTGTTCCGCTGTCATATAATCATACAATAAAGGATCCTTCTTTCTATGTATTCACAATACATTACATTTGTCTATGTTAAGGGTCAGTTGCCACTTCCTGCACCAAGTGCCTATCCGCTGCAGATCTTCCTGCATTTCGCTGCAATTTTCTAATGCTGCAACTTCTCTGTATTCTATAGCATCATCCGCGAAGAGCCGCGTGGAACTTTCGACACTAGCTACTAGGTAATTTATATATATTGTGAAAAGCAATGATACCATAACACTCCCCTGTGGCACGGCAGAAGTTACTTTAACGTCTATAGACGTCTCTCCATTGAGAACAACATGCACTGTATACTCGATGTTAACAAATTTCTCTTCTTCAGAAACGCTTTCCTTGCCATTGGCAGTCTACATTTTATATCCTCTCTACTTCGACCATCATGAGTTATTTTGCTCATGAAATAGCAAAACTCATTTACTACTTTAAGCGTCTCATTTCCTAACGTAATTCTCGCAGCATCACCCGATTTAATTCGACTACATTCCATTATCCTCGTTTTGCTTTTTTTTATGTTCATCTTATATCCTCCTTTCAAGACACTGTCCGTTCCGGTCAGCTGCTCTTCCAGGTCCTGTGCTGTCTTTGACAGTATTACAATGTGGAACCTCTGTCTTTAT
The DNA here is from genome assembly GCF_023897955.1 of Schistocerca gregaria. Lineage (NCBI taxonomy): Eukaryota > Metazoa > Arthropoda > Insecta > Orthoptera > Acrididae > Schistocerca > Schistocerca gregaria. The sequence goes on along the minus strand of NC_064928.1, from coordinate 143,795,343 downwards.
TTCTTCTTCATGGATTTTAATTCCTTTCCGAATTTTTCTTTTGTTTCCAGACAGTGTGTTTATGTACTGTCAATGTGTGCAAACATTTTCATCGCTCCTCAGTTTGACCACCCTGTGGAAGGTGTGCAGTGGTGAGCAACAATTTCCCTGGCCTTTTTCTATATGCGTGCACACTCCCCAGCTTCCACTCACACACACACACACACACACACACACACACACACACACACACACACCCTTCGCAACGGCCTGTCCCATCGCACGAGGAGAAACAAAAACCAACCCAAACAAACAAGGAATACATCACAGCCGTCCCGTATGACTTGGTGACAGGGTGATGCGTTTCTGCCAGCCCGGCTGGATGTCATCCATCGCCTGGCAGCTCTGCCTTGCCCTCCCCTGTTTAGGGGATGGTGGGGGGGGGGGGGAGAGGGGACCGTGGACCACAACACAGAACGGGCGCACGCCGCATCAAAACAGGACGCCAGGACGGGCGTAAATCAGTCAGCCGTGCTCTTTTAAATTTAAAACACAGCCCGCGCAAATACTGCCGGGGTTAGGGGTGGCGGCGGCGACAGGGGTGGTCGCGACATATGGCCGGCCACGGCAGCTAACTACCCTCATCAACGGGGAGTGCCGCGCCAGGCCGGCCACAGCGCGCGGCAGTTCCCGGCGCCATTCCGCAAAACGCTACTGCAGCGGCTGTTCACGCAGTTCGACTCATCACCTCCAACAAACCACGTGGCCATCAAACTCGGTGACAGCTGTGTTACTCCTCCACAGACACTGCCCGGCAAAAAATGTGGACGAAGGAAGATGGGGTTCAGCGTCCCGTCGACATCGAGGTCATTAGTGACGGAGCACAAGCGCTGATTGTGGCATTGATGGGGAAAGAAGTCGGCCGTGACCTTTCAAAGGAACCGTCCCGGCATTTCCCTGGGGCGATTTAGGGAAATCAAAAAATGGTTCAAATGGCTCTGACGAGGGAACCTCCCCATCGCACCCCCCTCAGATTTAGTTATAAGTTGGCACAGTGGATAGGCCTTGAAAAACTGAACACAGATCAATCGAGAAAACAGCAAGACGTTGTGTGGAACCATGAAAAAAATAAGCAAAATACACAAACTTAGTAGTCCACGTGCAAATTAGGCAAGATCAAGGAGAGCATGAGCTCAGGAGCGCTGTGGTCCTGTGGTTAGCGTGAGCAGACGCGGAACGAGAGGTCCGTAAGTTTCTTCCACTTCTGGTCCATCTATCATGGTGAGGTTTCCCTCATGCTGTCCCACCTAACAGTGTAAACTAGAGGAAAAGATCAAACCAGAATACACAATGTGCCTGTGGCATCACAAGTGCATCACATACAGAAACATGAACTCAAAATCAGTGCATCAATGCTAAATATAAACTGTTACGCCTGTCCTGCAATGTCTACCCCCCCCCCCCCCAAAAAAAAGACAAATGACCATGTAAAAGTCTTTAAGGAACTACAATAAGAGAAAAACGAAAAAGGAAAAATATAAAAACCAAAACCTATAAAATGACAGTAATATTAACCAACACTAGGAATATAATAGGTTAATAGAATAAAATGTCTTTTTTTAAATGTATCGTTGTTAATATATTTAAATAAATATATATGGTTACAAAAAAAAAGACCCACGAATCGAAGTTCGGAGGTTCTAATCCGCATGGCATCAAATATTTTTATTTTTTATTTTCACTTTCATTTAACTTGTATGTAAATATTATTTATGTAGTTGTATAGATCTATGACATTTTATGTATGTTGAATCTGTGAAACATAACTTATGATTCATGACATGGCAAATAAAGAAAAAAAATTGGTTCAAGTCTCTCCTTGAGTGAAAAGTTTAATTCTTTTATTTTCAGACAATTATTACCTGTCCTTCCGTCCGTCCGATGCGAGGTAACTGCGCCGTAGTATGGGGACGCTACACCTAAACAAACATCGAAACACACGACGTCAGTCGACTGCAGCGCACAGCAGAGAGAGTATTCCTGCTAACGAGGCTCCCTGGCTGGCAGTTGACTGTTCGCTACCTTGGACGAGAGTGCATTAAATACGTGAGATGTATTCCTTTCGTCTACTAATCGCACGGTTTTGCGGTGCGGTCGCAAAACACCGAGACTAAACTTACTACAGTGAACAGGGACGTCAATGAACGAACGGCCAGATCATAACTTTGCGAAAATAAAGAAAGTAAACTTTTCATTCGATTGAAGACTTGAACCAAGGACCTCTCGTTCCTCAGCGGCTCACGCTAACCACGGGAACACGGCGCTGCTCACACTCTCTTTGATGTTGCGTATCTTGCGCTTGGACTACTCAAATTGTACATTTTGCTTATTTTTTTCATAGTTCCACACAACTTCTTCCTGTTTTCTCGATTGATCTGTGTTCAGTTTTTCAAGGCCTATCCACTGTGCCAACTTATAACTAAACTGAGGGGGGTGCGATGGGGAGATTCCCTTGTAAGCACTTTGGGACTTAACATCCGAGGTCATCAGAAATACTTAAACCTAGCTAACCTAAGGACATCACACACATCCATGCCCGAGGCAGGATTCCAACCTGCGACCGAAGCAGCCGCGTGGACTGAAGCGCCTAGAACCGCTTGGCCACAATGCCCGGCAGGGAAATCACGGAAAACCTAAATCTGCATGGCCGGAAGCAGGTTTCAACCGTCGTCCTCCCGAATGTGAGTCCAGTGTGGTAACCACTTCGCCGACTAGCTCGGTAATAGGGTTCAAATGGAAGTGGTTTGCTGTAGGTACGCAGAGATAAAGAGGGTTGCGCGAAGGCTGCGTCTACCCTTTCTTCCGACTGGGGAAATGAACGATCAAGAGAGCGTGCGGTAACCGGGCGATTCTAGGCGCTTCAGTCCGGAACCGTGCGACTGCTACGGTCGCAGGTTCGAATCCTGCCTCCGGCATAGATGTGTGTGATGTCCTTAGGTTAGTTACGTTTAAGTAGTTCTACGTTCTAGGGGACTGATGACCTAAGATGTTAAGTCCCATAGTTCTCAGAGCCATTTGAACGGACGGTACTTTCGGTACCACTATCTGATACCTCCAATCCTGATTCGCTCGTGAATAGTGCGTGGGAAAAATGGTTGTTGGTAAGCCTCTGTATTGGCTCTAATTTCTCGAATTTTCTCCTCGTGGTCAATACGCGAGATGTAATATGTTGTCAACTCCTCCTGAAAAGTGCTGTCCCGAAATTTCAATAGTAAATTTCTCTGTGATGTGCAACGCCTCTCTTGTAACGTCTGCCAGCGGAGTTTGTTTAGCATCACCGTAACGCTCTCTCGTCAGCTAAATGTTCCCGCGACGAAACGCGCCGCTCTACCTCCTCTATCAGTTCTACCTGATAGGGATCCCAGCTACATAAACAGTACTCAAGAATCGGGCGAACAAGCCTTATAAGCCACTTCTTTCGTGGAAGAGTTAAATATCCTTAAGATTCCTCTGATGAATCTGAGTCTGGTGTCTGCTTTTCCCACTATCCGTTGAATGTGGTCATGCCATTTATAAAGTCGCTCTGGATAGTAACGCCTTGATATATTACGGCAGACGCTCTCTCCAGCTATTTGCCATCAATAGTGTATCTGTACAGTAGTGGATTTCCTTCACTATGTATCCGCAGTATGTTGCATTTATTTACGTTCAGGGTCAACTACCACAGCCTGCACCAATCATCATTTCTCTGCAGGTCGTTCTGCAAATTCTTACTACCGTCTGGCGTTGCTGCTTTGGTATAGACAACTGCATCATCTGCGAATAGCCTTAAAGAGCATCCGAAGCTTTCTACTAGATCATTTACATATGTTGCAAACAGCAACGGTCCTATCACACTTTCCTGTATTACTCCGGATATTACTTTTACATCTGTCGATTTAGTTCCGTTAAGAGTGACGTGTTGAGTTCTACCTGCAACAAAGTCTTGAATCCAATTGCAAGTCTGCTCCGATACTCCGTAAGCTCGTAATTTTTTCATTAAACGGCAATGCGGGACGGTGTCCAATGCCTTACTGAAGTGAAATCGTGAAAGATCAACTTCAGCTAAACCAAGACAAGCGAGATCTCATGTCGAGTTAGAGAGGCACAGTAGAGTACTGCGGACGGAAATCAGCGGAAGCGATGACTCTTTGGTTCGCATTCCAGCATTCCATTTAGCACAATGACTGTGCGTAGTGAGTTAAAAATAATGTAATACAGCAGGACTGCTGCTAATTATTTATCTCTAACTTCTGCTACCAGTCACTTTTTATTTTATGTTTAATCTAACATAATACAACGCGTTTCGAACATGTTCTGTTCATCTTCAGGCGTTTATACATACATACAGAGAAATGTTACTTAAAAATAAACAGTCTTAAACTAGATTAATGTAGAACTCTTTGTCCGTTGTTTGTTACTGTAGTAGCTGGTGTGGCGTTTGGGGGGAAGAGGAGGGGGCCAGTGGATGGCTAGAAATCGAAATCAGTGGTGTCTTCTGCTGGTTTTCTTCCTTGTGGTTGACTGTGTATGATACAGCAGCCTGTATATGATGCAGATAGATTTGCATCAGATTTGTGTTACGAAAATAGTGTGAAAGGCTTTTATATGACAGTTGATCGCTTACGATTTCATCATCTTGCTGCTTCACTCGCATCACTGGTGTTATGGCGGGGCCGATGATTAACATTACACTTTCGCACATTGTATTTAGTCCTGCTAAGCCACAAATTTCTGTAGCGAGCGCTAAGCGACGCCTCAGGTGGTGTAAAGAGTGGCGGCAGTGGAGAGTGGATGACTGGAAACGAGTGATTTGGAATGACGAATCACTCCATACCCTGTGGAAAGCGGACGGAAGTGTTTGAGTCTGGCGAAAGCTTTTAGAACGTTACCTCCTTTCCTGTGTTGTGGCAACAGCGAAGTAGACAGTTCGTGTTACGTGTGGCAGTGTTTTCCGTGGTTTAGGGAGTGGTCCCATTATTACCGTTAAGAAAATGCTGCATGTCCACTCATAGGTGTCCGGATTGTCTTGATGAGACAATGTAGGTAAACATTTTCATTCCTCTCTCAGTTTGGCCTCCTTCCATTTAGGAGCACAGCTCCCATCGTTGAAGAACAGACCTGAATACAGCGACTCCATAATTAAAGATCCAGTTTCAAATCGCTGTAAAAAGACACCCACTATTGAGAATGTCGTCAGATTTGAACAGCACGTTATTGACGCAAGAGCAAACGTCACCAAACAAACAAACAAAAAATACCAAAAGATGGCGCCGCCATAAGCGTCTTAACATAAATAGAGTCGCCTAAATATGACAGAGGAATCGCAATATAATCTCTGTGAGAGTCGCACATTACACCATCCGTAATGTTGAATAAGCACCTCTACAGAAGTTCAGCAGTCAACAGTTGTTAAAAAAAAAAAATGGTTCAAATGGCTCTGAGCGCTATGGGACTTAACATCTGTGGTCATCAGTCCCCTAGAACTTAGAACTACTTAAACCTAACTAACCTAAGGACATCACACACATCCATGCCCGAGGCAGGATTCGAACCTGCGACCGTGGCGGTCACGCGGTTCCAGACTGAAGCGCCTAGAACCGCACGGCCACACCGGCCGGCCTCAACAGTTATGGCACTGTTATTTTGGTAAGCCCACCCATCACAGCAACCCAAAAACCGCATAAAAATCAAAATGACATTGCTTTTTTAATTCTACTGAAGCCAAAAAACAACATAAAAAGGGAAGTTTTAACTGTCCTGGTAACAAAAACCGCAAATAAAGCAAAATGACATCGGTTTCTAAATGTCGTGAGACTGGCGCAAGACATGTGCAGTACTGTCCACTGTTTTCTGCCACAAGTTGTAATCGAGAAACAACATGTTCTATAAAACATCGGAGTAGGGTCGGCAGTTGATACCAGTATTTGAATGTTGGCTCCTGTTTTGATCAGAACCGAGGTGGAATCTTCCTACACGTCGGTCAGGAGCCTCAAGATGGCGTAGTAAATCGCCGAAACTGGTAGCCAAATAAAACAAGTTTCGAAATTAGACGGCTGAAAGGTGTTTGAATTGACATCCTGTAGCGAACTGCCGAGTTCCGCAGCCATCTCTGAGATGATAGACATACCGAAAGATCGGAAACATCCGAGTGTCTCGAGGGTCACGTTCAGAATGCATTGCGCAATGCGTGCATTCATTTCAGCTGCTACGTCCGTAAATGGAACACTGAGCACAACATTTTTCAGATAACCCCACAGCCAGAAGTCACACAGATTAATATGAGGTGATCTGGGCGGCCAGGCTGTAGGGAAATGACGGCTGATAATGCTAGCGTTTCTGAAACGCCTCTTCAGAAGCAGCTTCATTGGTTGTGCAATTTGCGATGGAGCGCCATCTTGCATAAGTGTGATCCTATCCACACATCGAGAATGTTGAAAGGCTGGAATGACATTGGTGGCCAAAAGACACTCATAGCGTTCACCAGTACGATGCAGGTAACAGGACGCTCAGGACTCATCTCCTCGAAAACATACGACCCTACGATAAACGATGCCTTCAGTCCGCACAACGAAGTTCCCTTTGCAGAATGAAATGGTACCGGTAGATATGCGTGCGGGTTTTCCGTTGCCCTTATCCTTCAATTCTGCGAATTGATATGTCCTTCGAGATGGAGATGGGTTTGGTCTATTCACAGAATATTCCATGGCCATTCATTGTCCACTTCCATGCGAGCAAGATAATCCATGCGGCAGTTATGTTTGTCAACTTTTCATCAGATGTGGAGTGTAGCATCGTCGATAAACAAATTGTGGTCCATGATGAGTTAGTTTCGTGCATCTGTCATCAAATCGTAACTCGCAGTTTGACCAGCTGCGTGATCTTCGTGATCTGGTTTTCGAAGCACTTGAACGCGGTAACCTTTTTTCCTTTGGCGTAAAATGTAAAATTTTCAAATGCGCTGATTTTTGGCGCGTGTAACTCGTTCTTTGCACTAGTTGGCGCTTTCGGACTTATTTCGAATGCTTCTCCTAACTCTCTGAACAGTCTCTTGTCGTAGAGCAGTACTCCCGGAGCATGATTCATCGGCAACGTTTCCAATCCTGTGGAATTTAAGTTTACTGAGGAGCAAACTGATGTTTTCTGGTTCGTGTAACTTTGGAGTGAACTGTACCGCCTCGAAGTAAGGTAAATCGTGAAATCACGCAATAACAACAGCCACACGTTCTTCTGTCATAAGCATTCTTTTCGATTATTTTCATTTTTGCAACTCAACCTACGGCCATCTTAGAGACAGAAGTGATGACACTTTCTGCAGGACCTGACCATCATTTTGCAGGACAATGTTCAAGCCCGTACAGTGCAAGCTGTTACTGATTTGTTTGACTAATGGAGCTGCGCTCCCCTGACTTAAGCCCTCGTGAGTTCAACTTGATTTCTAAACTGAAGGAAACGCTTCACGGTATTCGCTTCAGAACTGCTACAAATTCGTCGGGCAATAGACCGCGCCGCTCCAACAGTCAATACAACTGGCACAGCTATAAACTGGCAACGGGTTATACTCAATGCTCGAGACTTCTTTGAAGGTCAGCAAAACTTTGAAACACGTATCTGTTTTGTACGAGCTGTAAAGAAACAGTTGCCACTATTAGAGTTCCAAATCTCGTATTTTTCACGTCGTACCAAGAGTGATAGGTGATGAAACGAACCATATTGTATCTTGCGAGGGGGACATTTTACGCGTGTCAAATCGGAGCTGGTGTTTAATTGGGTGTAACCGAGACCGAATTGCACGCGGAAGTGGGAGTAGCTTCGTTTCACTATGGCAACATTTCCGTTACGGACTGCACTCTGTCTCGATTAGTTCGGCTAATGGGACACTCGGCAGCACCTCACCGAGGGTGAAATGACAACGCTTTCATCTTCGCTTCGGCAAATGAGTGTGATTACAATCGGTGCGGTGCATCCAGATTGCGCGGACAGGCGGCGACGGCGAACAAAGGAAGCCGCTTGCGAGATCTGGACAGAGCGGGAAGGGGAGGGTGAGTGTGGGTGCTGCCTGCTGTGGACAGGGGAGTAGCGAGGCCGCACTGTGGTGGGGTGGGGGTGGGGGGAGGGGGAGAGAGGCAGCACCCGTGTCTGGCTGCGACAGCTGGTCCTCCACCGTGTCGGTGCACCGGCGTGCGATGCGACGTGTGCTGTGCTGTCCCTCCCTTCTAGTAGGGGCAAGAGCAGCAGCGCTACACGGGCATGGAGGAGTGACCTCAAAAGATAGACTGAAATGTAGCTTCCAGTAGTGTATGCCTTCTCTGCGCGATCACAATGGGGATACTATCGAAGACAGTGCTGCCAAAGCAGATTTACTAAACACAGCCTTGCGAAATGCCTTCACAAGAGAAGACGAAGTAAATAGTCCAGAATTCGAATCGAGAGCAGCTGCCAACAAGAGTAACGTAGAAGTAAATATCCTCGGAGTAGTGAAGCAACTTAAATCACAGAATAAAAGAATGTCTTCTGGTCCAAACTGTAGACCAATTAGGCTCCTTTGCGAATATGCTGATGCATTAGCTCCACACGTAACAATCATATACAACCGTACGCTCGACGAAAGATCCGTACCCAAAGACTGAAAAGTTGCACAGGCCACACCGATATTCAAGAAAGGTAGTAGGAGTAATCCACTAAATTACAGGCCCATATCGTTGACGCTTGGTTTAAGAATCATGAAAGAAGGTTGTATACGTGGAAGAACCCTGGAGATACTAAAAGGTATCAGATAGATTATATAATGGGAAGACAGAGATTTAAGAACCAGGTTTTAAGTTGTAAGACATTTCCAGGGGCAGATGTGGACTCTGACCACAATCTATTGGTTATGACCTGTAGATTAAAACTGAAGAAACTGCAAAAATGTGGGAAATTAAGGAGATGGGACCTGGATAAACTGAAAGAACCAGAGGTTGTACAGAGTTTCAGGGAGAGTATAAGGGAACAATTGACAGGAATAGGGGAAAGAAATACAGTAGAAGAAGAATGGGTAGCTCTGAGGGAAGTAGTAGTGAAGGCAGCAGAGGATAAAGTAGGTACAAAGACGAGGGCTGCTAGAAATCCTTGGGTAACAGCAGAAATATTGAATTTAATTGATGAAAGGAGAAAATATAAAAATGCAGTAAATGAAGCAGGCAAAAGGAATACAAACGTCTCAAAAATGAGATCGACAGGAAGTGCAAAATGGCTAAACAGGGATGGCTAGAGGACAAATGTAAGGATGTAGAGGCTTATCTCACGAGGGGTAAGATAGATACTGCCTACAGGAAAATTAAAGAGACCTTTGGAGAGAAGAGAACTACGTGTATGAATATCAAGAGCTCAGATGGCAGCCCAGTTCTAAGCAAAGAAGGGAAGGCAGAAAGGTGGAAGGAGTATATAGAAGGTTTATACAAGGGCGATGTACTTGAGGACGATATTATGGAAATGGAAGAGGATGTAGATGAAGACGAAATGGGAGATACGATACTGCGTGAAGAGTTTGACAGAGCACTGAAAGACCTGAGTCGAAACAAGGCCCCCGGAGTAGACAACATTCCATTAGAACTACTGACGGCCTTGGGACAACCAGTCCTGACAAAACTCTACCAGCTGGTGAACAAGATGTATGAGACAGGCGAAATACCCTCAGACTTCAAGAAGAATATAGTAATTCCAATCCCAAAGAAAGCAGGTACTGACAGATGTGAAAATTACCGAACTATCAGTTTAATAAGCCACGGCTGCAAAATACTAACGCGAATTCTTTACAGACGAATGGAAAAACTGGTAGATGCAGACCTCGGGGAGGATCAGTTTGGATTCCGTCGAAATGTTGGAACACGTGAGGCAATACTGACCTTACGACTTATCTTAGAAGAAAGATTGAGAAAAGGCAAACCTACGTTTCTAGCATTTGTAGACTTAGAGAAAGCTTTCGACAATGTTGACTGGAATACTCTTTTTCAAATTCTAAAGGTGGCAGGGGTAAAATACAGGGAGCGAAAGGCTATTTATAATTTGTATAGAAACCAGATGGCAGTCATAAGAGTCGAGGGGCATGAAAGGGAAGCAGTGGTTGGGAAAGGAGTGAGACAGGGTTGTAGCCTCTCCCCGATGTTATTCAATCTGTATATTGAGCAAGCAGTAAAGGAAACAAAAGAAAAATTTGGAGTAGGTATTACAATTCATGGAGACGAAGTAAAAACTTTGAGGTTCGCCGATGACATTGTAATTCTGTCAGAGACGGCAAACGACTTGGAAGAGCAGTTGAACGGAATGGACAGTGTCTTGAAAGGAGGATATAAGATGAACATTAACAAAAGCAAAACGAGGATAATGGAATGTAGTCAAATTAAATCGGGTGATGCTGAGGGAATTAGATTAGGAAATGAGACACTTAAAGTAGTAAAGGAGTTTTGCTATTTAGGAAGTAAAATAACTGATGATGGTCGAAGTAGAGAGGATATAAAATGTAGACTGGCAATGGCAAGGAAAGCGTTTCTGAAGAAGAGAAATTTGTTAACATCGAATATAGATTTATGTATCAGGAAGTCGTTTCTGAAAGTATTTGTTTGGAGTGTAGCCATGTATGGAAGTGAAACATGGACGATAACTAGTTTGGACAAGAAGAGAATAGAAGCTTTCGAAATGTGGTGCTACAGAAGAATACTGAAGATAAGGTGGATAGATCACGTAACTAATGAGGAGGTATTGAATAGGATTGGGGAGAAGAGAACTTTGTGGCACAACTTGACTAGAAGAAGGGATCGGTTGGTAGGACATGTTTTGAGGCATCAAGGGATCACAAATTTAGCATTGGAGGGCTGCGTGGAGGGTAAAAATCGTAGAGGGAGACCGAGAGATGAGTACACTAAGCAGATTCAGAAGGATGTAGGTTGCAGTAGGTACTGGGAGATGAAGCAGCTTGCACAGAATAGAGTAGCATGGAGAGCTGCATCAAACCAGTCTCAGGACTGAAGACAACAAACAACATCGTTGACGTTGATATGCAGCAGGATTTTTACCTCGGAGGAAACGATCTATTGACACACGGTCAACATGGGTTTAGAAAACATCGTCCCTATGAAACACAACTAGCTCTTTATTCACATGAAGTGCTGACTGCTATTGACAAGGGATTTCAGATCGATTCCGTTTTTCTGGATTTCCGGAAGGCTTTTGACGCTGTACTACACAAGCAGGTCGTAGTGAAATTACGTGCTTATGAAATATCGTCTCAGTTATGTGACTGGATATGCAATTTCCTGTCAGAGAGGTCACAGCTTGTAGTAATTGACGGAAAGTCATCGAGTGAAACAGAAGTGATTTGTGGAGTTCCCCAAGGTAGTGTTATGGGCCCTTTCCTGTTCCTTATCTATATAAACGATTTGTGAGACAATCAGAGCAGCCGTCTTCGTTAGTTTGCAGATGACGCTGTCCTTTATCGACTAATAAAGTCATCAGAAGATCGAAACAAACTGCAAAACGATTTATAAAAGATGTCTGAATGGTGCGAAAAGTGGCAGTTGACCCTAAATAACGAAAAGTGTGACGTCATCCGCTTGAGTGCTAAAAGGAACTCGTTAAACTTCGGTTACATGATAAATCAGTCTAATCTAAAAGCCGTAAATTCAACTAAATACCTAGGTATTACAATTAGGAACAACTTAACTTGGAAACAACTCATAGAAAATCTTATGGGGAAGGCTAACCAAAGGCTGCGTTTGATTGGCATGACGCTTAGAAAATGTAACAGACCTACTAACGAGACTGCATACTCTACGCTTGTCCGTCCTCTTTTACAAATACTGCTACGCGGTGTCTGATCCTTACCAGGTAAAACTGACGGAGTACATCGAAAAAGTTCAATGAAAGGCAGTACGTTTTGTATTATCGGGAAATATGGGACAGAGTGTCACAGAAATGATACAGTATTTGGGCTGGAAATCATTAAAAAGAAAGGCGTTTTTCGTTGCGACGGAATCTTCGCACGAAATTTCAATCTCCAACTTTCTCTGGTGACCTACATAGGGAGGAACGATCACCACGATAAAATAAGGGAAGTCAGAGGTCGTACGGAAAGATATAGGTGTTTATTCTTTCCGCGTGCTATACGACATTGAAATAATAGAGAATTGTGAAGGTGGTTCGTTGAACCCTCTGCCAGGCACTTAAATGTGATTTGCAGAGTATCGATGGAGATGTAGATGTATTAAAGAATTTAAATGATCAGGAATGATTTTTGAAAAGTAACGTTATACGAATTTTTTGAAGTACAAAAAATTAATTGATTTTAATAAAATTTACGTACATTTTAGTTTAGGTCTTGCATTATTTTTCCACATAATCACTATTTTCCTCAGTACATTTTGTCATCCGTAGGGTGACAAAATGATTCGTGTGCCGTAGATGTCCCTGCGTTCATGAGCGGTGTGCGGACTGGCGTTGTCATGAAGGCAACAGACTGCCGTTGTCAGCATCCCGCGACGTTCGTTTTTTATGGCTCCGCGAGGTCTTTTCATGGTCTCACAATATCCTGTATCATTAATAGTTTCACCTTTCTCCAAAAAATTAAATAAATAAATAAATGAAAAACAAGTGGAACCCCTTTTCTGTCTCAAAACACTGAGACCATGATTTTCCCCGCTGTCTGCTGAGTTTTGAATGTTTTGGCTCAAGAAGAACGAGTATGGCGCCACTGCACTGATTGTCGTTTGCTCTCTGGAGAGTAGTCACAAGCCCTAGTTTCATCTCGTGTCACTATAGAGTTGAGAAAAGCCTCGCCTTCAGTCTCAAAATGGCAAAAAAAAAAAATTCGCGAGCGGCACTGACTTTGTTCATTCTGAGTGCTTCGGTAAGCATTTCGGGCACCCATCGCGCACACAGCTTGCGATAATTTATTCGATCAGTTATGATTTCATGACCAAACTGCCGCCAGGTCGTCAATTGTCGAACGGCGATCAGAGAGAAGACGCTCTTCAATTTTTTGCACCACGTCATCAATCACAACAGACCCCCTTCCGTTTCTATCTTCATCTTGGATCTGCGTCCGTACAAAATTGAAATTCCGTACCTATTTCGTCACATGATGCCTTGGCACTACGCCCCCTCCGTAAACTGAAACAATTTCGCGATGATTCGCAGCGGCGTTCATGGCCGTAGTATTTAGGTAGCGAATTACAGCGCGCACTGCGCTCTTGGCGGGAGCCGGAATCAGAACGCTCATTTCTAACAGTCACCACAACACTAACCGACGAGCTACTGATTGTTGGGAATGCTCCGCTTGCTTCCCTATACACGGCAGTGGTACCAGCTTCCCCCAAGGACATTCCATTCTAAAGCTACATGCCTTGTAACCTTAGTTTCCGGATAACCCTCGCAAATTTAACCATTTGAGTGCCAACAAAACAAAACAAAAGAAAATTAATTTAAACTTTTTCACGCCGGCCGCTGTGGCCGAGCGGTTCTAGGGGCTACAGTCTGGAACCGCGCGACCTCTACGGTCGCAGGTTCGAATCCTGCCTCGAGCTTGGATGTGTGTGATGTCCTTAGGTTAGTTAGGTTTAAGTAGTTCTAGGGGACTGATGACCTCAGAAGTTAAGTCCCATAGTGCTCAGAGTCATTTGAACCATTTTGAACCTTTCCACAAATATGACCTTTATCATCGTAGTCAGCAACGAATAAAAAAAATAGCAAAAGGTAAACACTCAATTGTTTTAAGATGATGGCATCCCTTTGGAAAAGAATTTTAAAATCTTTTTGAAAAATTAGCCTTTATTGTCATAGTTAGCAACGATTTCAAGGAGAAATTGATAAAAAGTGAACAATTAATTGTTTTAAAGTTGCCTTTTCACGTTTGCACCACTGAGGCGCACAGTTTTCAACCACTGTTCATTTCATGAGGTATATTTGAAAGCAATTTCGCATTTTTCCCAGACGCAGTCCCACATCTTCAAACTTTCGTGAGTAAGAATGCCTAAAACAAATTATTGCATTAAATAACAAGCAAAAATTGGCCTAAAATTTAATAATTTTAAATAAAAAATATTTCCTGCTCCAGTGGTTTTCGAAACGACTCATAACAGCAGTATTAAAAACTTAAATTTACATTACAATAACTTTAGATACCCTTATTTTCATTGTGATTGGGCTCCTCAATATAATCACTATAAGAAAACCACATGTCACAATCTTGTACAGTAACGTAACACACTTGCTTCGAACACTGTTAAGTGAGTCCTAAAATACAATACATTCATAGAAGTACATCAGTCTACCACTATAATTGTCTCTGTGTTGCAGTAGCATCGTTGGTTTCATGCGAATGGCACTGCTACTTAAAAGAATTATAAAGCGGTGGTTTAAAACAAAGATACTCAAAGGGTTAAAGAAAAACAGTCAACGGTTTTAAAATGGTTGATATTAAGTGATGCTGAGAAACACAGTAGCTAGGTAAATTTAAATAACAACAATCAACGTTTTTGGAACAGTTACTTACTACTGAGTTATATTCTTGTAACACTGGTAGCTGTTTGGATTTAACTAACAATAGCCAACCTTTTTAGAACCGCTGGTATCATGTGATGTTTTTCAAACAGTTAGTAGCTAGCTGAATTTAAATAATAACGGTGAAATATCTAAGAACTGTTGTTGATGACGTTCGAACAGGTACTAGCTATGTGGAAATAGTATATACCGGAGTTTTCACATTTAAAATTCTATATCTACATCTACATGGTTACTGTGCAATTCGCACTTAAGTGCCTGGCAGAGGGCTCATCGAACCATTCTCATACTACTTCGCTACCATTCCACTCTCGAAAGGTGCATGAGAAAAAGGAACACCTAAATCTTTCCGTTCGACCTCTGATTTCTCTTTGGGTGTCAACAAAATATTTTCGCATTCAGAAGAGAAAATTGGCGATTGAAATTTTGTAAATAGGTCTCGCTGCAAAGAAAATCGCCTGTGTTTCAATGAATACGACCCCAACTCGCGTATCATATCAGTGAGACTCTCACCCCTATTGCGCGATAACACGAAACGAGCTGCCCTTCTTTGCACTTTTTCGAATCCGTAAGGATCCCATACCGCGCAGCAATATTCCAGCAGAGAGCGGACAAGTGTAATGTAGGCTGTCTCTTTAGTGTGGTTTTCGCATCTTCTAAGTGTTCTGCCAACAAAGCGCAGTCTTTGTTTCGCCTTCCCCACAATATTATCTATGTGGTCTTTATGTATTGAGCGGATGTGTATGTGCACCATCGTGTCTTACGAGTATGTTGGGTATACGACTCGTTTGAGCACAATCCAGGGTTAGCAGAAGACACAAGTACAGCTCTCGAAATGAAGTCCA